>NC_137034.1:12110058-12132558 GCF_032717465.1 Coenobita brevimanus
TGGGGATGGACATGCAGTTGTCCGGTATCGCTGTATATTGATTCAAGACGGTGTTTAATATATTGTCAGAAAACTACTACAAGACTTTGCCTTTACCTGCAAGCGATGTAAAGGGGGCCATCGACAGCTTTAACATTTGGTGGAAGGCGAGTGGGATAATAGTGAATTACGTCTTCTGTGGGCTGGTTTAGCTGTGTCTGTCTTCCCACGCTACTGTCTGCTGTTCTTCCCACGACGACACACAGCCTATCTCCGCCCTAGCCTCCAGCCCTGTTTGCAGTCTTGCTGTGGAATCGTTCTGGCAGTTTTGATGTAATTTTGGGAATTTCCTCCACATCAATGCCCCACCTATCACCACGCCACCACAACCAGTGAACCAAGCAAGGCTCCTGCTCCTATCAACCTACAACCTGCCTTTGCCTGCCTGCCTGTGTTCCTGCCCAGCCTGCTGTAACGGTTAGTTTCAGCCCCCACAAACTCCACCCCAGACTCCACTCCAGGAAGCAGCCCCCAATCGCCGCCCGACATCGTTACGTCATCGTTTTCCCCACCCACCACACACACCGACATCACCCAGGGAGCGTGGCCAGTCACACTGAGCTACGTCACAGTCTCCTGCTCCTATCAGCTTCTCATTCTGCCCAGTGGTGAGCCGCACCCAGTGACGTCACGGACACTTCCACCCAATCACGAGGAGACGAGAGCCTCACTTTCTTCAGCCTTCAGACAGACCACATCTCACTACAAAGTATTTCCTACCTGCATTTTCATGCAATTCCTCATTCCATCACATTGATTAATCCCTTTCTACAGAGAAGCCAAGCTGTCTCTATAGATTGTGATATTTTCACCATTTACTCTCATCCATTCATTGCATTTTTGTCCCTCATTTTTCATTCAGTCAGAATTTTTCGTTCACTCACTCCTACTTCATCCCATTCTCTCCCACTCATACTCAGCTGTAAATAACGCATTCATTTTCACTCATATTCATTACATATAAATCATTTCTTCACAGATTAGAAATATTTTTATTTATTTACTCTCATTTATTCATCCATTTGTTCATTTAGTTTTATTTGCTTACTTCCTACTCAGTTAATGTCCTTTTTTAAAAGGGTAGATCTCTCACCTATTGAATCTGACGGTAACACATATAACGCTGTATGTAGTGATAATATAAATCTTCGCAGTGGCAGATCTTATATCAAACCAACCGTAAGTTCCCTACCTGTTTCTATTACACCTGTTACTCCTACCCTAAATCCAGATATATTAACTCCAGATACTCTATCATCTTCTCCAACTGATTCTCCTGAAACCACTCAGTCTCCTTCACAGTCTTTATCCCTCCCTACTACTACACATACACACACCACTACCGCCATGACACTTCCTTCCCACACACCGTCTCAGTTCAATACCGTGCCTACTTCCTCACCTTCGCGGTCTCACCCTCTTCTTACGATGGCGACTCAGAACCCTCCACCTCCACAATCCATATATTTAGATGATATGAATAGACCAAAATTTACAGGAGAGGATAGTACTGTTTCCACTTACGATTTCCTCAGAGAGGTCGAAAACGACCTTCATAATCGCCAGATTGTAAATGAACCCTTGAAAGTTTCATATCTTCTCAGTCGACTCCATCATGGTAGATCATTAATAGGAGCCGCTATTCGTGCGGGGCACTTCGAAGATTGTCAAACGTTTGACACGTTTAGCCAAAGGCTTATTCAATACTGTTGCCAACATTCCAATTCTGCATCACTTATAGGATTAACTAATCTCCTCAAGCAAATGCAGGAAGACATGAAGGTACCTCCCCAACATGCAAAAGTAATTGAGGCAGCCGCTACTATGAGGGTGACGAGTTCAGAGTTGCGCCAATTATTCCATGGTACTCAATGGGTAACAGAACACAACGGGGAAATCATGATTACATTAAATAATTTTGCAGACTTGTTCGGTTACTTTAGATTTCTCAATTGGCTTTCGAACTCCCAAAAACAAATAGCACTACAAGTTGGCTTTAAACCAGGAGACAAAATAATGGATGTAGGTAAAACAATCGTCGAGAGGTCAGAAACAGACTTCACTCGCCAGGTCGATTCTTACAGTTCACCCTCTCCCTCTGCAAGTGGTACTGCGAGAGTACTACGCACCAGCATCACTTCATCTGATTCCTCTCGTTCACGGCCAACTACAAGAACCAAACCTAGTAATCGGTCTCACTCACAATATCGTTCACCTTCTAGCGGTCGTGACAATTCAACTCTGCGACGAAGCAAACAATTCTCAACTGCGTGCTGGCACTGCGGTAATGTAGGTCATAGAGAGTCTAGCTGTGCATACAAAGATAGACGTTTTCGCTCACAGGAACACCCGCGCGCACCTTCGCGGTCCCGACGTCTAACTTGCAAGTACCATAAGAAGAGCACAATTCACTCCACGGACGAATGTCGTTACCTTAAGAGCCATCAGTCGGGGGAAGACGAGCACTCGGATCGGAGAAATGTAACCTAACAGTAGAAGATCCGCCGGTGTCTGAAAATAAGATAACAGAAAATCAACTCCCCATTCGTCAGGTAGGACCTATAACATCTTCAGGCTTAGTCATTCTAGGATGGAGCAAAGGGGTACAAAGCTCTTTCTTTATGAACAGCGGATCTATGGTAAATCTAATCTCAGATACCTCTTTAAACAACATTAGGAAAATAACTAAAAGAGTTAGGCTCCTCAAACCACCTGACATTCGCCTATGCGGTGTGGATGGCTCAGAATTTCAGGTCAAAGGAAAGATCACACTGGAAGTACAAGTTGATGAAGCCTTAAGACCCTTTGACGTAGAGTTTCATGTCACTAATGATCTTAGGTATCCAGCGGACACTCTCATTGGCTTTTCGACAATGGCCCAAGAAGCCATTGCTCTCCTCCCTACTTCTCGTTGTGTACACGTCAATGGTTTCCCAATATCTAGTATGGAATATCCACGTCCGATACTTTCCCAAACCGACTCAGTTATTCTCACATGATTCCAATAGTAGTCAAGAATAACCAAATACACACGTCGTTACCTGAACAGCCAGGTACACTACCATCTACTACTACAACCTCTGAGCATTCAATTATAGATCGTATCAACCCCTCTGACAGAGGCACACTCGCCGACTCAGACACGTCTCATTTAACTACCTCAGATAGTGTGATTGATGTTTTACAACAGAAGAAATAAGACGTGCAGTAACAAATCAGTGCACAATTTTGTTGCCGCACAAGTTTACCAAAGTCTCTGTTCGTGTTGTGGGTGCGAAAGCAGGAGTGGATGTACTAATCTTCCCTGAGACATGTTGTATGAATGGCTTAGCTTTTGAGTCGGCGTTGTGTACTGAGCTGAAGGATGGTTTATGCTACTTGTATATTGCAAACACAACAAACGCCGCTTACACCTTACGAACGGGAACTCAGATTGGCGATTTCTTGGTATACCCAGCGGCCACACGTGTGTGCCAGGATTTCCCATACCCTGTTGCTGATGTGTGCTCAGTTGCTCAGTCCACCAGTATTCCATCTAATCTTGAATCTCATGTGAAACAAAGTGATTTCCCGGAACACTGACATCAATTAATTAATCTCTTGCGAGGCTATCGCGAAGTGGCAGCCCTACCCCGTGAGAATATGGGCAAAACAAATTTGGTAAAGTATAATATTACATTACAGCCAGGTGATCAGCCAGTATATATACCTGCCTACTGTTTATCACATAGCCAACGTCAACAAGCCGATCGTCTTATTCAGGACATGTTGGATGATGAGGTCATTGAACACTCTGATAGCCTGTGGAACAGCCCACTATTTCTGGTTCGAAAGAAAGGTGGTGAGTTACGACCAGTCATAGATTACAGACGCGTGAATGCACTGACTGTCCCGGACAGATTTCCAATTCCTGTACTCACTGATTTGCTGGAATCCTTAGGCAAAAACAATTGTTTTTTTTCCTCCTTAGATCTTTTAAGTGGTTATTGGCAAGTCGAGATGGAAGAATCATCTCGTCCTATCACTGCCTTCAGTACTCCATCCGGTCATTACCAATTCCGCAGACTTCCATTTGGTTTGAGAAATGCACCTTCAGTGTTCATGCGACTAATTCATACAGTTTTCGCCAGCATGATAGGTCACTCAGTTTTTACTTATCTAGATGATGTCATAATCCCTAGTCACTCAGCGGAGGAACACTTAGAAAAGTTAGCCGAAGTGTTCACTAGACTCAAACAAGCTGGACTTAAAATCAAACTATCAAAGTGTGACTTTTTATATAAGAAACTCCAATTCCTAGGACATGTTGTTGACGCTCACGGAATTCACACATCAGATGACAAGGACAGAGCCGTGACGAATTTCCCAACTCCAACCAACACCGACGCTGTACGCAGTTTCCTCAGTCTCAGTGGGTATTATAGAAGGTTCATAAGAGGGTACGCCCAGATAGCTGTGCCATTAACAAAATTGCTAAAGAAGGATGTGCCTTTTGTGTGGGCTGATGAACAGGCAACCGCATTCACAACACTGAAAACTGCTCTAGCACATTCACCAGTTTTGGCATTCCCTGATTATTCTAAACCATTTCTTCTCTGTACTGATGCTTCCGGAGTAGGCCTAGGTGCCATTCTCATGGAAAATGACTCCGAAGGAAAGAAACGTGTCATTGCCTATGCTAGCCGTGTCCTAAACTCTGCGGATAAGAATTACAGTGTAACTCACTGGGAAGCCCTTCCCGTGGTCTGGTCCCTAAAACATTTCCGCGACATCATCTACGGATATCCTGTTCACATCCAAACCGACCATCTTCCCTTATGTGACTTGTTTCGGGGACATAACCTTACCGATCGACTTGCACGTTGGGCAGTCACTGTGACTGACTATAATCCGACATTTGAATACGTTCCTAGAAAATCCAATGTCGTAGCCGATGCCCTCTTGCGGCATGTTGCCACAGTCTCAACCGATTGCAACGTAAACTTAGCGTTCAATTATGACACACTACGTAGATTCCAGCGTGAGGACCCCATATGGTCACAGGTCATATATTTCCTAGAGTCAGGTGATAATTCTTCTCTGCCAAAGTTACCAGTCCCTGTATCTGATTTCTTCCTCAACAATGAATTGCTCTATAAAAACTCAGTACTGACAGGTAACAACGTACCTCATCGAGAAGTTAACCCGTGCCGTCCCAGCGACGTGAATTAATGTCCGCACATGATGTGCACTCATGTCCCGACAACATGAATTAACGCGGCAACATTGCAATGTCCCTAATTTGCACAATTTTCAATTTTCGCGAATGATTTCGCGAGTGATTTTTGGCCCGTACACACGGGACACCTTCCTCTATTCCTCTACAAGATGCCAAGCAGGGACAGTGCCTTACACCGCATAACCTCTCCCCCCCCCCTGCACGCCATTGTCTCGGCAATTCACCTGTTACCAGTGACCTGGCCAATAAAGACATTCAGGGCCAGAGTGATTCCCCAATCGATGACAATGTGGAGGACAAAGGTTACATAGCATTAGAGGAAGAAACAGTCAGAAATGATGATCAGGTAATGTGGGAAAGAAAAGGTCATGAATGGTGATCAGTTAGTGAGTGAAACAATGCTTATAATGCCTACATTACTGTTTGAAAACCAATATACTCTTGTACTACATATAAATTCGTATCAAGTAAATAAATAAATACTGTTTATGAGTGGATAAAATAGTTATCCTCCCATGGAACTCGTTTTCTTTGGTGCCTGCCTGTTAGAAAACCCAGTCAGGTAAGGAAGTACTCGTACCTAAATCGAGTATTTTAAACCTCAGGTGAGCGATTTCTCTATGAATTTTCGATGTTTCTCACCAAAAGCGGATGTTTGAGCCAAAAAAAAAGAAGGTCCAAAAATGTCGGGACTGGGGCGTACCACTGCCCAGAAAACGTCGGGATGGGGTGGGTTAAGCAACTAGTCATTCCAACAGACTTAATTCCTGCTGCCCTTCATTTAATCCACAACACCCCTCATGCATCACACCCTGGCAAAGACAGAAGCTTACGGAAAGAACGTCTGTCATATTATTGGCCCACTATGTGAAAGGATATAGAAGCGCACTGCAATGCATGTTTATCATGTGCCCGTCACAAGGGGACAACCAATCAACCTGCTCCTATATTGGAGTACTCAGTACCATCTAAACCTTGGCAAACTGTCTCTCTCGATCTTCTGAAGCTGCCTCGTACAGAATCTGGCTTCATTTATCTGTTAGTGGCAGTCGATCGTTTCTCTAGATTTGTTATCTTAGTTCCATTGCATGAAAAGTCTGCTAACGCAGTAGCACATGCCTTTATTAATTCAGTTATTTGCCCTTTCACAACCAGAAGGAATTTTAACTGATAACGGGTCAGAGTTCAATAATTCAGTTCTGGAAGAAGTTTGTCTTCGATACAGAATTAAGAAATGCAATATAGTGGCCCATCATCCAGCCTCGAATGACCTAGTAGAGCACCAGAATAGAAAGATATTGGAGAGTCTGCGTCACATAGTGGGAGATCAGATTTCCACCTGGGATGAATGGATTCCACAGGTAGCTGCTTCAATTAATTCATCCATCAATAAGTCAATTGGAGAAACACCGTTCTTCATCATATATGGCTTTGACTAAAGACTACCTTATTCACTGTCGCAATCCAAACCTGATCCGATCTACGACTACGATAATTATGTGCGAGTAAGCCTATCCAACTTCCAGAAAATTCATAAATATGTTCAGGATAATCTGGCCCTTACAAATGAGGAGATGGTACGTAACCAACATGCCGCTGCCACAGATGTTGCCATCCAAGTAGGTGACTTAGTTTTTGCCTTAGATCATGACAGAGAATCAAAACTAAATAGTAAATTCTTGGGTCCCTTCCGTGTCATATCTCGTAAAGGTAATAAATTTGAATTAAGAGATCCGCACAAGGCAGAGACGACATGGGTGCATGCAGATCATCTCAAACGTGCATCAAAACGCATAGTCTTGGAGGAACCACTAAGAGAGACCACATCCCCACAACAAACTCCTACTCAGCCTTCTTCCTCTTCTCTAAACCTTCCTTCTGACATTACTATTCAGCCTTCCCCTACTGTTAATGTCTATCGTGCCAAGTTGCGTTCTGCCACTAAGTCTCTTGCATAACGTTATCATCTCATACTGTCGTTAACATCTGTATCAACATCGCCTGTAAGATCACCTCATTTTATAGGAAAGATGATGTGGGTCTACGTGCTGACAGTGCTGACTCTGGTTGGGTCTGGATCGGGTGAGAACGATGGTGCCGTACGGCCCGGGGCCTTGGTTGGCGCAGGAGGCGAGGTCATGGTCGTCAGAGACATAGTCTCTTTGCGCTATGACCTAGAGCCGCTGGCCGCCTTGGCCATCGCCCTGCCTGACCTTGCACGTCAGCTAGACGACCTGCAGGGACTCTTGTCAGAAATTAGAAATCGACATCCCAATGACACATTTTTGTACCCACTCTACCTACCCTTCTGCTGGAAATTAGATTATATTCGTTATCAGTTCAACCATCTTCAAGATTCCTTCCCTCACCAAACGCATGTGTGTCGCTCACGAGTGAAACGTGGACTTATTGACCTTGGAGGAGAAATCCTCAGTGGATTATTTGGTGTAGCGACTAACCGTGAACTTTCTGATTATAAAAAGGACTTAATCCAATTATCCAATGCCACCGAGGCCCAAAATATAGTGTTACGTATTGAACATTTTATGATGCAACAGATGAGTCACCATCTACATGATGTTACTAATACTTTAAATAATTTTACGATTATTTTTAAGCGTGAAGTATCACAGACTAATATTATTTCAGAGTTGATGTATGTTAAATTACATGTTGATAATTTGCAGGTTTCTCTGGACTCCCTTGTCTCCCAAGTTACTAGCGTAATTCGTATTTTAGTCAATGCTGTTGATAGTCGTGTGACCCTAGATTTAGTATCTCTCTCTGACCTTTGTTCTACCTTGGAATGGGCTCACTCAACATTCGGCTTGTCTCCTGTGATTCCATTTTCCTCTTTAGAACACTACTACCCAATACTAGAGGCCACATTCCTTACTAAAGATATAATTGTTCATATTCCTCTTCGTTCCTCCATCATACTCGATCTCTTTCACATCATTCCTTTTCCCTTCTGGTACAATAACTCCCTGGTACAGTCTCTGTCTCTTCAGAGTACTTTTTCTCTCCCATGATCATCTCTATATTGCCTTCCTCTCCTCAACTGACCTCGGTAGATATGCCCTTCTCACACCCAACTCCCGTGTTTGTGCTGCGTACCTCCTAACAATTTTTCCTGGCAGCGTTGCTCCTTGCGAATCTGCCTTAGTCCGTAACTTCTTAGTACAACCTGTCTGTACCTTTGTTCCGGCTCCCCAAAACCAGGTACACCATGCTCGTCTAAATCACATCCGCTATTTCTTCTTTAGTGTCTCAGCTCCAGTCAGTCTTATTTTCCAGGGACCCCTGTCGATTCACTATCCGCAATTGGTTTATATAAGGCCCTGATTACTGTACAGTAAAGTCTGAGTCAGTAATAGCCCATGCCACACATTATCACTTCGCACCCCGCTCCCACAAGTATGACATCTTCAAACCTATTAATACTACCTTTCATCTACCAACAGACAATCCTTCCATCACATCAGACAACCTACGTATGTTGAACTATCTAAACAATTCTGATTTTATTATGAACCAGTTCTCTTCAGCTTTTAACCGCTCCTAGTGACATCCAGTCTTTGTTTTTCCTCCGGTTGTCTTATGTTTTCTAGGTTTTATTGCAATTGTTTGTATCCTGTATTGTTGTCTCAAGCGAATGGACAAAAGGTTGCATGAGATCCGTGTAGCAACAAGGTTAGTGCGACAACCAAAAGACCTGGAAAATGGTAGTTCTGAGTAAAACTCATTTTGTGATTTTATATATATATATATATATATATATATATATATATATATATATATATATATATATATATATATATATATATATACATATATATATTTGTAAATTGACCAAACCTATATGTTTATGCTATTTTTCCAACATGGCCATGTACTGTAAATATATTAATCCTTTCTTACATCCAGCTTTGTGAATTATGTAGCAATATCTCATTTATTATTGTACTCCCATGTAGTCCCGGTTCACTGTATACTCAGACCACTTGTATTCTTGCCATATTATGACTTGATGCCCCACCACTGTGTCAGGAGACACTTTTTGATGAGGGGGAAAATTGTTTGTAACCTTTTTGTAGATATTATATAGTATGTAAATATAGTATGTAAGTAGTTGTAAGTAGGATCCAAGTAGGGCGTCAACGCCCGCTCAGTGTTATGTCTACGAGCTATGAGTCACGACTTCCGTAGTCGCACCGCCTTTCTCTCTAGCCGGTGGGAACCGGCGATCAGTAGCTGTCCAAACGGGTCTGGGGATGGACATGCAGTTGTCCGGTATCGCTGTATATTGATTCAAGACGGTGTTTAATATATTGTCAGAAAACTACTACAAGACTTTGCCTTTACCTGCAAGCGACGTAAAGGGGGCCATCGACAGCTTTAACAGCCACCCAGCGTAGTAAATGGTTTTCTGACAGGAAACCATTTGGCTTGTCTCTCAGTGTAGAGTCGCCCATAGACAGAAAGGAAGAGGAAAGAATTGAGGAAAGAAACACAGAAGAGGAAGGAAGGAAGGAAGAAAGAGAGGAAAGGGCAGGCATCCGAGAGCTGCATTACATCAAGAGAGGATGGTGAGCGCCCCCACCCTCCACTAAACAACAACAACAACAACAATAATAATAATAATAATAATAATAATAATAATAATTTAATAGTAATAATAATAATAATAATAATAATAATAATATAATAATAATAATAATAATAATAATAATAATAATAATAATAAAATAATAACTAGAATGGCACTCAGTGGAGCGCATACTTCCGCCAAGGACGAACATACAGTTCCTTTTAATTCAATCAAGTCTAATTTCATATGGAAAAAGAGTGACCCCCTATAAAAGCATATTTAAATCCGCTAGATACGGAATTTTACGTGGATCCGCGCCAAACTGTACACATTCGTAGATACCAACATCCTAAATATGCCTGATTTTATTCATCAAGATCCATGCAATATTCACTGAAAAATTTACGAAAATGTCGAGAAACGCCCTATCTCGCAATGTTAAAGAAAGTGAAAAAATATATATATATCTTGGATACACACCTTTATATGGATCCGCACCAAAATTTAATGGAGTCTATTCTGGGCCAAGGCCCATTCTTCTACCAAGTTTCTTGGAAATCCGTCCAATTGTTTTTGTGCAATCTTGCCTCATAAACCAACCAATCAACAAACAAACAACTGACATGGGTAAAAACATAACCTCCTTGGCGGAGGTAATAATAATAATAATAATAATAATAATAATAATAATAATAACCTGCTGTATTCAACCATCAGTGGGCGTCCAATATACCTCTCTGAGCATAACCTAACCATCAGTGAGCCAACATACCTCCCTGAGCATAACATAACCATTTCGGGGGCGCGGGAGTGGGCGTGGGTGTTAAATATTCCCTCAGTCAAGCATAACCTCACATTTATGGCTTTTTTGGGGGGCGTGTAATTAACTTTTACACGGTCAAGCTTCCATATTTATTTTATGATTAGATGGGGTGTGGATATGATGGGAAAATAGCTTCCTGGGAAAAAAATGCGGAAGTGACTAATAATGAGATAGCCTCTCTCTCTCTCTCTTTCTCTCTCTCTCTCTCTCTCTCTCTCTCTCTCTCTCTCTCTCTCTCTTTGAATAATAATAAAAATAATAATGATAACAGTAAAAATAATTATTATTATTTTACAGTTATATTGTCAACTCTCTATCTCTATCTGCCTATATTTATCCATTGGCATGTGTGTCAATCTGTCTTTCTATCTATCTATCAATCTACCTGCCTTGATGCTCTTCCCTAACCTCCACACTAACTCACACTTCGTCATATACGAGTATATATTTATTTGTACTCATCCTAGCTATCACACACACCTACGTTATTCCTCTCACTCATACATCACACTCCATATCACCCTATCACCACTCTCATAACTACGTACAACACACATTGTCACTTCGTCTTTAAAACTCATTGCCGGTGCTATTTTAACAAACACTATCCAACATTTATTATCGCTGTCATGTATCACTCTAACACACCTTCAGTCATATCACCGTTCACATCACAGATATCACTACCTTAGGAACCAGGCATCATGCAGGCTTTCCATATTATTAGTCAGAGATGGGTGCGAAAACATTAGTTTTCCTCGGATGAAGAAGTCCCTAACACCTCGTGCTAACCGAATTATTTTGCTTATTACACCTTATTACCCTCTTGTGTGTTTTATGAAAACTTTCAATATCGCCATTCTCTGCATAAATAACGTATATATGGATGTTAACCAGGCCTAACCAAAAATGAATCACCAAGGTAGACATGCTCTTGGGATTCATTACCAGTGGACCCCAAATAGGCATTTTTTCTGTAAATTACTGTGGACCTTATCTAAATAAGCGTCAATAAAGGCTATATTTATGAGCAGAATTTACTGTGGATTTACCTATCTAAATAAGCGTCAAGAAAGGCTATAATCATAAGAAGGATTTACTCTGGATTTACCTATCTAAATAGGCGTCAAGAAAGGCTATATTTATAAGCAGGATTTACTCTGGATTTACCTGTACAACTCGTACTGTTTTATCTCATACTCAGCCAATCACACTTTGGTCCGTATTCTCGTCGGGTAAGGAGGCTCCTTAACTCCTCTTCCTAAACGATTTCCTTTGCTTGTTGGTCCTTACTATCGCCTTCTGTGTCATTTAAATATTTCTTATCACCATTTCCAGGATAAAGAGCATACAGATTGATATTTGCCAGTCGTATCCAAAAATAAATCGGTAAGGAAGAGGTGCTAGGGGGTTTCCTTAACCGACGAGAATTCGGAACCTTTTATCTTGTACATTATCAACTAAGCACGCTGTTCCTCCTCACACTTATGCTCGTATTCCAGTTGGGTAAGGAAGCTCCTCAGCACCTCTTCCTCAGCTATTTATTTTTGAATACGTCTGGTTAATACAGTTTTGTACGTTATCTTTGTATAGTATGGCGATATTGGAAAGACATAGGTAACACAGACACGGAGAGTAAGGTGTATTAAGAAAAAACAAATCGCTTAGCGCGAGGTGTTAGGGCGGATCCTTAACTACTGAGAATACGACCATTACGGCCGAAGTCTTAAACTCTTGGCAGGCGTTCACGTTGCCCTGTCTGTAGGTTACCATAATTTTCTATTTCCAGACCGGGACAATATTTAATTTTGAAGCATTCACATTATACACTGCTGTGGTATACTGTACCGCATATATATATATATATATATATATATATATATATATATATATATATATATATATATATATATATATATATATATATATATATATATATATATACATATAGATATATATATATATATATATATATATATACATCTATATATATATATATATTTATCTATATTTATACATATATATATATTATATATATATATATCTATCTATCTATATACCTACTAGCTGATCAGACCAAATGCGGGAGAATATCCCCTCAGGGCTGCGTCATCACTTATTCATTTACAATTTCTCTCCATTTATTTCTGTCACGCACAGCCACTCTTCCTTGCTCAACAGACATCCCTCTCGCATCCAGTGCTCTCTTCACACTGTCCATCCATCCTATTCGTGGTCTTCCTCTCAGCCTTACACCTCTCACATCAGATCTAGTTATCTTTTTCACCAATCACTCATTATCCATTCTCTCCATATGCCCAACCCATCGCAACACCCTCTGCTCAACTCTACCAACCATCTCCCGAACAACTCCAGTTCTCCTTCTCACTTCATCATTTCGCACCCGATCCATACGCGTCACTCCACACATACTCCTCAGACACCTCATCTCCATTACATTCAAACTTTTCCTCTCTGCTACATCCATATTCCATGTTTCAGCCCCATATAACGCAGTCGGTACCACAACACCCTCATACAGCCTTCTCTTTACATCCATTCTAAGCGAACGACATTTAAACACTTTTTTCATTCCTCCCAGCACCTTTCCTACTTCATTTATTCTAAACTTCACTTCTGCATCTATTCTTCCATCCACAGCAACATGTGACCCTAGATATTTAAAACAATCTACCTCCTCAAGCAACTCACCATTCAAAACTATATTCATCCCCGTACCATCTATCAACCTCGTACACTTCATCACATTACTCTTATTCTCATATACTTTCAATTTCCTCCTTTCACACACCCTTCCAAACTCCTCTACCAACTGTCTCAATCTCTCCTCTGAATCAGTCACCAGTGCAGTATCATCTGCAAACAGCAGCTGCTTCAGATTCCACTCTCCACCATCAACATTCACCAGACTCAGACCTCCACCTAAAACTCTTGCATTCACCTCCCTTACAACACCATCCATGTAAATATTAAACAACCAAGGCGACATCACACATCCCTGTCGCAGCCCCACTCTCACGGGAAACCAATCACTCACAGCATTTCCCACTCTTACACACGCTCTACTATTTACATAAAAACTTTTCACCCCTTTTAGTAACCTACCATCAAGTCCATACAATCTTAAAACAGTCCACAAAGCCTCCCTATCACTTCCATCATACGCTTTCTCTAAATCCATAAATGCCCAAAACACATCCTTGCCTTTCGCTAGAATACTTTTCACACACTTGTCTCACAGCAAACACATGATCAACGCATCCCTTCCTTCTCCTAAAGCCACACTGCTCATCACCAATCACTCCCTCTGTACCCTCTGTAACTCTCATAATTAACACTCTCCCATACACCTTACCTACAACACTCAACAGACTTATACCCCTAAAGCTAGTACAGTCATACTTATCACCCTTGCCTTTATACAACAGAACCACACAAGCACTTGCCCAGTCAATTGGCACCATACCTTTCTCAAAGCACACATTCAACAATCTTACTAACCAGTCAACAATAGTCACTCCACCACCTTTCAGGCATTCCACAGCACACCCATCCATACCTGCAACTTTCCCTGTTTTCATCTCCTTTACTGCCTTCTCCACTTCCTCCTTCGTGATCAAAGAATCATTCAACTCTCCCAACGCATTTATTCCTTGCACCCTTCCATCCGCCACAATCTCAGCCACCCTTTCCTCCTCTACATTTAACAATCTTTCAAAATACTCTGCCCATCTCTTCCTTACTGCATCCATCTCAATTAACATCCTTCCATCCTCTGCTTTTACTCGTTCTTCCTTCCCAGACTCTCCCTTTCACACCCTTTTCACCTCCTTCCAAAACATTTTCTTATTCTGTTGAAAATTCTCTGTCAGCCGCCTACCCCACCTCTCATCTGCTGCCACTTTAGCATCACGCACAGCCCTTCTCGCTCTATTCCTCTTCTCCTTATACCTTTCATATGACATCTCATCCTTCCTCTGCAGCCACACTTCATATGCACGTCTCTTCTCAGCCACAGCCATACTTACTTCCTCGCACCACCATTCACTTCCTTTTCTTACACCACCACCCACACGTCTCACACCACACACCTCTTCTGCATGCCCCACCACAGTACTCTTAAACAACTGCCATTCCTCCTCCACACTGCTATTTTCCCGATCTTTCACTGCGTTCCACTCATCTTTCAATTTCTCCTGATACTCTATCTTTTTCTCTCTTTTATCCAACTCACTCATTTTCATATATATATATATATATATATATATATATATATATATATACACACACACACTAAAAGCACTTTACTTTTAGTACGAAAACATAATGAAACAGTATAATGAAACAGCTTTACTCAATAGTTTATTTAAAATATCAATAACAGAAATTAATTATGGTAATTTATTTTTCCTTCAACACACAGAAATATCTGAAATAATGAAAGCAGGTAGTGCAATATGAATATACTCTGCCTGATTTACAGTCTATTGATTCTGTTATCTACTCCTTCTTTGGCCATTCATATTTCTCAGTAGAGAGTACTTTTTCAGCATCGTAGTGTCAGTCTTTATCTTATCAAAAATTTTTCTGTCTATCTATCTATTGCCAGACGCCTCAATCCCGTTTGGGGTGGCCACAAACAAATCGCCTCCAAGTCGCCCTGTCCCCCGCCATTTCACTGCCCTGCTCCCAACTCACACCCCCCTCTCTCATAGACCTCTCCACCCCATCCCTCCATCTCATCCTCGGCCTCCCCCTCCCTCTTCCCCCCTCCACCTCACTCACATACACTCTCTTCGTCAATCTTTCACCCTTCATCCTCTCCACGTGGCCAAACCACCTCAGTGTGTTCCTCATAACGCTTCCTATCACATCCACATCAACACCACAACGCTCCTTTATATCCTCATTCGTCGGCCTGTCTCTCCACGTGACTCCACAGGCTCCTCTTAAATAACTCATTTCCACTGCTCTCACTCTTGACTTGTGTCCTTCCAACAATGTCCAAGCTTCACTTCCGTACGTTAGAGTTGGTATCACAATACTGTCATGTAATAACTTTTTCACTTCCATGCTCACTTCCCTGTTTCTTATCACTGCTTTCAAGGAACCAGCAACCTTTCTTCCCTGCTGTACCCTTTCAAGCACTTCACCCTCCAAACCTCCATCCTTACTCATCACACTACCCAAATACTTAAACGTACTCACATTTTCCAATTCCTCACCATCTAACCTCGCTGTACATTCACTAACTTCACCTCTCTCAAAGACAATCACTTTACTCTTCCCTACATTCACCTTTAGGTTCTGTTTCTTACACACTCTCTCAAACTCATCCACCAAGCCTTGCAGCTCCCCTTCGTCTTCACTCAACAACACAGTATCATCTGCAAACAACAGTACAGGGAGTTTCCAAACACTATCCTCTCTCACCAGGGCCACTCCAAAATCCACTACCCTACCTTGTACCTCTTTTATTACCCCATCCATGTACAGATTGAACAACCATGGAGACATGACACATTCCTGTTTCAAACCAACTTTCAAAGAGAAAAATTCACTTAGTTCACCATCCACACGCACTGCAGCCTTCGCACCATCGTACATACTCTTCACAGCATTCAACAACTTCCCATCTACTCCATATATTCTTAACACTTTCCACAATCCTTGTCTATCCACCCTGTCATATGCTTTCTCCAAATCCATGAAAGCCGCATACAACTTCTTTCCCTTCTCTAGAAACTTTTCCACTAAAGATCTAAGAATGAATATCTGATCTACACAGCCTCTTCCCTTCCTAAAGCCTCCCTGTTCTTCTCCACCTAATTTCTCTGTTCTTTCTCTAACTCTGTCTATAAGTATCCTACCATACACTTTTCCTATTATACTAAGAAGACAAATGCCCCTATGATTACCACACACTTCTTTTTCCCCTTTTCCTTTGTACAAGGGAATAATTATACCTGACTTCCAATCCTCCGGGACTCTACCTTCCTCTCAGGCCAATCTGCACACCTTCCACATCCATTCTACTACTATCTCTCCCCCATGCTTCAGCATTTCACCACACACTTCATCAATTCCTGGGGCTTTCCCCGATTTAACTTTCTTCATTGCTTCCACAACTTCTGTCCTACTGATTTCTTCCTGTCTTCTCACCTCCCTCCTTCTCCCAGCCATTCCCCAGCCACTTATACTCGCATTACTTCCATCCTCTACGTTCAACAATTCCTTAAAGTGTTCTCTCCATCTGCTCACTTTTTCTCCCTTCTCCACTAGTAATCTACCATTTTTATCTTTCACTCCCCTGCTAACTTCACTTCCACCCTGTCTTACTCTTTTCACTTCTCTCCAGAACATTTTCTTACAGTCCCTCCACTTTACACTCAAATTCCTTCCAAATTCCTCATGCACTCTCTTCTTACTCTCTCTTACTAATCTTTTCACCTCTCTCTTCCTTTCCACATATAACTCTCTCTTCTGCCTCTCAACTTCTTCCACACCCTATTTCTCACCCATTCATTGTATGCTTTCTTCTTTTGTGCCACAGCCAGTTTCACCTCTTCAGTCCACCACGCTGTTCCTTGCACCCCCCTCCGCCTTCTCTTCCTTCCACACACCACATCACATGCTGCACATATTTCTTCTGTACATATCTTACACACACCTTCCACGTCTCCCATCTGCTCCAATTCATATTTGCCCAATCGTTCCTCCACTTCTCTCTTATACTCTGCCTTTTTCTCATCCTCCTGTAACCTTTCCACTCTCCTTGCAACTACTCCTTCCTCTCGTCTTTCCCTTCTTCTAATACTCCATCTCACTTGCATCCTAATTCTGGCCACCACCAAGTAGTGGTCAGAAAGTCCACTCCCCCAACCTCTATACACTCTTGCATCCTTTACACATCTTCGCATCCTTTCATCCACACACACATAATCAATCATTGCCTTCCTTTCATTCAGTTCACCACCCACCCTTCTCATCACTCGCCATATATACCTGTGGATCATTTTATGCCTGAAGAGGGTATTTTCTATCACCAACCCCCTCCCAGCACAAATGTCCACTAACGCACTCCCATTCTCATCTACTTCGGCAGGCACACCCCACTCACCAACTATTCCATCCACCTTCACATTACCAACTTTACCATTCATATCACCAATCAAAAACACTCTCTCATTCCTTCCAAACTTTTCCATGCACATTTCCACATTTGTCCAGAACTCCTCTCTCACTCTTCTAGCACGATCTTGCGTTGGCGCATACACACACACAATCGCCCACATTTGTATTCCAACTTTCAACTTTACCCACACAATCCTTGACCCAACTGATCCATACTGTCTTATGCTCTTCTTCCATCTTTTACTCACAACTATACACACTCCTTCCTTTGCCCTCTCATTCTCATCTACTGCACATATACCCCATCCATACTCCCATTCTCTCACACCTTCTCCCATCCATTTTGTTTCAGTTATTCCACATACATCCACTTTCGCACCCTCAAGCACCTGGACAATCTCTCTCTCTTTCACCTCATCATTCGCTCCTCTTACATTCCATGTACTCATTACCAAGTCCTTTGTCCGGTCCTGGGTCGTCATTGTTTGGTCAGTCCTTGTCCGAGGCTTCTTGTTTGTTTTTTTAGTTAGTTGTTTTCCGGGGAAGAAATCAAAGCTTTAACAGTGCTTTCTGACATGAGACTCCGGTCTTGGGACCAAATATTGTTCAGGATAGAGAACACCCTCTCCTCAGGTGCTGAGGTGACGGGTAAAGAAAATGCAAAATGACATGCTTGAGATTAGGAACGGACAGATTCTTTTCATTAAAGTCATTGAACATTTGAACCCATTTTGCTTCAGAGGTGATCTGCGTGCCTTCCCAGTTTTTCTTTCTAACAGAGTCAGACATGTAGCATTTAGCTATCACAACCTCATCAAGGATACTATCAACATCTACTACAGCCTTTCCATATTTATTATTGATATATTCTGCCGTTTTCACAATTTCTGACCAAGTAACTTCTCTAATTACCCATTTGTGGAACTCTACATCTTCAAAACTATTCTTCCAGAGTGATATATAGGACAAACATCTTTCACAGAAAGCACTGATTTCATCCTTAAAAGATTTGACAGAGTTGACACTAATATTCCCTGTTTCCTATAACCTACGTAACAACACTTTTGCTCCTTGTGGAATGAAAGTGCTATCTTTCCTCTCCTTTACATTCATCTTAAATATTTTTAGTTCACTAGCTACTTCTGTTGCACTGATATTAAGTCTTTCATCTTCAGGATAGTCTTACTGAACAAATTTACCTGCCCATGGACAAACCATAAATACACTTCTTGGCTTGGCGCTGCAAATCATTTCTAAATTATTGCTGGGCATTGTGAATTAAAGTAGTTCCTTTACCTTTCAAATATATTAAGAATCCTCTCCAGAGCAGGAAGAAGTGAGAGAAATCTTGTGTTACCATGCTGCATAATTCTTTATACTTCTGCAAAGTCACAAAATTATTTCAGCTGAGTAACAAGGACAATATTAATGTGAAAATATTTGTAAATTTTCACGACAAAAGATTCAGTGTCAAATGGCAAACCATCAACTGCATTTTGAATGCACTTATGCACCATGTGTGATGCACATCCTAATCCTGTCAGATTTCTTCCAATTTCCTGCTTAAATCTGAAAAATACATTGGTTTCTCCCCTTCTTTTCACACCCCCAAAATTAATGTTACATTTGTCACCACATAACCCCACAACCTTCTCAACAAGATCATGTTGCTTGAGAACAGAAAGGAGATGATCTGCTAAAACTTCAGAGGTTTCCCCAGGTACTGACTTGAAATCTAGCAATTTAACGTGTACACCTTCACGAGGTAAAAAATACCGAACAACTACAGCACAGGTTTGATTTCCTTTCTGTTCGAAGCATGTATTGTGAAGCACACGAACTTGGATGTGTTCAGTTCTTCATGTAACTCCTACACATGGGTGCAATTACATTCAAAAATAACTGCCTCACAAATTTGAGTTCAAAAATTTTGATACCAATTTGGACTCACAGACTGACGTTTTAAAACTGAACCCATGAACAGCTGTGTGATAAGCGAAAGTAGCTTTTTTTGCAGCAACAGCTAGAGCCGTATCATCTGACTCAGCCTTCTTGAAAGAGTTTTCAACAGATGATGTAGACGCTACTGCTACAAGGGATGCTTTATATTTTGTAGTTTGTAAATGGTCTTTGATATCAGAACTCCCTCCATGGCTTACTGACAATGTTGACCCACAATGACTGCACAGTACTCGGTCACCACCACTTTATGCTTGTTTTAGAAACGGAAAATCTTTCATTTCGTCAGTAAATTTGCACTTTCTCTTGGGCATTTTGACTTTGATAGATCAGACAGCAAGTACTCTAGTCTGAATTCTCAGTTGTCTGGGTACACCCGACTAGCTGAGTCTGACTGAATCATTGTTACCAAGCCCATATCAGTAGAAAATAAATATGTCATAGTTATGTAGTTATCTTGTTCATAACAGCGCAATGCCTACTAAAATAGTATATACTATATCGGTTTTATAGCTACTTTAATTATTATAATCTGGAGAGAAAAACAGATCGAGTATATAATCTGTAAGAATGTACCGATCGGTATCAAGATTTTGGTAACTGTGTAACATGCACTGTCGGACAGAAATTGGACAGGAAGGACGAAGAAGGTCAGAAGGAAGAGATGCAGGAGAATAAATACCCTCAATAACTTTAATGTCATGAAGTTTTAGTTTTACTGTGTTTTACAAGTTCTGAAAGGTTAATCTCTCTCTCTCTCTCTCTCTCTCTCTCTCTCTCAAACCCGGGACAAACTTACAAACCGGCCGGGACGCCAGGACAAGGACTGAAAATCGGGAGTGTCCCGGCTAATCCGGGATGTATGGTAAGCCGACTTATCCGTGTCTTTTGGTAAACTTAACGCACGAAAGGGAGAGCGTTCCCAATGGGAGAGGATTACCCCAGAGTCTCAATGCACCCCTTCGCACGCCCCTTCGTCATATTATGGTAACCTTGGGTAAAGAAAAGTGTGTACAGTTTGTAGGACCCTATGGTGTGTGTGATGGGAAATTTATTTTTAATAATAAAAACATCGTGTAAGAAAAAAAAAAAGAAAAAGAAAAGAGCTTTTAATATTTTTATCGTTTTAAAAAACTTCATCACTTCTGAGATGGTTAATTTACGAGACGAAAACAAAGATGAGATCCTGTATCCACTTCCATTATATTTTTCAGCATTTCTGCCATGCTGTTTATCAGATATGGTGCATGATACTTTTATAAATAGTTTGATTAGTTCATGAAATGTTTCCAATAGTAAAAAATGGCCAAGTACTGTCTAGACAGACGAATCACGCACAGCCAGTTCGTTTGAATTATGAAGCCTCATGTTTGCGTTCGGTAAACTTTTACAAGTCCTCACTATTTTGTTTTGGCTTGTCAATATATTTTTCTGGTGTATTTTGTTGTGATCTGAAAGAATTTGACCTTTATTTTCGGTGCTCATGATTGGTTTTCAAATTAACCCCCCTTCCCAAGTGTCTTGGGGGACTGGTGGGTTTGGGGGTTCTGGGTGGGAAAAATGGCAAAAACAAGCATTTCGAGCAGAAATATAATAAAAATCGGTGTGACCACATGAACCACTTTGAAGCTATGTCTGTCACCAAATTTTCCCCACGGTACAGGTATGGTACACATACAGTACTCATGCAGAGTATTCAAGAACAAATGCCAGAGTTTAATAATAAAAGAAATGAGAATCGCTAACATTAAGAGATTATATTGTATATGAACCCTAGATACTTTTTTTTTTTTTCATATTTCATATTTAAATTAATCAGTGTTACCAACTGTTTGCCGCGCCTACCCATACGAAGGGGTGCTGTCTCACCCTTTCAAGATTACCACTTAGCTTGAAGGTGTGAGCTTCCACTTCGAACGAGGTGTGGGAAGGGTAACCCATGCCCTCAGCTTCAATACTATGGGCGCTAGTCTCTCACACTTTATCTACTCACACTTCCATATCGCCACTCACGGAGGCAGCCACGAGCCAGGAATCATACTTTTGCCTCTAAAATTACAGTACATCTGTTTTTATATCTATCACTCAAATTGTTCATCTATTCAAACTTATCTATCGCTTCTCATCTACCGATTCATCTACCTGTCGGTCTGTCTATATGACTGATTATCACTGGTCAACAGCCAATATGGTTCTCATACGTGAGTATGTCTCTCTGACTAATCTGATAGCACTGATTTCAAATCTGATATTCATTTTGTCCTATCGGACCAGGTTTCTTGAATATCAGACTGAAAATATATTGAATGTGGCATAGCTCGACTCAACCTTATAACATATACTGAGGCACACACAGATAATATTGTGATGATTTATTGTACAAAAATATGGAAATCCAATGCACATGTTATTAACAAGCGATTAAGCTCTAAAAATACTTTTTTCACTTTGCTCTTCCTCTTGTTCAGCTGACTCTCTTCACGTTGTAGCATCCAGCAGTAATCGCCCATCATATTGAGGCTGAATCAGTCTTGATACCTGCTCTCCATTATAGCAATGTCTTGGTGAAACCCTTCATCTTGCTCCTCACTGATGTCTCAAAGGTTATCCGGGAAGAAAACGAGGTGGGAGTGAAAGAAATGAATCTTCAAGGACATCCGTGAGAGAGCTTGATAACTCTGTAACGTGCCTGCCACAATTTCATCAGAGTTGTCT
>NC_137034.1:12137558-12152558 GCF_032717465.1 Coenobita brevimanus
TTTGCCAAGAAGTATGCACACTGGACGTCGAATGAACGGAGAAAAGTTATGTGTTCCGATGAAAGCACATTTCAAGTGTTCCAGGTGCGTTCTGCCATGGTTCGTAGCCCAGCCTCCCGTAGTCGGTATGACCCTGCTTACACGGTGCCGACTGTTAAGCACCCACAATCAGTAATGGTATGGGGGTGTTTCTTTGGTAAAATGGGGAAGGGAAGCCTCTGCTTTCTTCCTAAGAACTTGATGATGAATGGTGGCAGGTACATTCAAGTTCTGAAACATCATATGTTAAACTTTTTTGCTATTCAAGGGTGTGACTTTTTCATGCACGATTCAGCTCCATGTCACAGGTCAAGAAAGGTGACCAAATGGCTTCCAACAATCAAGATCTAAATCCGATAGAAAACTGCTGGCAAAGATGAGGAAAATCATGGCAGAGAAGACACTCAATCTGGGCAACCTCAAGAGTGAACTGACAAATGTTTAGTGATATGAAATGTCCTTAGATTACTTAAGAGATCTAAGTGATTCCATACCAAAACGCATCCAAATGGTCCTGAAAAACAAGGGAAACATTATTTCATATTAACGAATGGCATTTCATGAACAAACATTGTGATATACTATGATTTCTGTTTTCTTTTATACCTTGTGGGGGGGAGGTCCTATGTCAATCTGCGGTAGCTACGTCTTTAACAAGCAAGTTATTCATTTTCCTAAGAAAACCCAGTCATGTCAATTTTGGACCCGAAGAATTAAAACTATAATAATATTTGACAGACATAAAGGAAATTAATTCAACACATAACTGACCAATGGATTTCAATTTTATTTTGGTGATGACCGCATTGTTTTTAAATTGAGAAGCAAGTTGTACTAGAAAAGGAGATCGAAAATCATGAAACTTTCGAAAACTTGCAAAAATATGTGAAAGAAGATACATTTGCCACATAATTCGTCCCTAGCACTCACACACACTTTTGACAATGACGGCAAGTGCTTGATAGAGATGAATAGTGTACTTTAAAATTAAAAGCGAAAATCTTACCCTTGACCTTTGATAAATGTGCAACAGAGAGAGAGAGAGAGAGAGAGAGAGAGAGAGAGAGAGAGAGAGAGAACGAAACTTCACTACCTTGGACGCCAAACAAATTTTTCGTGATGATAAGAATTTGATAAAGAGGGACACTACACTTCAAATGAAGAAAATTAGAATATTATATTTACCTTAGGAAAAATGTACAAAATATGAAAGTGGTGAGTATGTATTTGTGTGTGTGTGTGTGTGTGTGTGTGTGTGTGTGTGTGTGTGTGTGTGTGTGTTGACTGTAGAGGGTAAAGGGAACCGTTAAAATATTCACACCCACACACATGACTGGGTGACAGGTGTACAGGGTGGGTGAATAATATGTGATAACACACACGCATGTATAGAAAAGCATACTCACACACACACAATATATATATATATATATATATATATATATATATATATATATATATATATATATATATATATATATATACACGAGGTGTGTCAGAAAAGTTCCAGGACTGAGTGTGCTGTGTGAGCTATGAGTGGGAGAGGGATTAGCGGGTTGCGTCACCGTGTGACGTAATATCCAGGGAATATATGACTGTGATCTCAGCTCTTTGCAGCCATTGATCTTTTTTTCATATGCTTTCGTATACATGTCCTCTGTTTCAGGTCGTCAAGCGATGAGCACAGAGCAACGAACCAACCTTAAGTTTCTGGTCCGGTTGGGGAAAAGTCCGTCTGAAGCACTGGGAGTGTTGTAGCAAGTGTACGGAGATGAGACGATGTCACGCTCACATGTTTTTGAGTGGTACAAGAGGTTCAAAGAGGGACGCGAGGATGTGGAAGACTACGCCAGTGACACTATATATATATATATATATATATATATATATATTGTCACTGGCGTAGTTACCCCAGTAGCGAATGGGTGAAATAGAAGATGAGATGATAATGTAAGGAGACAGACGAGCCGCCATGATCGATAAATCTTTTCTCTTATCAGTTTTGTTGCCTGTAAAGGGTAACCCTAGACCTCAACTGTGTTTACTCAACA
This sequence comes from Coenobita brevimanus, assembly GCF_032717465.1. Classification (NCBI taxonomy): domain Eukaryota; kingdom Metazoa; phylum Arthropoda; class Malacostraca; order Decapoda; family Coenobitidae; genus Coenobita; species Coenobita brevimanus. The sequence goes on from NC_137034.1 coordinate 12,139,649, forward strand.
GTCAACTTTGCCTTTTGGGCTGATAACACACTAGTTGTTTTTCCCACAAATTGCTGCAGAAAACCCTTCCGTCCTTGACCATAGTGGGTGTAACTTATAGTGTGGGAGGAGTAAAATGAGAGTATTTGCCAATTGAAGCTTAAATAACACTTTCTTGGTTTTCTTGACGGCACGCCATTGGTATTGTGTAATACATGTAAGGCCCCCATTGGTAGCAGGTGCCTCCATTGTTTGTCTATGGACAGAGATTGTTTTTAAGACAGCCTAGTAGTTAGTTAACGGAGAGAGGCGGAGTAAGTTTGCTTTATAAGCTCGAGGACAATGTGAGAGACACGTTTTTTTCATATTTTCATATTTTCACACATTTTTGTCACTTGCTGTCACGCTACACTTTCTTCACATTATGTTGCACTTTTCCTCAAACTTTCACACATTACTCAATACGTGACTTTGATTACAAAACACACTGTTTGTGCACCATTTCCATTTTTTTGGTTCACTCCTCCATTTACACTAGTGTGTGATTTATATCTGGATTATATCATCGAGTTCTCCAAGTTTCCTCGAGCTTTATGAGTACTCAGTCTCTACTGATTGTATTCTGGTTAGGTAAGAAATAACTCGTATTATATTCTGAGGCCTAGGTGAATTCCCCTTTTGTAAAACGAATCCTGCTTTCTTCTTTGGTGTGTGTATGTTATAGTGTACAGTAATATAAAGTTAATTTTCTTTTGAGCATTACCTTATCCCTTTTAGTGATTAATTAAGGGCTAAGAGTGCACCGTAATATATACCCCCAAAACAATATATATATAAATATATATATATATATATATATATATATATATATATATATATATATATATATATATATATATATATATATATATATATATATATATATATATATATATATATATATATATATATATATATATATATATATATATATATATTGTTACATAGTCTATGATTTCATCATCCTTTGTATAATTCTAACGTACAATATGCTGCATGTTTGATCACGATTAGCCTCGTGGCTTCCATAGTGACTAGGCTTGCGTGTTTTACCTCACTACCCCCTTCTACCCTTATAGTAGAGTAAGTCGTTCTTTCTGTTGTTCAGAGCAGGAGTGTCAACTATTTGTCCCCTATCGCTTCATTTGCGCGTCCTTCTTACAAGTTGTATCAAGCTCTGCCGGCCCCTATATAATGAGCTCAGTCTCTACATTAATTGCCACTTAGATTTTCTCCTCATTTTGCTCACATCTCTGTCCTCCCCTGTACAGTTGTTATTACTGTGAGTGCTCAGGAAGTCTCCAGCCATTTAGCAGCTGTGTAATTTGAGTATAAGTGTTATTACATTTTTTCCATGTACTGTATAGCATGAAGTGTTAATTCGTAGGCCAAGTGAGGTTTTTGTGATTCATGTGCTTTAGGTGTCAGCCATTATTATTATTATTTTGTATCTGTAATAATATGTCTTGCATTCACTGAGCATTATCCAGTTTCTCATTTTATCAGGGCTGACTTAGATAAATATATTCTTGTTAATTGCATGTTAATAGAGGCTATTGCAGTTAACCATATATTTAACCTGTTTTTTGCCATTACATTATCCTTATGAGTCCTGAATGTTTTGTTGTTAGTTTGAGCATTAAACTTTAACTTGTAATTTTACCTAACTCTTTTGTTTTGAACCTGGAACTTTGCGGGACAGTAGTGATTTTTAGTATTCTCACTTAAAGTGTACATTATCTTTCTCTGTTCCGTAACATAAATTTGGCGACCTCTTATCAGGATATTCAGGATATTATCATAAGGATATTGCTTGATATTTTATGACTGTGATTTATTCATGATATCTACTATTACTACTCTTGATGAAGCCAAAGATTTTTTGTCAAATGTGCAAACAGTGTTGGATGTAGAAAACAGAACAAAGAATGAACTTAAGCTTGTTGCTCAACAGTTGGAAATTGCAGTTCACTCTCATCATTCTAAGGATCAAATTGTTGACATGATTAATAAAAGCTTGTTTAATGTAACTCCTCCAAATGAGCAAACGCAGATTGAAATAGCTAAGTTACAGCTAGCTCTGCAGGAGGCTCGTGTTAAGGACGCTGAGTTTCAGGCACGTGCTAAGGAGGCTGAGTCTCAGGCTAAGGAGGCTGAGTCTCAGGCTCGTATTCAGGAAGCACAAATTGAACTTGCTAGGATTCAGGCAGACCATGAGTATCGCATGAAACAAGGTGGAATTGGATCATATAGCTCTGATGATTTTGATGTGGCTAAAAATGTTAAACTTGTCCCTGCTTTTAATGAATCTGATTTAACAAAGTATTTTCAGTTGTTTGAGAGGGTAGCTACAGGTTTTAATTGGCCCAAACAGTATTGGCCAGTACTCCTTCGAACTGTTCTCACCGGTAAAGCTCAAGTAACTTATGCATCTTTGCCTCAGGATCAATCTGATAATTATGATGTAGTTAAGAGCTTGATTCTTAAGGCCTATGAGCTTGTTCCTGAAGCCTATAGAGTAAAATTTAGGACAACTTACAAGCAAGATAAGCAATCCCATGTTGAGTATGCAAAAATCAAAGATCTGTTACAGCAGTGGTTAAATTCTAAGAATATGGATTCTGATTTTGACAAATTTAAGCAGATGATTTTGCTGGAGAACTTCAAAAGGTGTATTAATAAAGATGTAAGCCTATATCTTGGTGAGAAAAGAATAGATAATTTGTCTGATGTTGCAGTTTTAGCTGATGAATATGTTCTCACTCACAAGAGATATTCTAAAGAAAAGAGAAAAGCTGAGAGTAAGTACGTTGCCTCTACTCAGATTACAGGTAACAGGAAAGAGAATAAAGATGATGTTTCTCAGGAAGTAAATACCAGCTTCACCTCTAGATTTCAGAGAAGTAAATGTACTTATTATAGTAAGCTTGGTCATACTACGGAGAAATGTTTCAGGAGACAGCGTGATGTGAACAAAAAGGAGTCTTTAAATATTCAGTCAGTTGGTCTAGTGTCCACCCTTGAGAGTTCCCAGACTTCTTTAACTGAGTTAACTGAACCTGCTTTGAGGGGTAAATTAAATTGTCATGATGAAGCTCCTCTTTTGAGCAGTAACGTGGGTGACACTCTCAAGAGTTCATGTGCTAATTTCCTGTCTGATGGTTTTGTCAGTCCTCTGGACAGTAATGACAGGAAATCAGTTAAAATATGTCGTGATACAGGTGCTTGCCAATCCCTTATGCTGACCAGTGTTCTAGGCTCTAATGTTAATTCCTCTGATGAAACTGTAATCTTACAAGGTGTAGGGAATAATTACTTCTGTGTCCCTCTGTGCAGAGTGAATTTAGAGTCTGGTTTTGTTAATGGTTCTGTTATGGTTGGGTTGGTTGAGACACTCCCAATCTCAGGTGTAATTTTCATACTTGGAAATGATATTGATGGAAGTAAAGTGTGTCCAGCTCCTCAGTTGTCTAGTGAGCCAGTGGCTGTGGCCCAGGATTGTGATGTCCCTGATGTGTTCCCTGCATGTGCTGTCACTAGGGCTAAGTCTAAAGTTACTGGTGACTTAGAGGATAATGATGATGATGATGTTATCCTAGCTGACACTTTTCTTGCTAATTTGGACCACTCACCAGATGAAGCAGTACCCCGTAGTGTTGATAATTTGTCTCGTCAAGAGTTGGTTGAGTTGCAGGTTGCTGACCCGGAGTTGAAAGGTCTAGCTAACTCTGCTTGCAGTGAGGAAGAGTCAGCTGGTGCTTCTACTTGTTATTATATAAAGTCAGGAGTACTTATGAGGAAGTGGAGACCCCCAGCAGCATCAGCCGACTGTGAATGGGAGGTTGTACATCAAGTTGTCATCGCTCGTGTTTGTAGGCAGGATATCATTAGAGTGGCTCATGATTCCAGTTTGGCAGGACACCTTGGAGTGAGGAAGACTGTGGCACGCATTTTGAAACACTTCTACTGGCCAGGTATCTTCAGGGATGTTTCCTGGTATTGTAAGTCTTGTCACACCTGTCAAGCTGTGGGGAAGTGTAATCAGACCGAAAAGGTTGCACCTCTAGTTCCCATTCCTCCTTTTGAGGCGCCATTCACCCGTGTGTTGGTGGATATTGTGGGCCCTCTTCCTAAGACTTCTTCAGGATTTTCTTATGTGTTGACCCTGATTGATATGGCCACTCGTTATCCTGAAGCCATTCCACTTAGAAATATCTCAGCAAAGAACGTGGTTAAGGAAATGCTAGGGTTCTTCACTAGGTTTGGTCTACCCAAGGAGGTACAGTCAGACCGGGGAAGTAATTTCATGTCAAATGTTTTCAAGCAGTCTCTGAAAGAGTTGGGCATAACCCAGATCACGTCTTCAGCTTACCATCCCCAGACCCAAGGAGCGTTGGAGAGATATCATCAAACACTCAAATCGATGCTCAAGAAATACTGCTTGGAACATCAGAAAGACTGGGATAAAGGTCTTCCATTCGTTGTATTTGCCGCAAGAGAATCTCCAAATGAATCACTGGGCTTCTCACCCTTTGAACTACTGTTTGGCCATTAAGTAAGAGGACCCCTTAAGCTACTCAAGGAATGGCTGTCGGAGGAAGATGACGTCAACCTGCTGGAGTATGTGATGAAGTTCAAAGAACGGCTGTCCACTGCTTTACAGCTGGCGAGAGAGAATTTAGGAGCTGCTCAGGAGAAGATGAAGACTTGGTATGATAAGAAGTCCAGGTTACGCCACTTTCAGCCAGGAGATCAGGTTTTGATTCTGCTACCAGTGCATGGGCAACCTCTTCAAGCCAAGTTTATTGGTCCTTATTTCGTGGAGAAGAAACTCAGTGATGTCAACTATGTCATCGCCACACCAGATCGTAGAACGAACAAGCAACTTTGTCACATCAACATGTTAAAAGTTATATCACAGGCGGGACGAAAATAACCCAGTCTGCACTGTAGCTGTTCCACCCAAGTCTGCAAGTGATGTTCTCCCATGCAGCATGAGCCTGAGTGATAGTTTGGGAAAGAATCCTGATATCATGAATGATCTCCAGACTAAGTTTTCTCATCTAGCTCCCGAGGAAAGGCAGGAGTTTTCGGCATTACTGAAGGAGTACCCGCAAGTGTTCCGTGCCACTCCAGGAAGAACCACTGTGTTGATGCATGACGTCGATGTTGGAGACGCAAAGCCAATTAAACTGCCTCCTTACCGTGTGAACCCAGTGAAAGTTCCTCTCATCGAGAAGGAGCTTGGCTACCTGTTGGACCACAAGATGATTGAGCCCTGTCGGAGCGAGTGGAGTTCTCCTGTCACTCTAGTCCTTAAGCCAGGTGGGTCACAGCGGCTTTGCATCGACTACAGACGTGTTAATCAGATAGCCAAAACAGACACTTACCCTCTCCCTCGCGTGGAAGATTGCATAGACAAGATCGGAAAGGCTAGGTACATAAGTAAGTTTGATTTGTTAAAGGGATACCGGCAAGTACCTATGACTGAACATGCTAGGGAGATCTCATGTTTTGTAACACTAGGAAAGACTTTTGCATGTTCTGTAATGCCATATGGTATGAAGAATGCACCAGCCACTTTTCAGAAGCTCATGAATGTTGTAACAGAGGGTTTGGCAGGGTGTGTTGTTTATATTGATGATGTATTAATCTTCAGTGACAACTGGAAAGATCACCTATGCCATGTCAGTAAATTTCTTGAGCGTTTGCTTCAGGGTAATCTTGTAGCTAATTTATCAAAGTGTGAGTTTGGTCAAGCTAAGGTTCAGTACCTTGGGTACGTAATTGGTGATGGACATGTTGCACCACCAGCAGCTAAGGTTCAGGTTATAAGTGATCTTCCCAGACCTAAAAATAGGAAAGAACTACAATGATTTTTGGGAATGGTAGGTTATTACAGGAGATTTGTTCTTAACTTTTTAATTCCTGTATCACCACTTACAGACCTACTGAAAAAGGGAGTTAAATTTGTCTGGACCGATAACTGTGAATCCTCTTTCAGCAAACTTAAAGCTATCCTATTAAGTCAGCCAGTGCTCGCTACTCCAAATTTTGCTAAGCCTTTTAAGATTGCTGTTGATGCAAGTGATACAGGAGCTGGGGCTGTTTTGCTGCAAGAGGATGATCAGGGTATTGAACACCCTGTATCTTATTACAGTAAGAAGTTCACTCAACCTCAAAAGAACTACTCAGCTATTGAGAAAGAGCTTTTGGCCTTGATTTTGGGTTTACAGCATTTTTCATTTTATTTGTGTTCTGGTTTTGACCCCATAGTCATTTATATCGATCATAACCCACTGAATTTCCTTAGTAAGTTTAAAGATAAAAATCAGAGATTGACAAGATAGAGTCTACTTCTTCAGGAGTATTCATTAGACATACAGCATATCAAGGGGAAAGAAAATATTATTGCAGATTGCTTATCTAGACTTTAGACAGATTGTTCTAGAGTAATAAGAAATTTCCTTTGTAAATTTCTTTTTCTTTGTGGGGAGGTGTTACATAGCCTATGATTTCATCATCCTTTGTATAATTCTAACGTACAGTATGCTGCATGTTTGATCACGATTCTCCTCGTGGCTTCCATAGTGACTAGGCTTGCGTGTTTTACCTCACTCCCCCCTTCTACCCTTATAGTAGAGTAAGTCGTTCTTTCTGTTGTTCAGACCAGGAGTGTCAACTCTTTGTTCCCTATCGCTTCATTTGCGCGTCCTTCTTACAAGTTGTATCAAGCTCTGCCGGCCCCTATATAATGAGCTCAGTCTCTACATTAATTGCCACTTAGATCTACTCCTCATTTTGCTCACATCTCTGTCCTCCCCTGTACAGTTGTTATTACTGTGAGTGCTCAGGAAGTCTCCAGCCATCTAGCAGCTGTGTAATTTGAGTATAAGTGTTATTACATTTTTTCCTTGTACTGTATAGCATGAAGTGTTAATTCGTAGGCCAAGTGAGGTTTTTGTGATTCATGTGCTTTAGGCGTCGGCCATTATTAATATTATTTTGTATCTGTAATAATATATCTTGCATTCACTGAGCATTATCCTGTTTCTCATTTTATCAGGGCTGACTTAGATAAATTTATTCTTGTTAATTGCGTGTTAATAGAGGCTATTGCAGTTAACCATATATTTAACCTGTTTTTTGCCATTACATTATCCTTATGAGTCCTGAATGTTTTATTGTTAGTTTGAGCATTAAACTTTAACTTGTAATTTTACCTAACTCTTTTGTTTTGAACCTGGAACTTTGCGGGACAGTAGTGATTTTTAGTATTCTCACTTAAAGTGTACATTATCTTTCTCTGTTCCGTAACAATATATATATATATATATATATATATATATATATATATATATATATATATATATATATATATATATATATATATTTATATACTCCTGGGGGTAGTATTGTTTTTCAAGAATACTCCCCCAGTATCCCTGCTTGTCGTAAAAGGCGACTAAAAGGGTTAGCGGAGGGTTAGTGCCCCTCCCCGGAAAACAACTAACTAAAAAGACAAACATTAAGCCTCGGACAAGGACTGACCAAGAGATGAATACTAAGGACCGGACAATGGACGTGGCTCGGATCGCAACATGGAATGTAAGGGGAGCGAATGATGAGGTGAAAGAGAGAGAGATTGTCCCGGTGCTTGAGGGTGTGAAAGTTGATGTATGCGGAATAACTGAAATGGAGAGGTGAGAGGGTGAGAGAATGGGAGTATGGATGGGGTATATATGGAGGAGTAGGTGAGAATGAGAGGGCAAAAGAAGGAGTATGTATAGTTATGAGTAAAATATGGAAGAAGAGCATAAGAGATTATGGATCAGTTGGGTCAAGGATTGTGCGGAAATGAATGAAAGTTGAAATACAAACGTGGGCGCTTGTGTGCATGTATGTGCCAACGCAAGATCGTGCAAGCAGTGTGAGAGAAGAGTTCTGGACAAATGTGGGAGTGTCCATGGAAAAGTTTGGAAGGAATGAGAGAGTGATTTTGATCGGTGATATGAATGTTAAACTAGGGAATGTGAAGGTTGATGGAATAGTTGGTGAGTGGGGTGTGCCTGCTGAGATAGATGAGAATGGCAGTGCGTTAGTGGACATTTGTGTTGGGAGGGGGTTGGTGATAGCCAATACCCTCTTCAGGGACAAAATGATCCACAGGTATACATGGCGAGTGATGAGAAGGGTGGGTGGTGAACTGAATAAAGGAAGGCAATGATTGATTATGTGTGTGTGGATGAAGGGATGCGAAAATGTGTAATGAATGCAAGAGCTTATAGAGGCTGGGGGAGTGGACTTTCTGACCACTACTTGGTGGTGGCCAGAATCAAGGTCCAATTAGGATGGAGAAATAGAAGAAGGGAAGGACGGGAAGAAGAAGTATTTGTAAGGGGAGTGGAAAGGTTACAAGAGGATGAGAAAAAGGCAGAGTATAAGAGAGAAGTGGAGGAACGATTGGACAAATATCAATTAGAGCAGATGGGGACGTGGAAGGTGTGTACAGGATATTTACAGAAGATATATGTGCAGCATGTGATGTGGTGTATGGGATGAAGAGAAGACGGAGGGGTGTGCAAGGAACAGCGTGGTGGAATGAAGAGGTGAGACAGGCTGTTGCACAAAAGAAGAAAGCATACAATGAGTGGGTAAGAAATAGGGGCGTGGAAGAAGTTGAGAGGTGGAAGAGAGAGTTATACGTAGAAAGAAAGAGAGAGGTGAAAAGATTAGTAAGACAGAGTAAGAAGAGAGCGGATGAGGAATTTGGAAGGAACTTGTGTGTAAAGTGGAGGGACTGTAAGAAAATGTTCTGGAAAGAGGTGAAAACAGTAAGACAGGGTGGAAGTGAAGATAGTAGGGGAGTGAAAGATAAAAATGGTAGATTACTAGTGGAGAGGGGAGAAAAAGTGAGCAGATGGAGAGAACACTTTAAGGAACTGTTTAACACAGGGGATGGAAGTAATGCGAGTATAAGTTGCTGGGGAATGGCTGGGAGAAGGAGGGAGGTGAGAAAACAGGAAGAAATCATTACGATAGAAGTTGTGGAAGCAATGAAGAAAATTAAATTGGAGAAAGCACCAGGAATTGATGGAGTGTGTGTTGAAATGCTGAAGTGTGAGGGAGAGATAGTAGTAGAATGGATGTGGAAAATGTGCAGATTGGCCTGGGAGGAAGGTAGAGTCCCGGAGGATTGGAAGTCAGGTATAATAATTCCCTTGTACAAAGGAAAAGGGGAAAAAGAAGTATGAGGTAATCATAGGGCATCTGTCTTCTTAGTATAATGGGAAAAGTGTATGGTAGGATACTTACTGACAGAGTCAGAGAAAGAACAGAGGAATTAGTTGGAGAACAGGGAGGCTTTAGGAAGGGAAGAGGTTGTGTAGATCAGATATTCATTCTTAGATCTTTAGTGGAAAAGTTTCTAGAGAAGGGAAAGAAGTTGTATGCGGCTTTCATGGATTTGGAGAAAGCATATAACAGGGTGGATAGACAAGGATTGTGGAAAGTATTAAGAATATATGGAGTAGATGGGAAGTTGTTGAATGCTGTGAAGAGTATGTATGATGGTGCTAAGGCTGCAGTGCGTGTAGATGGTGAACTGAGTGAATTTTTCTCTTTGAAGGTTGGGTCGAAACAGGGATGTGTCATGTCTCCATGGTTGTTCAATCTGCACATGAATAGGTTAATAAAAGAGGTACAAGGTAGGGTAGTGGATGTTGGAGTGGCCCTGGTGAGAGAGGGTAGTGTTTGGTAACTCCCTGTACTGTTGTTTGCAGATGATACTGTGTTGTTCAGTGAAGATATGGCCCTGGCTAGGCCCCGTGTGGCACTGAGTAAATGAATATTCCTACAGCTTTCTGAAAATTCAATCCTGTGTTTAGATGGACCCCTCGTCGGGTATGTAAGTTCCGTTGCACCTCTTCCTTAGCGATTTAATTTTGGATATGACTGGTTAATATTATTTAGTACGTTGTTTGTGAAGATTATGGGCATGTTTGAAGGATTTTTATAACGCAAAAAGGAGAGTAAGGTGTAATAAGCGAAATTATTAGTTTAGGAAAAGGTGTTAGGGAACTTCCTTATCCGACGAGAATAGGGGCAAAGGTTTAATCTTCAGTCAGAAATGTACTCTTAAAAGTCAATAAAAGAAATTACACAGGAAAGTAGGAGAGAGTGACTGTGACTGTGAGGAAAGGAGGCTGTTGGAAGTCATTTAGCCGAGATCTATAGATAGATGGATGGGTGGATGGATAAATAGGTAAGTAGATAGTTAGACAGACAAAATGGCTGGGCATTCACTGATATATATTGCTTGTTGTATCCCTTCAGTGAGATGGAGTTCTTAAAGATGATTAGAATATATTCTATTACGGCCAGAGGATACTGTAGTGTTTTAACTCTAACTTGGCCCAGACTGTTGTACTTTTGCAGCTTATTTCACGTAGCTTGGTGGCAGAAAGACAGTACTACAGCTCTACAGCCTTATAACAGCACGTCTTGACAAGCATCATTTTCTAGTATTAATCTTTTGTTACAACGCAGCATTCAAGGTGGAGAGATACAGTTTTAGGCCAAGTTAGAGTAAAAACGGTATAGTCAGCTTTGGACAGACCTCTCGTAGCGACAGGTTTAGAAAAAACAGTATTGGCTTTGAGTGGAAGACGTTACTTTATCGTATTCTCGCTGCCGTCAAACGACAGAGTTAACTTTATGAAAAGTGAAAAAAACGATTATTTAAAAAATAAAAACATGTTTTTTTTTTTATATGTTTGTCTCTTTACCAGCAAAAGATGACATTTATTTGGGGGAGATAATTTCACAGTCAAGGATTTGATAGTTTCATTCCAGCAGGTCATTTCTGTCCTATTAGGTTATATTATTTAGCTGAAAGACTTCGTAGTGAAAAATTAAATAGAAATGTATTAGAAAAAAATCATCGAAACAAGTTGAGGAATTAGATGAACGATGAAGGAAAAAGGAGACAAGACTACTGGTCATCTGTGAGCCGGGTAGACTGTAATAATATTCTTAGATGAAAACTTCACTGTTATGTATCCATCCTGGATGACTCCCAATGCTGGTTGAGTGACATGTGAACTCAAGTTGTGGTTCTAAACAACTTTGGTAATAACTTTTCCTTCTACAATCAATACTTTCTGATATTTGAGTTCTCGACACTGACAGACACACACAGATACATATCATACAAAAATAACGACCATTGACTTCGTCTACCTGGGTCAAATGCTTTAATTTTTTACTGTGCGAAAGTCAGCGAAAGTTTTAATTGACATGGAGAAAGGAGGAACGGATAAGCGCTGAGAAGAATGCATTGCAAAAAATATAATGAGATTTAAAGTTAATTTCACGAAAAAATAACAAACACTGATTGATGTATATGGAAATAAATTCCTAAAGATAAAGAAAATGTAAGAATCTGTAAAGAATAGTTAATAAAAAAAAAAAAAAAATACAGAGTCTGTGAAGACCAAAAATTAGGTTTCTAGTTAGTAAGTTTAGACTCGTCCACCTATGAATATAATGTGGAGACGGGCAGATGAAGCCCGTCAGAGTAGCACACAGCATACTTGAGGTATATATTGTTAGCTCGACAGAGTAGGAGGTGAGTTACGGGTTGGAGATGCTGTTGTACAGCATGCTGTAAGAGCTGCATTATTTGACAGGCGATATCATTGGCGTTAAACTCGATGGGCTTGTTGATGTCAACGGTGGTAATTGGAGCGGCTGAGGGCTCAAGGTTGGTGGTGGGCTTCAAAAGATCAGGTGGTGATACCATGGTGTTGGTCAGGGGTATGGGCAGGCGTGAGCACTTCTGTTTACCCTACTGCTTCTTAGGTGGTGGTGGAGAAGCACAGGGCTGTGTGATGGGCATGTCATCTGGCCGGTCGGCAGCGAGGGGTGGTGGTGAAAGAGGATCCTCGTAATGGATCGAAGGGACAGGGGAAACCCGTCCCCCCTCGGTTGCTGATGGGAGAGGGTGGACCTCCACAGTGGTTATAAAGGTGGTCAGATTGACGTCCATTTCCGGTGCTGGGTCGCCAACGGTGGTAGCAGTAGCAGTGGTGGTCTTCGCCCTGTTGAGAGGGCCATCTAGCTTCAGCCATTTCTGCGGTGTTGTGCGGGGAAGGACTGACTGTAGCGGCCAAGCCCAATGCTCCCGACAAGGTGCAGAATGTGTATCACTGGTGAAGCTCTGAGAGATGGCAAGGAGATCTGTGGGAGGCGGATGAGCAGCACAGCCTTCTCATCGCCACAGAACGCCTTTGCCATCGCGATACACATTGCAACGATAGTATCAGTCTCCCTAGCACACCGAGGATCCCGAGGACGGCGCCTCCGGACTGTGGGGCGACGCCGTGCATGGGCCTAGCCGTGCACTGCCATGACCCCCGGCCCAGTGACGTCCCTGGCCTCAGAACCCTTCGGTGTCTGAAAGAGATGAAATACTACCATCTCGCCCTCGCCTGAAGTGTGCTGGTGGCAGCGTGAGTTGGGAGCAACGATCCCAAGGCTGTACACGAATACATCAGCACCAGTGTCCTGGCGCCGGATGAATCCGTACCCCGCCTTCATGTTGTACCACTTCACCGTCCCCATGATGCTCTGGGCTCGTGGCGACTGACATCTGCCATCGATAGCCCCCCCTCAACGGGTCGAAGGCTGAGGCACGTGCAGTGGCCATCGCTTGGTAGGAGCTGAGGGAGGTCTTCCTACCACAGCTGCTGGACCGGAAAGAGAGATTAAGTTGCACTTATCAATAAACTTCACACACACACACACACACACACACACACACACACACACACACACAGAATGTGTACATGTGTGTGTGAGAGAGAGAGAGAGAGAGAGAGAGAGAGAGAGA
>NC_137034.1:12157558-12172558 GCF_032717465.1 Coenobita brevimanus
CGTGAGATATAAGGAACTTCAGAGTATGTAAACTTTATGTATGTTTATATAGTAAACATTTGCAAACAATACTGTACTCTTCAGCCCACGTCTGTAAAGCAATTCAGTGCACGAATGGTCTTGCATGAAAGTATGACTGCATGGATGGAGAGCGTATCGGTCAGGTCAAGGTGTGTGTGTGCAATTGCAAATAAACGGCACGTTATCTTCACCCTGATTTGTGTACTCGTGTTAGAGACAGACAGACAGACAGACACACAGACAGACAGAGACAGAGAGAGAGAGAGAGGAGGGGGTATGTTAGAGGGAAGAGACACTTGTGAGGATTGGAGCAAAACAGGTGTGTGTGTGTTTGTGTGTGTGTGTGTGTGTGTGAGAGAGAGAGAGAGAGAGAGAGAGAGAGAAGTCGTGTTAGTTGCTTCATTTTCACTTTCTGTAATTTTCTTTTCCAAACTACACTCGTACATGAGGGAGGGTGATTTGCACTGGCAACAGGAATTTGATGATGAATTGTACTTCCTGGGGGTGATACCATGGTGTTGGTCGGGGGTATGGGCAGGCGTGAGCACTTCTGTTTACTCTACTGCTTCTTAGGTGGTGGTGGAGAAGCACAGGGCTGTGTGATGGGCATGTCATCTGGCCGGTCGGCAGCGAGGGGTGGTGGTGAAAGAGGATCCTCGTAATGGATCGAAGGGACAGGGGAAACCCGTCCCCCCTCGGTTGCTGATGGGAGAGGGTGGACCTCCACAGTGGTTATAGAGGTGGTCAGATCGACGTCCATTTCCGGTGCTGGGTCGCCAACGGTGGCAGCAGTAGCAGTGGTGGTCTTCGCCCTGTTGAGAGGGCCATCTAGCTTCAGCCATTTCTGCGGTGTTGTGCGGGGAAGGACTGACTGTAGCGGCCAAGCCCAATGCTCCCGACAAGGTGCAGAATGTGTATCACTGGTGAAGCTCTGAGAGATGGCAAGGAGATCTGTGGGAGGCGGATGAGCAGCACAGCCTTCTCATCGCCACAGAACGCCTTTGCCATCGCGATACACATTGCAACGATAGTATCAGTCTCCCTAGCACACCGAGGATCCCGAGGACGGCGCCTCCGGACTGTGGGGCGACGCCGTGCATGGGCCTAGCCGTGCACTGCCATGACCCCCGGCCCAGTGACGTCCCTGGCCTCAGAACCCTTCGGTGTCTGAAAGAGATGAAATACTACCATCTCGCCCTCGCCTGAAGTGTGCTGGTGGCAGCGTGAGTTGGGAGCAACGATCCCAAGGCTGTACACGAATACATCAGCACCAGTGTCCTGGCGCCGGATGAATCCGTACCCCGCCTTCATGTTGTACCACTTCACCGTCCCCATGATGCTCTGGGCTCGTGGCGACTGACATCTGCCATCGATAGCCCCCCCTCAACGGGTCGAAGGCTGAGGCACGTGCAGTGGCCATCGCTTGGTAGGAGCTGAGGGAGGTCTTCCTACCACAGCTGCTGGACCGGAAAGAGAGATTAAGTTGCACTTATCAATAAACTTCACACACACACACACACACACACACACACACACACACAGAATGTGTACATGTGTGTGAGAGAGAGAGAGAGAGAGAGAGAAGGGGAAGTAAGAATGAGTTTGGAGAAGGAGCAGAAGAAAGGCTGGCAAGTGGAGAGAGAGAGAGAGAGAGAGAGAGTGGAGAAGGAGGAACGTGAGTAGGGGTAAGTGGGTGTTGGGCAGAGGATTTATAAGGTAAGTGGGTGAGTGAGAGTGGGTATTTTGTGATGCAAATGGGGTGGGAAAGAGACGCGGTGGGGTAAGCGAGATACTGTGTAGAGGGAGGGGATGGGGAGGAGAGGAGAGGGGATGGGGAGGGGAAAGAGAGGAGGAGAGGGGATGGGGAGGGGATGGGGAGGAGAGGAGAGGGGATGGGGAGGGGAAAAAGAGTAATTAAGGAGAGGAAAGAGGGTGAGAGAAAGGGATGGGGGATTGGAAAGATCAGCGGAGAGGATAAGGAGGGGAGAAAAGGAGAGGAGAGGGGACGGAGAAGGGGAAAGAAAGTAGTAGAGGGGGAACAGCAAGGGAAAAGAGAGTAGGGGATGGGTGGGAGAGGGGAAAGAAAGTAGGAGCGAGGTTGGGTAGGGGAAACAGGGTAGGAGATGAATGGGGGAGGGGAAAGAGCAGAGGAGACGGGTGGGGGAGGAGAATGAGGGCGGGAAAAGGGTATGAGGAGGGGAATGAGAGTAGGAAGGGTCGGGGATGGGAAGGAGAGTAGGGGAAGGGGAAGGAGGAAGGCGAAAAGTTGGGGAAGGTAAGGAGGGTAGGAGAGGGAGATAGGGGAAGGGAGAGAGAGTAGGAACAGGATTGGGGAGGGGAAAGAGGTGATGGGAGTGGGAGGAGAAAGAGGAGAGGGTAGGAGAGGGGTGGGAAAGTGGAAAGGAAGGAGGAAAAGAGATGGAGAGGGGAAAGGAGGGAGGAGAGGGGAAAAGAGGATGGGAAAGGGGGATGGGGAGGAGAAAAAGGGGAGGGGAAGGATTGGGGTGGGGGGAACTTGGGTGGGTGTTTGATGGGGAAATGCCGTGAAGTGACTGAAATATAAGGCGTAGGACTAGCACCTATAGAGTACACGAGGAACATTGAGAAAGTTTCTCTCTCTCTCTCTCTCTCTCTTGCTAAGGCTGGGTCGCTCACTGGGATAGAACACACGCCCATTAAATTTACATCCTGGGTGAGCAAGAACCTAAAGTAGTTTTCAGTAAATAAAAGTTAGATGTGTTTTTCGAGTCTGTGATATAATCCTTATAGAATGGTTATGAGAAAAATCTGTGAGTTGATGGGAATTAATGAGGCAAGAGTCCATTTTTAGTGAACCTCGAGAACGGGAAATCTTATTTTTGCTCACTCCACACCATATGATTATTATTATTACCATTATTATTATTATTATTATTATTATTATTATTATTATTACTATTATTATCATCATCATCATTATTATTATTATTTATGTGGTAGGTGGGGGTGCTCACCATCCACTCGCTTGATATAGTGCTGCTCTCGGGTGTCTGCCCTTTCCTCTCCATCCTTCTTTCCTTCCATTCTCTTCTGTCTTTCTTTCCTTCATTCTTTCCTCGTCCTTCTGCCTACGGGTTACTTTACACTCCTTCTTCTGTCTTTCTTTCCTTCAGTCTTTCCACTTCCTTCAGCCTGTGGGTGACTCTTCACTGAGTGACAAGCCAAATGGTTTCCCGTGCACCAGGAAACCATTTACTACGCTGGGTGGTAACCATATAACCAAATTTTGGCGCCTGGTGGTTTAGTGGGTAATTATTGCCCTCCAGTCGGATTGAGCCGGTGAAGGTTTATATCCAAGGGATGGTTGGGGTTGATTGCTCATGTAATGCCACTCAGGGATGAGTGAGGCTGGTCACTCTCATCTTAAATGTCGGGACCAACTGCCTAGCCCAGGGATCCTACGCTCCTCATGGGGCAATGTAGGATTTGATGATGGGTGGATGGATTATTATTATTATTATTATTATTATTATTATTATTATTATTATCATTATGATGATGATGATGATGATGATGATTATTATTATGTTGGGAGGTTACGAAGTGGAAGGGTTGGATATAACCTTCACTGGCCTCTTCGCAGGTGCAGGATAGAGGGTCCTTCGTGTGATGGCACTGGTATCACCAGGTGGCATCACTGTCTGGTTATACAAACGGCCTTCAACTCCTTCCCTATCCCCCTAGTTTGGGTTGGTGTACTGCAGGGGGCGGGTAACTTCAGCCTGCAGTCTGTTGGAGTCACATTCAGATTTATTTGGGGTTAGAACCACTCCCCCCCCCCTTCACTGCAAGAGCTCTGAGCAAACCTAATGATAATCGCCAGGAAGAAGCAAGAATAAGCAAACATTATAAGTAAACAGGATTAGAAGGGTAAAGGGCATGAATGACAGCAAAGAGGACGGATGTATAGGAGTGATTCACAAATAGTAAATAAATAACAATAAAATATAACAAGTAGAAAGTAAAGCGCTCAAAATAACAGACAAGAGCAATAGTACTCTGTCGATACTGTGAAGAAAAAAAAATGCTGTTTAATTTACGATTAAAATATAAACCAACTCAAGGGAATTAACATACGATAAAAAAAGCCGATAAATGAAAGTTAAATTAAGAGAAGGGAAATATGGATCTAAAAACTTTAGAATTTTTTTTTGGGGGTACAATAATGAAGTGCATTATTTTTCAGTGCATGAATGAGAACAATAGATGGAAGAAAAGAAGAAAAAAAAGAAGCTTGAAAGAACTAGCTATGAATACAGGAAATGATGAAGTATTTGTTTTAATAAGAAGATCAGGAAAAAGGTGGCATATAAAGGAATTAAGAAAAATGAACATTGGAAACATTTACTCAATAAAAACAAAAATGAAATGGTTTAGAATAAGTAAATTTGCGACAGATTTTGAGATTTAAAACAAAGGATCAATTTTTAATGGAGTATGAGAGAGAGAGAGAGAGAGAGAGAGTGGGGTGGCTTGGTTGTGCAGGAATAATGCTACCCAGACTGGCTAAGTCAACACGACAAAGATACGCGCCCAAAAACTTTCACGTACTCTACCTTCATGATAGACAGGCGCGCGCGCGCACACACACACACACACACACACACACACACACACACACACACACACACACACACACACACACACACACACACACACACACACACATACACACACACACACACACACACACACACACACAGATCCAACCCTCGTCATAAAGTGGATCTAAGCTTTGTAAATTGATTCCAAACTTTACATAGGGGATCCAAGATTTATAACAGGGATTCAAGCTTAATGAAGGGGATCCAGGCCTTTTAATGGGGATCCAAGCTTATCAGAAAGGAAATCGTTGTAGTTAAGGGATTGGCTAGTCTCCCTTTGCTCTTTCATTTTGGTAACATTTCGCTTTTAATCTTGCCACCTGAGACGACCTTTATCTAGTTTAAGGTGGACCTCGTTGTGTAAAAGGGTTAAGGATTTCAGAAGGAGGAGGAGGAGAAGAAGGAGGAAGAAGAAACGTTCCCACATGAGGAAATTTTCTTTTAACTGAACTTGGTCAAAACCTGAGTGAATTTTTTGTATCTCCGTTCGGGAAAAGAAATAAAATATTTTCTATGTGTGTACGTATAATTAATCCATCCGATACGGTTATTAAAATCTGGAAATAAAGAGAGTACCGTCAAAACTTTCCAGCCTTTTCAAATACGTAAATAGCAGTAAGAGTCTGTTGCATTTTTTTTTCTCGCCTGTAGATATCATGTACATGTCACCAGAACACTATATCAGAGAGATTATTTACCTGGATAAACCGTACGTACATACGGAAATTTTGTATTCTGCGAGCATGCAGCGTTGCGTGTGTGTTGGGATGGGGGTGGGAGAGTTGCACAGGTGTGTGTAATTCACCGGGTCGGTCAGGATCACTTGATGGTCGTGATCGTCAGCATTTTACCCTCCCGGAAGGGAGCTGAGAGCTCATATATGTGTGTGTGTGTGTGTGTGTGTGTGTGTGTGTGTGTGTGTGTGTGTGTGTTTGAGAAAGAGAGAGAGAGAGAGAGAGAGAGAGAGAGAGAGAGAGAGATCCAATCCTCGTCATGAAGGGGATCCAAGCTTTATAAACAGATTCCAAGCTTTATAAACGGAATCCAAGCTTTGTAAAGAGGATCCAAGCTATACAAGTATAAAGGGGATCCAAGCTTTATAAAGGGGATCCAAGCTTCATGAAGGGAATCCAAGCCTTATAAAGAGGATCCAAGCTATACAAGTATAAACGGGATACAAGCTTTATAAAGGGGATCCGGGCTTTATAAAGGGGACATAAGCTTTATAAAGGGGATCCAGGCCTTATAAAGGGGATCCAAACTTATTAAAGGGGAGCCAGGCCTTATAAAAGGGTTCCAAGCTTATCAGAAAGGATACAGTTGTAGTGAAGGGATTGGATGGTATTCATTTGCACTTTCATATTGGTAACATTTCAATTTGCCGCCTCAGACGATTTTTATCTAACTTAAGGCGGACATCGAGGTGTAAAAGGGTTAAGGATTTCAGAAACAGGAGGTGGAGGAGGAGGAGGAGGAGGAAGAAGAGGAAGAGGAGGAAGAAACGTTCCCACATAAGGAAATTATGTTTTAACTGAACAGTGTCAAGACCGGAATGAATTTTTTGTAACTTCGCTCGGGAAATAAAATCTTTTCTCTGTTTGTATGTATAATTAATCCATCCGATACGGTTATTGAAAACTGGAAATAAAGAGAGTACCGTCAAAACTTTTCATCCTTTGGCAATATGTAAATAGCAGTGAAAGTCCGACGCATTTCTGTCGACTCATGTAATTGTCATCAGAACGCTGTATATTAGAGAGATTATGTACCTCAATGAAACGTACATACATACGGAAAATTCGTGAATTGTGAGCATGCAGTGTTGTGTGTGTGATGGGGTGTGGATGGCAGAGTTGCACAAGGGAATGTGTGTGTGTGTGTGTGTGTGTGTGTGTGTGTGTGTGTGTGTGTGTGTGTGTGTGTGTGTGTGAGAGAGAGAGAGAGAGAGAGAGAGAGAGAGAGAGATCTAATACGTGAGATATAAGGAACTTCAGAGTATGTAAACTTTATGTATGTTTACATAGTAAACATTTGCAAACAATACTGTACTCTTCAGCCCACGTCTGTAAAGCAATTCAGTGCACGAATGGTCTTGCATGAAAGTATGACTGCATGGATGGAGAGCGTATCGGTCAGGTCAAGGTGTGTGTGTGCAATTGCAAATAAACGGCACGTTATCTTCACCCTGATTTGTGTACTCGTGTTAGAGACAGACAGACAGACAGACACACAGACAGACAGAGACAGAGAGAGAGAGAGGAGGGGGTATGTTAGAGGGAAGAGACACTTGTGAGGATTGGAGCAAAACAGGTGTGTGTGTGTGTGTGTGTGTGTGTGTGTGTGTGTGTGTGTGTGTGTGTGTGTGTGTGAGAGAGAGAGAGAGAGAGAGAGAAGTCGTGTCAGTTGCTTCATTTTCACTTTCTGTAATTTTCTTTTCCAAACTACACTCGTACATGAGGGAGGGTGATTTGCACTGGCAACAGGAATTTGATGATGAATTGTACTTCCTGGGGAAGGGGAGGTAGAATACTTCCCCATTATTCCTTGCTTGTCGTAAGAGGCGACTAAAACGGACACTTTTATCTACATTCTTTCTGCTGTCTCTATTTCCCCTGTACTTTGTCCAAACCCTCTGCATTTTACTTTCATTTAGTTAATTTCCTCTCTCCACTGTCTGGTTCCTGCGAGCCACTGGCATTGGCTCCAGAGTAAAATATTTTTCTGCCTAAGAAATCTTGATGAACTCTGGTTACGAAGCAATGGCCCTCAGTTCCGTGCAGCCCTTAAGTGGGCAGGGGGTGCTAAGAATCCCACGGTGTAGAAATAAGTTTATACGTCCAAAAAGAACCTTAAGAAGAGGAAATTGGAATGTTCGAATTCTCAGTCAGGCTGGTAAAATGGAAAAACTTGTTTCAGTGCTCAAGGAATGCAATATAGATATTTCTGCTCTTACAGAAAGAAGGTTCCTTGGAGTTGATAAAATGAATTTGGAAGATGGTATTACTATGTTGGTTTCTGGTAGGAGTGATGGAAATCATTACCAAGGAGTAAGCTTACTGCTGAGTAGTGATGCTTGTAAGGCACTATGTGATTTTGAGCCAATTAATGAGCGCTAGCTTTATGCTCGCTTAAAATCTGACCATGGTAATATTAGTATGGTTGTAGGGTACGCTCCCACAAAAGAGGCTGCTGATGAAATGAAGAATGACTTTTATGAGAAGCTGCAGGATGTAGTGAATAGTGTGGCAAGACATGATGTGTTAATTTGCATTGGTGAGTTTAATGCGATTGCTGGCAGTAGTAGGGATGGCTTTGAAGATTGTATGGTAAGGAGGGTGTTGGTATAAGAAACAGAAATGGGGTGCGATTTGGAAGTTTTTGTTTGGCATAGGACCTTATGATTGGGGAAACTATCTTTGAGCATAGAAAAATACATAAAACTACATGGATTTCACCATGTGGTAAACATTGTAACCAGACTGACCACACTGAAATTAGCAGAAGGCATACGAGTTATTTGGAAGATGTTTGCGTAAGGAGGGGGGCAGACATAGGTAGTGATCATCAACTTGTCGTGTCAAATATTAAAATAAAACTTAAGAGAAACGTTAATGGTAATTGAACAGGAGGTAATAAATGTGATTTTGATGAGCTGGGAAATGATGAGAACACGATGGAAAAGTTTCGGTGGAAATGTTGGAACAGGTTTCTAGTCCTGTGATGGAATCTGAAGACAATGATATTAATCAAATGTGGAGAGAGGTAAAATAGGTTTTGCATTAGAGTGCTAAGGTTACTATTAAGAAAAAGGGAAAGGCGAGAAGGAAAAAGTGGAGGTCAGATGAAACATGGAATGCAATTCAGAAAAGGAAAGAGGCGAAGTTAAGAAGTGAAGAACAACATGTTGATGGCCAGGTAGTTGAAGTACTTAGAGCAAAGTACTGGAGTTTGCATTCTGAAGTAAAAAGACTCGTTAGACGTGATAAGAGGAGGTTATATGATGAAAAGGCAGCAGAGACAGAAATTAAGCTAAATAAAAATGACGGTCAGAGCACAAGAGCAGTGTATCAGGCCATTAAGGAGTTAACTGGGACTGAAAAGAGAAGGAAGGAAATATCTGTAAAAGACAGAAATGGTAATATGATGACTAAAGATTTGGATATAAAAGGGAGGTAGAAAGAGCATTCTGAATCTGTTCTGAATAGTCCAATTCCAGCTGAAGAAGACATTTTACCAGCCGAGAGAGATTTGCAGATAGAAACAGGGAATATAACCATGGAAGAGATAGCAAAATCTATAAAGGAGTTAAAGAATTTTAAGGCCCCAGGAGAGGATGGAATATGTCCTGCAATGCTTAAGGTGGAAAATGATGAGTTCATGAATGCGCTTTTGAACCTTTTTAATAAGGCTTGGGATAATGGTGGAATTCCAGAAGAGTGGAAAAATGGAGTGCTTATGAAAATACCAAAAATGGGAGATTTAAGTCTACCTATCTATCTATTGCCAGACGCCTCAATCCCGTTTGGGGTGGCCACAAACAAATCGCCTCCAAGTCGCCCTGTCCCCTGCCATTTCACTGCCCTGCTCCCAACTCACACCCCCCTCTCTCATATACCTTTCCACCCCATCCCTCCATCTCATCCTCGGCCTCCCCCTCCCTCTTCCCCCCTCCACCTCACTCACATACACTCTCTTCGTCAGTCTTTCACCCTCCATCCTCTCCACATGGCCAAACCACCTCAGTGTGTTCCTCATAACGCTTCCTATCACATCCACATCAACACCACAACGCTCCTTTATATTCTCATTCGTCAGCCTGTCTCTCCATGTGACTCCACAGGCTCCTCTTAAATAACTCATTTCCGCTGCTCTCACTCTTGACTTGTGTCCTTCCAACAACGTCCGAGCTTCTCTTCCATACGTTAGAGTTGGTATCACAATACTGTCATGTAGTAACTTTTTCACTTCCATGCTCACTTCCCTGTTTCTTATCACTGCTTTCAAAGAACCAGCAACCTTTCTTCCCTGCTGTACCCTTTCAAGCACTTCACCCTCCAGACCTCTATCCTACTCATCACACTAGCCAAGTACTTAAACGTATTCACATTTTCCAATTCCTCACCATCCAACCTCGCTGTACATTCACTGACTTCACCTCTCTCAAAGACCATCACTTTACTCTTCCCTACATTCACCTTTAGATTCCGTTTCTTACTCACTCCCCCAAACTCATCCACCAAGCCTTGCAGCTCCCCTTCGTCTTCACTCAACAATATAGTATCATCTGCAAACAACAGTACAGGGAGTTTCCAAACACTATCCTCTTTCACCAGGGACACTCCAACATCCACTACCCTACCTTGTACCTCTTTTATCACCCCATCCATGTACAGATTGAACAACCAATGAGACATGACACATCCCTGTTTCAACCCAACTTTCAAAGAGAAAAATTCACTTAGTTCACCATCCACACGCACTACAGCCTTCGCACCATCGTACATACTCTTCACAGCATTCAACAACTTCCCATCTACTCCATATATTCTTAGCACTTTCCACAATCCTTGTCTATCCACCCTGTCATATGCTTTCTCCAAATCCATGAAAGCCGCATACAACTAGTTTCCCTTCTCTAGAAACTTTTCCACTAAAGATCTAAGAATGAATATCTGATCTACACAACCTCTTCTCTTCCTAAAGCCTCCCTGTTCTTCTCCAACTAATTTCTCTGTTGTTTCTCTAACTCTGTCAATAAGTATCCTACCATACACTTTTCCTATTATACTAAGAAGACAAATGCCCCTATGATTACCACACTCCTCTTTTTCCCCTTTTCCTTTGTACAAGGGAATAATTATACCTGACTTCCAATCCTCCGGGACTCTACCTTCCTCCCAGGCCAATCAACACATCTTCTACATCCATTTCACTACTATCTCTCCCCCATGCTTCAGCATTTCATCACACACTCCATCAATTCCTGGGGCTTTCCCCGATTTAACTTTGTTCATTGCTTCCGCAACTTCTATCCTACTGATTTCTTCCTGTCTTCTCGCTTCCCTCCTTCTCCCAGGCATTCCCCAGCCACTTGTACTCGCATTACTTCCATCCTCTACGTTCAACAATTCCTTAAAGTGTTCTATCCATCTGCTCACTTTTTCTCCCTTCTTCACTAGTAATCTACCATTTTTATCTTTCACTCCCCTGCTAACTTCACTTCCACCCTGTCTTACTCTTTTCACCTCTTTCCAGAACATCTTCTTACAGTCCCTCCACTTTACACTCAAATTCTTTCCAAATTCCTCATCCACTCTTTTCTTACTTTCTCTTACTAATCTTTTCACCTCTCTCTTTCTTTCTACATATAACTCTCTCTTCCGCCTCTCAACTTCTTCCACGCCCCTATTTCTCATCCATTCATTGTATGCTTTCTTCTTTTGTGCCACAGCCTGTTTCACCTCTTCAGTCCACCACGCTGTTCCTTGCACCCTCCTCCGTCTTCTCTTCCTTCCACACACCACATCACATGCTGCACATATTTCTTCTGTAAATATCCTACACACACCTTCCAAGTCTCCCATCTGCTCCAGTTCATATTTGCCTAATCGTTCCTCCACTTCTCTCTTATACTCTGCCTTTTTCTCATCCTCTTCTAACCTTTCCACTCTCCTTGCCACTACTCCTTCCTCTCGTCTTTCCTTTCTTCTATTCCTCCATCTTACTTGAAATCTAATTCTGGCCACCACAAAGTAGTGGTCAGAAAGTCCACTCCCCCATCCTCTATAAACTCTTGCGTCCATTACACATCTTCGCATCCTTTCATCCACACACACATAATCAATCATTGCCTTCCTTTCATTCAGTTCACCACCCACCCTTCTCATCACTCGCCATGTATACCTGTGGATCATTTTATGCCTGAAGAGGGTATTGGCTATCACCAACCCCCTCCCAGCACAAATGTCCACTAACGCACTCCCATTCTCATCTATCTCAGCAGGCACACCCCACTCACCAACTATTCCATCCACCTTCACATTCCCAACTTTACCATTCATATCACCAATCAAAAACACTCTCTCATTCCTTCCAAACTTTTCCATGCACACTTCTACATTTGTCCAGAACTCTTCTCTCACTCTTCTAGCACGGTCTTGCGTTGGCGCATACACACACACAATCGCCCACATTTGTATTCCAACTTTCAACTTTATCCACACAATCCTAGACCCAACTGATCCATACTGTATTATGCTCCTCTTCCATCTTTTACTCATAACTATACATACTCCTTCCTTTGCCCTCTCATTCTCATCTACTCCTGCACATATACCCCATCCATACTCCCATTCTCTCACACTTTCTCCTCTCCATTTTGTTTCAGTTATTCCACATACATCCACTTTCGCACCCTCAAGCACCTGGACAATCTCTCTCTCACCTCATCATTCGCTCCCCTTACATTCCATGTTCCAATAATCATGTCCTTTGTCCGGTCCTTGGTCGTCATCGTTTGGTGGGAATTGGAGGGGGATAACTTTGACACCTGTAGTTGCAAAAGACTTTTCCAATTCTTGTTGAACAGAATAGAGCCAGTAATTGATAAAATTTTAAGAGAATAACAAGCAGGTTTTAGAAAGGGTCGAGGTTGTTATGATCAGATTTTTATTGTAAGACATCTAATGCAACAAGCTAATGAGATGAAAATCCCACTTAGTATGTGCTTTGTTGATTTTGAAAAGGCGTTTGATAGTGTTTCACTTGGAGTTATGTTGACAATGGTATATCAGCAAAGTTTGTAAATATTATCAGAAGCCTGCATGAAGGTACTTTTTGTAGGGTAATGGTTGGTGGTCCTCTGAGTGATCCATTTGAAGTTAGGTCAGGAGTGATTGAAGAAGGAGTTCTATCGCCATTGTTGTTTGTTTTGGTTATGGATTATGTAATGAGAAAGGTTGTAAGGAGAACAGATGCAGTAATTAACTGGAAAGAAAATAAGAAGCTGATGGATTTGGACTATGCTGATGATATTGTACTGATTTGCGGAAGTATTTACGAGATGCAGAGGGTGCTTGATTGTCTGGTGAAGGAAGGAGAAAAGGTGGGATTGGTAATAAATTGTGGAAAGACTGAAATTATTAATATGAACGTGGAGAACCAAATCGATTGTGTAATTGGGAATAATGGGTTGAAGAATGTAGAAAATTTTAAATATCTGGGAACGATTCTATCATCTAACGGATCACTAAACAATGAAATTGAGGAGAGGATTAGACAGGCTGGGCGAGCTGTTGGAATGTTGATATCTGTTTGGAATAATAATATGCTTTCGGTACATACTAAAGTAAAAATTTACAAGTCCTTGGTTAGACCAATTTTAATTTATAGGCATGGGTCATGGTACAGTACAATTGCAATAGATAAGAAAGTATTAGGATTTGATAATAAAATACTGAGAAGGATTCTTGGGGTAAAATGGCAACACAGAGTTACAAATAAAAAAGTAAGGGATATTACGGGAGTGGAACCAGTTGATGAATATGTGAGACTGTCTCGCTGGAAGTGGCTGGGGCACATATGTAGAAAAGAAGGCAGTTTAATACAGGATGTGCCAGAGTGGACTGCTAGAGGAAGAAGAGGTAGAGGTAGGCCGAGGGAAACCTGGTTGAGGACAATGAAATGAGAAGCAGGAGAGGAGTGCTGGTGGGACCTGAAGGAGATGGCAAGAGACAAATATTGATGAAGAGAGTTCATCGAGGCCCTATGCATCCCGTGGGGTGCCACAGGAAATGATTAATTGATCGATTGACGATTTATTTAATTTATTTATTGCTATCATTATCATCATCAAAAAAGTAAAAGTAATAAACAGGACGTTTTGCAGTGGCCAGATGACACGGTAATTATGCCGTTTGCCTGACCGAGAATTTTTTCCCTCACGGTGTAAGGCTTTGGCTGGTATTTTCGTCAGGTAAGGGAGCTCCCTAACACCTCTTCCTGACCTATTTATTCTTGGCTAAGGCTGGCTAGTATTGTTTTGTACGTCTATCTATCTATCTATCTATTGCCAGACGCCTCAATCCCGTTCGGGGATTTAGAATGACTTAAGTAACACAGAGGTGGACGGCAAAGTGTAGAAAGCAAAATAAGTCGCATAGGAAGAGGTGTTAGGGAGCTTACTTAACCGCCGAGAATACGGTTAGTAAATATTTGAGTTAAGCTCGAAAATCAGGAAAAAATAAATATATATCATTGACGTGTATGAAGGAGGGAGGCGTGGAGTGGCGGGAGGACTTACTGATCACGCTACTAATAATGCCGTTAATGGTTGCATATGCGCAGCATTCAGCTTTATTATACGGTAGATTTTATACACGAGTGACACCGATAATCATGAAGAAGTGCAAGCCTGAGGCGTACATGACGGAGTGTGTTTTGGAATGGTAGTAGGAAATAATGATTGTGTCACTGATATGGCCGTTCATAGTTCAGATTTAAGGCTAAGTTATTTTAGTCTTAGTGTGCGAAGAATTGAGAGAATCAGATTAAAAAAAAAAAAAAAAGAACATGAGGGATGGCGACTTGGAATGTCTGAATGAATGGTGATTATGCAGGCTTTACCCTAACATGTTTCAGATTTTCATTTTCCAGCTTTACAATTCCACGATACTTCTTCGTGACTAGCACCATATTCCAGTGTTAATCTGTTGCTACAGCCCAGCATTCAAGGTGGAGAGATGACAATGTTACGCAAAGTTCAAGTAAAAAGAGTACAGGTGTAAGATCATCAGTTGTTTAACTTTCACGGTGTCCAGGTTTTAAATATCTACTTGGAATGACCAGAGGATGAGATGGAGGGATGTAGTGCAGAGTGGAGACTGAGAGACTGACTAGGAGAGTGTGTGAGGGAGGTGGAGGGAAGGAGGGGGAAGGGGAGACAATGGATGAGATGGAGGGATGGAGCGGAGATATACGAGTATATGAGAGTGTGAGAGGGAGTTCGAGGGTGGGCAACGAAATGGTGGAGGACAAGGCAATGTGGAAGAGATTTGTTTGTAGCCACCTCAGATAGAATTACAGTCTCTGGCAATAGATAGATTGGCAGAGAGATAGATACTGTATGAGAAAGACCGAGAACAAGATGCCAGGGGAAATGAGTCACTGAAGGAGAGCGACTTGGAATGGCAGGAGGAAATGTCCGTGAAATATAATCTATTTTCTAATATTATGTTATAGGTACCCAAGAGAATTATCATGGTAAGAAGGGAGATGGTCTGCCTTCCTAAAGAACAGGGTTCGAATCCCGGCTGGTGCAGGGAACAGTTTAAGGATT
>NC_137034.1:12175058-12177558 GCF_032717465.1 Coenobita brevimanus
AGGACAACTTACAAGCAAGATAAGCAATCCCATGTTGAGTACGCAAAAATCAAAGAAGATTTGTTAGAGCAGTGGTTAAATTCTAAGAATGTGGATTCTGATTTAGACAAATTTAAGCAGATGATTTTGCTGGAGGACTTCAAAAGGTGTATTAGTAAAGATGTAAGCCTATATCTTGATGAGAAAAGAATAGATAATTTGTCTGATGCTGCAGTTTTAGCTGATGAGTATGTTCTCACTCACAAGAGATATTCTAGAGAAAAAGGGAAAGCTGAGGGAAAGTACGTTGCCTCTACTCAGAGTAGAGGTAACAGGAAAGAGAATAAAGATGATGTTTCTCAGGAAGTAAATACCAGCTTCACCTCTAGATTTCAGAAAAGTAAATGTACTTATTGTAGTAAGCTTGGTCATACTACGGAGAAATGTTTCAGGAGACAGCGTGATGTGAACAAAAAGGAGTCTTTAAATATTCAGTCAATTGGTCTAGTGTCCACTCTTGAGAGTTCCCAGAATTCTTTAACTGAGTTAACTGAACCTGCTTTGAGGGGTAACTTAAATTCTCATGATGGAGCTCCTCTTTTGAGCAGTAACGTGGGTGACACTCTCAAGAGTTCATGTGCTAATTTCCTGTCTGATGGTTTTGTCAGTCCTCTGGACAGTAATGACAGGAAATCAGTTATAATATATCGTGATACAGGTGTTTGCCAATCCCTTATGCTGACCAGTGTTCTAGGCTCTAATGTTAATTCCTCTGATGAAACTGTAATCTTACAAGGTGTAGGGAATAATTACTTCTCTGTCCCTCTGTGCAGAGTGAATTTAGTGTCTGGTTTTGTTAATGGTTCTGTTATGGTTGGGTTGGTTGAGACCCTCCCAATCTCAGGTGTAACTTTCTTACTTGGAAATGATATTGGTGGAAGTCAAGTGTGTCCAGCTCCTCAGTTGTCTAGTGAACCAGTGGCTGCGGCCCAGGATTGTGATGTCCCTGATGTGTTCCCTGCATGTGCTGTCACTAGGGCTAAGTCTAAAGTTACTGGTGATTTAGAGGATAATGATGATGATGATGTTATCCTAGCTGACACTTTTCTTGCTAATTTGGACCACTCACCAGATGAGGCAGTGCCCCGTAGTGTTGATAATTTGTCTCGTCAAGAGTTGGTTGAGTTGCAGGTTGCTGACCCTGGGTTGAAAGGTCTAGCTAACTCTGCTTACAGTGAAAAGAGTCAGCCGGTGCTTCTACTTGTTATTATGTAAAGTCAGAAGTACTTATGAGGAAGTGGAGACCCCCAACAGCATCAGCCGACTGTGAATGGGAGGTTGTACATCAAGTTGTCATTGCTCGTGTTTGTAGGCAGGATATCATTAGAGTGGCTCATGATTCCAGTTTGGCAGGACACCTTGGAGTGAGGAAGACTGTGGCACGCATTTTGAAACACTTCTACTGGCCAGGTATCTTCAGGGATGTTTCCTGGTATTGTAAGTCTTGTCACACCTGTCAAGTTGTGGGGAAGTGTAATCAGACCGAAAAGGTTGCACCTCTAGTTCCCATTCCTCCTTTTGAGGCGCCTTTCACCCGTGTGTTGGTGGATATTGTGGGCCCTCTTCCTAAGACTTCTTCAAGATTTTCTTATGTGTTGACCATGATTGATATGGCTACTCGTTATCCTGAAGCCATTCCACTTAGAAACATCTCAGCAAAGAACGTGGTTAAGGAAATGCTAGGGTTCTTCACAAAGTTTGGTCTGCCCAAGGAGGTACAGTCAGACCGGGGAAGTAATTTCATGTCAAACGTTTTCAAGCAGTCTCTGAAAGAGTTGTGCATCACCCAGATCACGTCTTCAGCTTACCATCCCCAGACCCAAGGAGCGTTGGAGAGATATCATCAAACACTCAAATCGATGCTCAAGAAATACTGTTTGGAACATCAGAAAGACTGGGATAAAGGTCTTCCATTCGTTGTGTTTGCTGCAAGAGAATCTCCAAATGAATCACTGGGCTTCTCACCTTTTGAACTACTGTTTGGCCATGAAGTAAGAGGACCCCTTAAGTTACTCAAGGAATGATGGCTGTCGGAGGTAGATGACGTCAACCTGCTGGAGTATGTGATGAAGTTCAAAGAACGGCTGTCCACTGCTTTAGAACTGGCGAGAGAGAATTTAGAAGCTGCTCAGGAGAAGATGAAGACTTGGTATGATAAGAAGTCCAGGTTACGCCACTTTCAGCCAGGAGATCAGGTTTTGATTCTGCTACCAGTGCATGGGCAACCTCTTTAAGCGAAGTTTAGTGGTCCTTATTTCGTGGAGAAGAAACTCAGTGATGTCAACTATGTCATCGCCACACCAGATCGTAGAAAGAGCAAGCAACTATGTCACATCAACATGTTAAAAGTTATATCACAGGCGGGACGAAAATAATCCAGTCTGCACTGTAGCTGTTCCATCCGAGTCTGCAAGTGAAGCTCTCCCTTGCAGTATGAGCCTGAGTGATAGTTTGGGGAAGA
>NC_137034.1:12182558-12527558 GCF_032717465.1 Coenobita brevimanus
GTTGACCTTGTCTTGTGACCTTGGCCTTTGACCTTTTGTTCTAAATATAATAGGCTTTCTCCGTTATTTTGTTAGAGTGTGTGCGCGCACACACACACACACACACACACACACACATACAATCCTGCATTGTCTAACTAGGCATGTGTGTGTGTGTGTGTGTGTGTGTGTGTGTGTGTGTGTGTGTGTGTGTGTGTGTGTGTGTGTGTGCTCGGAGTGAGACAATGGCTGCATTACCATCCCGGGATTCAATATGTCCCAACCATCCCACTAACAAGTTAAGTTTTTACACGAGTGACTTGACGTGCCTGACGCAGCGACCAGTGGATGCAAAAACAGTGGAGTAAGAGAGAGAGAGAGACTACCTTCACCACTGCCAAAAAATAAGCTCAACAAAGACACACACACACACACACACACACACACACACACACACACACACACACACACACACACACACACAGATCGCATGTAACCCGTCTTCTGTAAAGTCCGTCTTCCTACGCTGAAGGTTTCAGTGGCAAAACATGTGTCATTATGCTGAAAGAATTAACTAGTTCAGTACGAGAGGTCTTTGCCAGGCCAAATACTGTCGCCTGCAAGCAGCAGGAACAAATAAAACAAGAGGATACTGCACATTGCTACTGACGAGGTTAGCTATATCAGCAAGAGATATATATTTTTTTCTGTCTGGTGGTCTATCTAATTCTCTGTCTGCCTGTCTATCTATCTATGTCTATCCTTCATCCATCTACCCATCCATCCGTTCATCCATCCATCCATCCATCTATCGATCTACCTATTTAAGTTTCTGTCCATCCCTCCATCAATCCATCCTTCCAGCCATCCATCCATCCATCCATCCACCCAAATATCTATGTATTAATATCCAGTCATCTGTCCATCAACCCATCAACTGTACCCATTTATCTATCTGTCTATATATCTGCCTATCTATCTATCTACCTATCTGTCTAACTATTTATTTATCTACAGTATCTATCAATTTATATCCATTCATACATCGATCCACCTGTCTACCTATCTATCTGTCTATCTATATTTATCTATCTGTCTTTTTACCTTTGTCTATATAATCAATCTGTCTACCCATCACCCCATCTATTTATCAATCTATTCCTATCTGCCTATCGCCAGACGCTTTAGTCCCGTAATGGGTGTTCACAAACAGATCGCTCCGTGTCACCTAGTCCTCTGATTCGTGCATTCCAGGAAATCGTTTACTATGCTGGGTGGTAACCATATCACCAAACCACACATATCCCCTACCTGACAATAGAGTAAGCTAGCGGGGGGCTAGCGTCACGCCTTTAGAATCGGCTAACTATAAATACAAGGTGTTTCCTAAGTAGGGTAAAATCATACAAATCTATCTATCTATCTATTGTCAGACGCCTTAATCCCGTTAGGGGTAGCCACAAACAAATCGCCTCCATGTCGCCCTGTCCCCAGTCATTTCACTGCCTTCTCCCAGCTCACATCCCCCTCTTTCATATATATACCTCTCCACTCTATCCCTTCATCTCATCGTTGGCCTCTCCCTCCATCTAACCCACTCGCATACACTCTCCTCGTCAGTCCCTCGCACTCCATCCTCTCCACATGGCCAAAGAACCTCGGTGTGTTTCTCCTAACGCTTCCTATGACATCCACATCCACACCACAATGCTCTTTCACTTCCTCATTTGTCAGTCTGTCTCTCCATGTGACTCCACATGCTCCTCTCAAATAACTCATTTCCACTGCTCTCACTCTTGACTTGTGTCCCTCCAACAAGGTCCAAGTTTCATTTCCATGCGTTGGAGCTGGTATCACAATACTGTCATGC
Source organism: Coenobita brevimanus (assembly GCF_032717465.1). Taxonomy (NCBI): domain Eukaryota; kingdom Metazoa; phylum Arthropoda; class Malacostraca; order Decapoda; family Coenobitidae; genus Coenobita; species Coenobita brevimanus. Next base: position 12,184,408 of record NC_137034.1, read on the forward strand.
AGTAATTTATTCATTTCCATACTCACTTCCCTGTTTCTTATCACTGCTTTCAAAGAACCAGCAACCTTTCTTCCTTTTGCACCCTTTCAAGCCCTTCACCCTATAAACTTCCATCCTTACTCATCACATTACCCAGGTACTTAAACGCACTCACATTTAGCATTTCTTCCCCATCCAACCTCACTGTAAATACAGTGACTTCATTTCTCTCGAAGACCATGACTTTACTCTTCCCTACATTCGCCTTTAGAGCCCGTTTCTTACACACTCCCAAACTCATTCTTGTAGGTTAAAGAAAATAAACAGAAACTAGAGGGGCATTCTGTGGAGCGCATCTCTCCTACAAGGGCAACGTAGCTTCCCAACCACTCATCATAATGGGTCAGGTTTCTTCATCACTGATTAGGGTTTCACAAAATTTTGTTTTCAGGATTCAAATTCTGTAATACGATCCGGATCGGTACAAAAAGTTAATCGATTGTTCCCTGGGACATGGGCTATCTACCACCATATTTGGTCCAAATCTCTCTTTTAGTGTTTGAGTAATGCTGCTGACAGACAAACAAACTAACAAACCATCAAACAAGCAGGGATGAAAACATACTTTCCTGATAGGAGAGAGAAACAGTTATTGTAATGGGCAAGATTATTGATCAGCACAAGAGGTCTGTTTCAAGGTCAGTAACAAAATGATCTGGAGGTAATGAGCGTAAATGAAAATAATGACGCCGTGGGAAAGAGAGAGAGAGAGAGAGAGAGAGAGAGAAAGAGAGAGAGAGAGAGACGGAGGGAGGGTAAGACAGAATGGAAGGAGGGAGAAGAGGAAGGGAGAGAATGGGTATGAAGAAGGAAGAGAGGAGAGGAGAGAGGGAGAGAGAAGGAAAGAGGGAGAGAGAGAGAGCAAAGGAAGTTGACAGATGGAAGAATGGAGAGAAGAAGAAGAAGAAGATGAAGAAGAAGAAGAAGAAGCAGAAGCAGAAGAAGAAGAAGAAGGAGAGAGAGAGAGAGAGAGAGGAGTGGGTGAGAGGGAAGGAGGGAGAGAGAATAATAGAGAGAGAAAACATGGTCGATGAAGAATGAAAGAAAAGGTCGGGCAGACTATAAGAGAGAGTGGGAGATTGGAGAAGGTCAGGGAAGGAGGAGGAGCAAGAGGAAGGAAAAGGAGGTGGAGGAGGAAGGAGAAGAAGAGAGATATAGAATGAGGAAGGAGGTCGGGGAGGCAGAAGAGGAAAAGGGGAGAAGAAAGGGAATGGAGAAGAAATAAGGAACAGAAAATGAGGAAGACGAGGGAAAAATGGAAGAATGAAAAAACAGGAATAATGAGGAGGAGGAAGGAATAGTAAAAGCAAGGAAGAGATAGAAGGAGGAGGGAAGGGGAGTAAAGAAAGAGGAAAGAATATAGATGGCGAAAAAGAGAAATAAAGATAAAGCAATAGGATGAAAGAGGAGGAAACAAAAGAAAGAGGAAATGAAGAAAGAGAATAGGAGGAAATGAAGATTTGAGGATGTGGGAGGTTGGTAATGTCGTGGGGGTGAAGGAAAAAATAAAGAAAGAAATGAAAGGAGGACGAGGAAAGAAGAAGAAATATTAATAAGCTGAAGGAGGAAGAGCAAAAGATGGTGATGATGAGATGAAGAGAATCACTAAAGATCTGCCAAGAATGAGAACGAGAGAAGGAAGCGAAGGACGCGTGGGGTCTGAATGGCCTTCCTAATTGCCAGGAACGAGAGAGAGAGAGAGAGAGAGAGAGAGAGAGGAATGGCACAAGACACACAGACCGTCGCATGTAATTACCAAGCACTCAGGATTTACGCAAGGTAATCTCAATAAACTGACTGGCCTTAACAAGATTATAGCCAACCCAACGACAAGATTATAGCCAACCCTTACCGGTACCTTTCATTAGCCTTCTCCCTCCTCTTCTTTGTCTCTCTCTGTCCTTTTCATTCCCCTCTCCTTTCCTCCATCATCTCCTTCTCCTTCCTTCTTCCCTTCATCTCCTGTACCCCTCCATCTCCTGTACTCTATCTATACTTTACCTTATGCCTCTCCCTCCACTTCTTCCTCCCTCTTTCCTTTTCGTTCTCCTTTTCTCCTTCTTCCTCTGCCTTCGTCGTTCCCTTTATATCATTTTTTTCACCTCTCTTTCCCTCTTTCCTCTTCCTTTTCCTTCTCCTCTCCTCTCTACTTCTGTTCTCTTTCTTCCCCTTTCCTCAACTCTTTCCCTCCTCCCTTTCTCTTTTCTTTCTTTCCCTATCCTTCTCCTTTCCTCTCTCCATCTTCCGTTATAGTTCTTCTCCTTTCTTCATCCCCTTCTCTCACATTTCTTTCTTTCCTCACCATCCTCCCTCCACTTTTTTTTTCTTCTTTCCTCACCATCCTCCATCCACTTCTTTTTCCTTTTATCCCATCATCCTTCCTCCACTTCTTTTTCCTTCCTTCCTTTTCCTTCTCCCTTTCCATCTTTTCCTCTCTCTCTTTTCATGTCCTCGTTCTGTTTTCATTCCTCTGCTTTCTCCCATTCTCTCCCTTTTCATTTCCTCACTCTCATTCACCACCCTCATTTTCCCTCTTGTCTGCTTCCATCTTTCCTCCTTGCCAACCTTCTTCCATCCTCTTCTTCTCCTATACTGTTCTTTCCTCCATCATCTTTTTTCCCTTCCTCTCTCCTTGTGTTTTTAGTTTATTTTCTTTACCTGCATCCTGACTCATCTACTCGTACATCTGCCCCTTCCCTCCCTCTCCTTTCCCCCCATCATTCTCTATCCCCTCCTTTCCTTTCCTTTCTCTCCTCCTCTCTCTTTCCTCTCTTCCTCTCCTCTTCCTCTGCTCCTCTCCTCATCCTCTGTTCCTCTCCTCTTCCTCTGCTCCTCTCCTCTTCCCCTCCTCCTTTCCTCCTCCTCTCCTTTTCCTCTCCTCCTCTCCTCTTCCTCTCTTTCTCTTCTTTTCCTCTCCCCCCCTGATCTTCCGCTGCTTCTCTTCTCCTCCTCTCCTCCTCCTCTTCTCCTCTCCTTCTCTCCTCCTCCTCTTCTCCTCTCCTTCTCTCCTCTTCCTCTTCTCCTTTCCTCTTCCTCTGGTCCTCTTCTTTTCCTCTCCTCTTTCTCTCTCTTCTCATCTTCATCTCCCCCTTCTCCTCTTCCTCTCCCCTTCCCCTTTTTCTCTCCATCTCCTCTTGCTCTCCTCCTCCTGTTCCTCCCCTCCCCCCTTTGCTCTTCCCCTCCTTCTCTGTTTTTCCCTTTTTCCTTTCCTCCTCCCCTCCTCTTGCTCTCCTCCTCCTGTTCCTCTCCTCCCCCCTTTCCTCTTCCCCTCCTTCTCTGCTTTTCCCCTTTTCCTTTCCTCTTCCCCTCCTCGTCTCCTCTTCCCCTCCTCGTCTCCTATTCCCCTCCTCCTCTTCTCTTTCCCTCCTCGTCTCCTCTTCCCCTCCTCGTCTCCTTTTCCCCTCCTCCTCTCTTCTTTCCCTCCTCCTCTCCTCTTCCCCTTCTTTCCTTCTTCCATCCTCCTCTCCTCCTCCTCTTCCTCTCCTCCCATTCCTCCTCCTCCCCACAATGTCCTTTAGGTACAACGTGGTCCGTGTACGAGTCAGGGATACCGCAGTTAACGATTCAAGGTCTGCCAGTTGCTTTAAGGAGACAGGGAAGGAGAGGAAGACCAAGAGTTTCCCCTGTCGGCTTTCCTTCCTTCTTTCCTGTGACATATTCAGAAGTTGTGGTGATACAGCACTGTCTGGCATTTGTGCCACAGATTGATGCAATGGAGGTATACCGAAAAAGAATTGGTAAGACCTGTGTAAACAGCTCGGCGATGGTAACTGTCTTCTCATAATACCACGAACTTCAGGAAAGTAATTTTAGAACAATATGTAACACAGATAGCTGTCTGATTATATCAGACTACAAAAAAGTGTGAAGGAATAATAAAATATACCTATACTGGGGTAATTAAGGAAGCCGCCAGTTGGCCATTGGCAGCCAGCTTACAGACTGGACGCGTTGTTTACCGACAATCTCGTCGACGGGACGAGTCAGTGCATCAGTCATTCAAATCAGTGGGAAACTTAATGGCCCAGCTAACCTAACTCATCCTAACCTAGCTTATCCTAACTAGGGGGTCCGTCCCCAGACCCTCCTTATATTAATCACCTTGGAATACCAGGTAACCTAACGTGGGCAGCCCAGTAATACCTATCAGGCCAAGTTCCAGTCTGAGTCCTTACTTACTAAACCTACTCTAATCTGTCATAACCTAACCTATTATAATCTATCCTAACCTAACCTAACCTAGCCAATCCTAACTTAACAACACAAATTCTCCAAACCTAACGTACGGTCAAGAATTTGAAATTGCACCAAAAGTAGGACGTGTGTGTGTAGTTTGGCAGCAAGTTGTGCTCTTGGTGATAAGTTACCACCAAGAGCACAACTTGCTGCCAACCTACACACACACGTCCTACTGGTAACTTTGTTCGGCTGACGATATGTGTGATATAAACATGTCTTTACGCATTTCACAAGTAAAAGTAAAAAAAGGCCGGTTATCTGTGGTAATCTATGACGCATAACAAGTAGCCTGTGAAATTCTAATTACTAATATGGAATGGCCGCCACCGTGTTACAAAGTATTAATGAAGAATTAATTATGAACACACACACACACACACACACACACACACACACACACACATAAACACACACACACACACACACACACACACACACACACACACACACACACACACACAGATAGATATAGGTATATTTTGCGTACAGGTAAAGTATATAAATATATATAATATCCGCCGTTGGGTGACTGTACAGTTAGTGACAAGCCAAATGGTTTCCTGTACACCAGATAACCATTTACCAAGCTGGGTGGTAACCATATAACCAAATTATGGCGCCTGGTGGTTTAGAAGGTAATTAAGACGCTCCAATCGGATTTCGCCTATATAGGGTTTATATCCAAGGGATGGTTGGGGTTTATTACTCACATTATGCCACTCAGGGATGAGTGAGGCTGGTCACTCTCATCTTAAATGTCATGACCAACTTGCCTAACCCCGGGCTCCTACGCTTCTCATGAAGTGACATAGGACTGGGTGATGAATGAGATATATATATATATATATATATATATATATATATATATATATATATATATATATATATATATATATGTGTGTGTGTGTGTGTGTTGTGTGTGTGTGTGTGTGTGTGTGTGTGTGTGTGTGTGTGTGTGTGTGTAGTACAGTGGTTAAGTGGGAGTTTTCGTACACTGAAGCACAAAGGCTTCGCGCCCCGCCAGGGTAATAAACTTTGGGAGTGTTCTTCTGGCCACGTACTGCTCGGCGGACATAAGGGGTGCTGTGGTTGAACCAGCGTCGCATACTATAAAGTATGCTTGCACCCAGTTGGCTTTTGCGGGCTGATTATACTTGGTTCACAGATTACACACACATCCAAAGCCACTCCAACACTACAGTTACACTTACAAGCACTTCTCACCCTACATTCAATCTCTACTAGACAGCCTAAGCCACTTGGTGGAGATACATTGGTTGTATTGTCCTCATTTCGGTCGGGATAGGCCGGTCCTGCAGTGGATACTCAAACGGATGATGATGATGATGATATATATGTCACAGGGTTTTTGAGAGTATGCAATATTAAAGAATAATATTCAATAATACTTGAGAACAGGACAAAGAATTGACTTGTGAGAATCAAGCAATGATTATTTTATGCCGGCTTACTTCGCCTGTTCTCTAAGGACGAGAATTTACGAACTTTCTTAACAGTACACAGCAGAGATTAATTACTCACACGTGCTGTTTATTGGTACTGTTAGCCTCGGGAGAAAGTGGCTCCAGCCCTGACAATCAATATCTAATGCTATGAATGATAAATAGGTTCATGCTGGTGCATTAATTCCTGGTTGCACAACTGATTTAAGTTAATAAAAAGGACTGGCCTAAGTACCAGTTATGAATAATGCAAAGCGTTTATGCAAACTAGGAACTTTGACTAAAATAAGCTTAATGTGGAGAAATAAAACACGCGTTTACATTAAATTAAGCTCAAGAGAAAAGAACTATGAATTTATTGATTACAATGAGATAAATTTATGTTACATGTTTCAAAATGAATTCAAAATAAGGAGAACACACTCACTCGCTCACTCAAAAGCTAAACTTAAACTTAGGAAAAAGAAAGAAAAATACTGGTCAGAGAGCGGGCTAAGCGAGAGGGACTGGGCGTCGTTGCTGAGGAAGGACTCTGCACACGCTAAACCTCTCGCCGGTTCATACTAGGTGGGAATTCAGGAACTTGCTGGACAATGGCGGCACTGCTCCACCCTGGGCCCAATCGAACCTGTTTCCACGACGCTCAAATCCTGACTGACTTCAAATTGTGCGAGAGAGAGGTGAGAGCGGGCCACACTTGCTAACGGCTAATGAATTTAGTGTGAGCGATACATGCCCATAACAAATAACTCAGCGGAGGTGCTAAGGTTGCACACAAAGACGATCACTTATGAAATACTGAAAAATTGTTCTGAAAACACTCCCGATCGGGTGAATATATTGCGGTTAACTCAGTGATACATACTGGGATTCCACTAGAATTCGCAGTTTCCCACCAAAGTTCAATGTCATGAGTTTATTTAAATATAGGATCGCGCCAACTCGTGACATTATATATATATATATATATATATATATATATGTATATCATCATCATCATCATCATCAGCTGTTTAAGTATCCACTGCAGGACCGGCCTATCCCGACCGAAGTTGGGACAATACAGCCAATGTATGTCTACCAAGTGGCTTAGACTGTTTGGTAGAGATTGTATGTAGAGCGAGAAGTGCTTGTAAGTGTAATTGTAGTGTTGGAGTGGCTTTGTATGTGTGTGTAGTCTGTGAACCAAGTGTAATCGGCCCTCGCAAGCCGACTGGGTGCAAGCATACTTTACAGTAAGCGACACTGGTTCAACCACAACACCCCTTGTGTCCGCCAATGCAGTACGTGGCTGGGTGAACACTTGCAAAGTTTATTACCCTAGCGGGGAGCGAACCCTGGTCCACCCATGTACGAACGCACACTCTACCACTGTACCACAGAGGCTCCATATATATATATATATATATATATATATATATATATATATATATATATATATATGAGGCCATTATATATATATATATATATATATATATATATATATATATATTTATATGAGGCCAGTATATATATATATATATATATATATATATATATATATATATATATATATATATATGAGGCCATTAGAGGGAAAACCAGGTAAGCGCCAAGAAAAGAAAACAGAAAAAAAACGCTGTTAAAGTTTGTATACTTTAAATATGACAACTAGTGAAGACATTCTGCTCTTGTTTTTTTTTCCATGTAGCCTAATTCACCTACTTTTCCGTAATGATACTCAGACGCTGATAATTAGTGGTGTTTTAAATGAAAAAATTGAATAACATTTTCTTTTTCCTCTTGTTAGACAACAATCGATGATAAAGTAGCAGTACTTTTACCCATAATATGTGTTATTGTTGGTCAGCTATGAGATATTGAGACTGAAAATATGTTAGTAGGTAAGTAAGGACTTGTGCCTTTATGGTGGTGTCATAAAAAAAAGCTTGGTGGTATGCGTCGAGCCACGCGATGGGCACGTCTTGCAGCCACCTCCTGCTGTGTGGTGCTCGCGTGGTTTTCCCTCTCACTCTTAGCCTCACATACATGTGGTTTACAATAAGTGCGTGTTTTGACATGAATACTATGGTAAAATCGGCTTAACTCAAGTAAGAAAACCGGACATGATGTTGGTTTCCAAGGATGCAGTACTTGGGAGAAGAAAATACTAAGCCAAAATGGACCTAATAGTAATGTCATGGAGTGGTTGGCTATCAATAGCAGTACGGTCGTTCACAGCCCTTTAAATATCATAATTTTCAACCATCTCAGGGACATCTTTTTCACTTAAACCCTTAGTAGTGGTAGAAGAGGATTTGGGGAATAAAGTGGTATATGTAACTGTTTCTGCCCGGGGTGGCGCTTACCTGGTTTTCCCTCCAACCGCCTCATATGAAAGGTTAGGGTTGTTTGTATGTTTGTCCTTCAATCTCGCCCAAACCAAGGGCCAGAGACCCCAAGATCCATATATATTCTGAATTAGGGTGACCCAAAGATGGTTTTAGGGTGGTCAAGATTCAGATCTAGGTCATTTGAGGTCACCAGTAGAGTGTTGCCTTTTTTTTTTTTTTTTTTGTCCTGGCAACGCCGGGTACCCCTACAGCCCAATTTTTGGCATGGAGACTCACATGACCTCCAGCTCGGACATAGGCTATGTGAGTTTGACCTGCGAGGTCATTTGAGGTCATTGGTAATAGGAAACAAGTGCGTACATATACTGTGCGTTAGTTAGCGAAAAGTGAAATAGAAAGTTCCTGGACCTCTTATAAGCTCTCATCAAAAGCATAAGAGATACATGTTTTTTCTGGAGTAGAAAGTAAGACTAAACTGGACAAAAATAGGATCAGAGTGTTAGCGTTTTTGGCCCAGGCAAAGCCGGGTAGCCCTGTTAGTTGTAATTTAAATGTTTCAAAAATCATCATGTTGTGCATAAATAACGTACAATAGGATATTAACCACCGACACCGAGAAATAAATATCCCTCATTACCCGACGAGAATACGAGTAATGGCCGTGGTGTTGCTTAAACTGTTGCAATATCTATCTACCTATGTATCTACCTATATATATATATATATATATATATATATATATATATATATATATATATATATATATATATATATATATATATATATATATATATATATATATATATTGTTACGGAACAGAGAAAGATAATGTACACTTTAATTGAGAATACTAAAAATCACTACTGTCCCGTAAAGTTCCAGGTTCAAAACAAAAGAGTTAGGTAAAATTACAAGTTAAAGTTAATGCTCAAACTAACAACAAAACATTCAGGACTCATAAGGACAATGCAATGGCAAAAACAGGTTAAATATATGGTCAACTGCAATAGCTTCTATTAACACGAAATTAGCAAGAGTAAATTTATCTAAATCAGCCCTGATAAATGAGAAAACACTGGATAATGCTCAGTTAACGCAAGATATATTATTACAGATACAAAATATTATCAAAAAATGATTGACATAAAAACACATGAATCACAGAAACCTCACTAGGCCTAAGAATTAACACTTTACGCTACACAGTACAAGAAAAAATGCAATAACAGTTATACTCAAATTACACAGCTGCTAGATGGTTGGAGACTTCCTGAGCACTCACAATAATAACAACTGTACAGGGGAGGACAGAGATGTGAACAAAATGAGGAGTAGATCTAAGTGGCAATTAATGTAGAGACTGGGCTCATTATATAGGGGCCGGCAGAGCTTGATACAACTTGTAAGAAGGACGCGCAAATGAAGCCATGGGGACAAAGAGTTGACAGTCCTGCTCTGAACAACAGAAAGAACGACTAACTTTACGATAAGGGTAGAAGGGGGGAGTGAGGCAGAACATGCTCGTGATCAAACATGCAGCATACTGTACGTTAGAATTACACAAAGGATGATGAAATCATAGGCTATGTAACACCTCCCCACAAAGAAAAAGAAATTTACAAAGGAAATTTCTTATTCCTCTAAAACACTATGTCTAAAGTCTAGATAAGCAATCTGCAATAACATTTTCTTTCCCCTTGATATATTGTATGTCTAATGAATACTCCTGAAGAAGTAGACTCCATCTTGTCAATCTCTGATTTTTATCTTTAAACTTACTAAGGAATTTCAGTGGGTTATGATCGGTATAAATGACTATGGGGTCAACCAGAACACAAATAATATGAACAATGTTGTAAACCCAAAATCAAGGCTAAAAGCTCTTTCTCAATAGTTGAGTAGTTCTTTTGAGGTGGAGCGAACTTCTTACTGTAATAAGATACAGGGTGTTCAATACCCTGATCATCCTCTTGCAGCAAAACAGCCCCAGCTCCTGTTTCACTTGCGTCAACAGCCATCTTAAAAGGCTTAGCAAAATTTGGAGTAGCGAGCACTGGCTGACTTAATAGGATAGCTTTAAGTTTGCTGAAAGAGGATTCACAGTTATCGGTCCAGACAAATTTAACTCCCTTTTTCAGAAAGTCTATAATTGGTGATACAAGAATTGAAAAGTTAAGAACAAATCTCCTGTAATAACCTACCATTCCCAAAAATCTTTGTAGCTCTTTCCTACTTTTAGGTCTGGGAAGATCACTTATAACCTGAACCTTAGCTGGTGGTGGTGCAACACGTCCATCACCAATTACATACCCAAGGTACTGAACTTTAGCTTGACCAAACTCACACTTTGATAAATTAGCTACAAGATTAGCCTGAACCAAACGCTCAAGAAATTTACTGTCATGGCATAGGTGATCTTTCCAGTTGTCACTGAAGATTAATATATCATCAATATAAACAACACACCCTGCCAAACCCTCTGTTACAACATTCATGAGCTTCTGAAAAGTGGCTCTGCATTCTTCATACCATATGGCATTACAGAACATGCAAAAGTCTTTCCTAGTGTTACAAAACATGAGATCTCCCTAGCACGTTCAGTCATAGGTACTTGCCAGTATCCCTTTAACAAATCAAACTTACTTATGTACCTAGCCTTTCCGATCTTGTCTATGCAATCTTCCACGCGAGGGAGAGGGTAAGTGTCTGTTTTGGTTATCTGATTAACACGTCTGTAGTCGATGCAAAGCCGTTGTGACCCACCTGGGTTAGGGACTAGAGTGACAGGGGAACTCCACTCGCTCTGACAGGGCTCAATCATCTTGTGGTCCAACAGGTAGCCAAGCTCCTTCTGGATGAGAGGAACTTTCACTGGGTTCACACGGTAAGGAGGCAATTTAATTGGCTTTGCGTCTCCAAGATCGACATCATGCATCAACACAGTGGTTCTTCCTGGAGCAGCACGGAACACTTGTGGGTACTCCTGCAGTAATGCCGAAAACTCCTGCCTTTCCTCGGGAGGTAGATGAGAAGATATCTCTCCAACGCTCCTTGGGTCTGGGGATGGTAAGCTGAAGACGTGATCTGGGTGATGCCCAACTCTTTCAGAGACTGCTTGAAAACATTCAACATGAAATTACTTCCCCGGTCTAACTGTACCTCCTTGGGTAGACCAAACTTGGTGAAGAACCTTAGCATTTCCTGAACCACGTTCTTTGCTGAGATATTTCTAAGTGGAATGGCTTCAGGATAACCAGTAGCCATATCAATCATGGTCAACACATAAGAAAATCTTGAAGAAGTCTTAGGAAGAGGGCCCACAATATCCACCAACACACGGGTGAAAGGCGCCTCAAAAGGAGGAATGGGAACTAGAGGTGCAACCTTTTCGGTCTGATTACACTTCCCCACAACTTGACAGGTGTGACAAGACTTACAATACCAGGAATCATCCCTGAAGATACCTGGCCAGTAGAAGTGTTTCAAAATGCGTGCCACAGTCTTCCTCACTCCAAGGTGTCCTGCCAAACTGGAATCATGAGCCACTCTAATGATATCCTGCCTACAAATACGAGGGATGACAACTTGATGTACAACCTCCCATTCACAGTTGGCTGATGCTGTTTGGGGTCTCCACTTCCTCATAAGTACTCCTGACTTTATATAATGACAAGTAAAAGCACCAGTTGACTCTTCCTCACTGCAAGCAGAGTTAGCTAGACCTTTCAACTCAGGGTCAGCAACCTGCAACTCAACCAACTCTTGACGAGACAAAGGTACTGCCTCATCTGGCGAGTGGTCCAAAATAGCATGAAAAGTGTCAGCTAGGATAACATCATCATCATCATTATCCTCTAAGTCACCAGTAACTTTAGACTTAGCCCTAGTGACAGCACATGCAGGGAACACATCAGGGACATCACAATCCTGGGCCGCAGCCACCGGCTCACTAGACAACTGAGGAGCTGGACACACTTGACTTCCACCAATATCATTTCCAAGTAAGAAAGTTACACCTGACATTGGGAGTGTCTCAACCAACCCAACCATAACGGAACCATTAACAAAACCAGACTCTAAATTCACTCTGCACAGAGGGACAGAGAAGTAATTATTCCCTACACCTTGTAAGATTACAGTTTCATCAGAGGAATTAACATTAGAGCCTAGAACACTGGTCAGCATAAGAGATTGGCAAGCACCTGTATCACGATATATTTTAACTGATTTCCTGTCATTACTGTCCAGAGGACTGACAAAACCTTCAGACAAGAAATTAGCACATGAACTCTTCAGAGTGTCACCCACGTTACTGCTCAAAAGAGGAGCTTCATCATGAGAATTTAATTTACCCCTCAAAGCAGGTTCAGTTAACTCAGTTAAAGAATTCTGGGAACTCTCAAGGGTGGACACTAGACCAATTGACTGAATATTTAAAGACTCCTTTTTGTTCACATCACGCTGTCTCATGAAACATTTCTCCGTAGTATGACCAAGCTTACTACAATAAGTACATTTACTTTTCTGAACTCTAGTGGTGAAGCTGGTATTTACTTCCTGAGAAACATCATCTTTATTCTCTTTCCTGTTACCTGTACTCTGAGTAGAGGCAACGTACTTACTCTCAGCTTTCCTTTTTTCTTTAGAATATCTCTTGTGAGTGAGAACATATTCATCAGCTAAAACTGCAGCATCAGACAAATTATCTATTCTTCTCTCATCAAGATATAGGCTTACATCATTATTAATACACCATTTGAAGTCCTCCAGCAAAATCATCTACTTAAATTTACCAAAATCAGAATCCACATTCTTAGAATTTAACCACTGCTCTAACAGATCTTCTTTGATTTTTGCATACTCAACATGGGATTGCATATCTTGCTTATAAGTTGTCCTAAATTTTACTCTATAGGCTTCAGGAACAAGCTCATAGGCCTTAAGAATCAAGCTCTTAACTACATCATAATTATCAGATTGATCCTGAGGCAAAGATGCATAAGTTACTTGAACTTTACCGGTGAGAACAGTTTGAAGGAGTACTGGCCAATACTTTTTGGGCCAATTAAAACCTGTAGCTACCCTCTCAAACAACTGAAAATACTTTGTTAAATCAGATTCATTAAAAGGAGGGACAAGTTTAACATTTTTAGCCACATCAAAATCATCAGAACTAGATGATCCAGTTCCACCTTGTTTCATGCGATACTCATGGTCTGCCTGAATCCTAGCTAGTTCAATTTGTGCCTGAGCCTTCACCTGTGCCTCTCGAATACGAGCATTTGCCTGAAATTCAGCCTCCTGAATACGAGCCTAGACTCCGCCTCCTTAGCCTGAGACTCAGCCTCCTTAGCACGAGCCTGAAACTCAGCTTCCTTAACACGAGCCTCCTGCAGAGCTAGCTGTAACTTAGCTATTTCAATCTGCGTTTGCTCATTTGGGGGAGTTACATTAAACAAGCTTTTACTAATCTTGCCAACAATTTGATCTTTAGAATGATGAGAGCGAACAGCAATTCCCAATTGTTGAGCAACAAGCTTAAGTTCATTCTTTGTTCTGTTTTCTACATCACACACTGTTTGCACATTTGACAAAAAATCTTTGGCTTCATCAAGCGTAGTAATAGTAGACATCATGAATAAATCACAGTCACAAAATATCAAGCAATATCCTTATGATAATATCCTGAATATCCTGATAAGAGGTCGCCAAATTTATGTTACAGAACAGAAAAAGATAATGTACACTTTAAGTGAGAATACTAAAAATCACTACTGTCCCGTAAAGTTCCAGGTTCAAAACAAAAGAGTTAGGTAAAATTACAAGTTAAAGTTTAATGCTCAAACTAAGAACAAAACATTCAGGACTCATAAGGACAATGCAATGGCAAAAATAGGTTAAATATTATGAGCAACTGCAATAGCCTCTATTAACACGAAATTAGCAAGAGTAAATTTATCTAAGTCAGCCCTGATAAATGAGAAAACACTGGATAGTGTTCAGTTAACGCAAGATATATTATTACAGATACAAAATATTATCAAAAAATGACTGACATAAAAACACATGAATCACAAAAACCTCACTAGGCCTAAGAATTAACACTTTACGCTACACAGTACAAGAAAAAATGCAATAACAGTTATACTCAAATTACACAGCTGCTAGATAGTTGGAGACTTCCTGAGCACTCACAATAATAACAACTGTACAGGGGAGGACAGAGATGTGAACAAAATGAGGAGTAGATCTAAGTGGCAATTGATGCAGAGACTGAGCTCATTATATAGGGGCCGGCAGAGCTTGATACAACTTGTAAGAAGGACGCGCAAATGAAGCCATGGGGACAAAGAGTTGACAATCCTGCTCTGAACAACAGAAAGAATGACGTACTTTACTATAAGGGCAGAAGGGGGGAGTGAGGTAGAACACGCTCGTGATCAAACATGCAGCATACTGTACGTTAGAATTACACAAAGGATGATGAAATCATAGGCTCTGTAACAATATATATATATATATATATATATATATATATATATATATAGATATATATATATATATATATATATATATATTTTATATATATATATATATATTATATATATATATATATATATATATATATATATATATATATATATATATATATATATATATATATATATATATATATATATATATCTCATCTCCCTCTGCCTCCCACATACTTCCCGCCTCACCCATGCCATCCCGCTTCATATCTGCCTTACCTTCATCCCTACCTCACCCTCATTTCCTGCCTTAACATAGCCTCGCCTTTATCTCTTCCTTATCCTGTTACGTCTTGTCTCTGCATCTTATCTGCCTCTTGCCTCATTGTCTGTGACCGAACCTCAAATTATCCGTATTCTCTGATCCCTTTGTTATCATCTGACACTGCCTCACCCTCTGATGCACTGCCTCGCCCTCTGACACTGCCGCACCCTCTGACACTATCCCACCCTCTGACACACTGCCTCACCCTCTGACACTGCCTCACCCTCTGACACACTGCCCCACCCTTTGACACACTGCCTTATCCTCTGACACCCTCTGACACACTGCCTCATCTTTTGACACGCTGCCTCACCCTCTGACACACTGCCTCACCCTCTGACGCACTGCCTCACCCTTTGACACTACTTCACCCTCTGACACACTGCCCCACCCTCTGACATACTGCCCCGCCCTCTGACATACTGCCTCACCCTCTGACACACTGTCTCATCCTCTGACACACTCTCTGGCACACTGCTCACCCTCTGACACACCCTCTGACACACTGCTCACCCTCTGACACACTGCCTCATCCTCTGACACACCCTCTGACACACTGCCTCATCCTCTGACACACCCTTTGACACACTGTCCCACCCTCTGACACACTGCCCACCCTCTGACACACTGCCACACCCTCTGACACATTGCCTCACCTTGCCTGCCTCACCCTCCCTTCATCAACCTCCCAGCCTCATTGTCTGCCTCATCTTCCATACTTCACCCTCTCTGCCTCTCCCTCCCTGCCTCATCCTCCCCGTCTCACGCTTCCTGCCTCACATTGCCTACCTCACCCCCTGCCTGCCTCATCCTGCCTGCCTCATCATCCATGTCTCAGTCACTTGTTTTGCCCTCCTTTCCTCACCCTCCCTGCCTCAGTCACTTGCTTTTTCTCCAGCCTCTCCCCATTTCAATTTCCTGCCTCACCCTTCCTGTCGCACCCTGACAGCACTGAACTCCACATACACACACACACACACACAGTCAAAACCTGTTCACATTTCCTTGATCAGACTAGCTAAGTTCATGATAGGGAAAATAAAAAGTATTCTTAGGAGGAAAGCAGCGGGGAGGAAAGTAGGTAAGGTAGTTGAGAAGGAGAGGGAGGAGAGATGGAGGAGGGTGAGGGAATGGAGGAGGAGGCGGATGAGTGCGGGATAAAGAGGAGGAAGAGAAGGAGGTAATGTGAATGTGAAAAGAGAGTACAAAGGATTACAAAGGAAAGCAAACAGCAACAGACCTTATGGTCCTTTCTAGGCTATTTGTTACAGAGCAGACTACGACGACGAAACCTAATTCTACATGCTGAAGGATAAGGATAGTAAAGCAAGAAGGCTCCACCTTGTCCAAACCCTCCAGACAGGAAGAAGTGAGAATAACCACCATGCACCATGGAAAAACTTACATGAAAATTTCATAGGAAAGACTGAAAGGGAAAAGTTACATTCTATAATACTTTATCTATAAGCTACCACTTTGAATAACCTGAAAGAGAAAGTAGTAAAGTAAAATGAATAATAAAATAAATAACTAAGGCAAGAAATTATGTATGGGTAGAGTGAGTTAACGGATCATCGGTAGACACAATGTGGAAATTGCACAGTGCACAGTGTGGATGTTCAGGGGTGATGGGGCAGCCTTGCCTGGCGCTTTTAAGGTAGGGAGCAGTCATTCAGGCCCCAGCTCCGTTCTCTCCACTGAGACAAGGAACTTTCCCATGCGGAACAAATACACAAGTTTCCTCCTGAAGCAGTGACCCCTGGAACAAAAAAAAAAGAAAAAAAACTATGATGGTCACTTAACTAACAGACTCTCAGTGATCCACAGCCCATCACAGGTCGAAAATAATAGTGATTGTTAACTCAGGGCTATCTGTGCATATGGTAGTGTGTACATGTGCTATATTTGCATTTAATAAATTGATCTAGGCTCTGAAAAAAAAAAAAAAAGTTTATATATATACAAGTGTTTTATTCAGGAGTAAATATATTAAGCTGCGGGTTAGACGACAGATACTTGTCCAAGCAATCTTTAAAGGCTAATACTGTATCACAATTTACTAACTGGAGGGCAATTTGTTCTATATTTTTACAACTCTATAAAACAAGAAATGCTTAGCTTCATGCAACTGGAATCGTTTGCCGAATATTTTGTGCCCATTGCCTTTAGTATAATTCGAGTGATCAACTGTGAAGTATTTACTGACAGCCAGGTTATCGTCCCCTTTGAGTATCTGTTACAGATATTATATGAACAGAGGACATCAGTAATCTGGTGTATTTTTTTTTTATTCATTTGTTTTTCCTTCCTCCTTTCTGTTATTAAAAATAAATAAATTAATTAATACTTGAATGAAATCTCCTCGTAATCTGCGTTTAGTTACAGTGAAGAGATTCAGGGCTTCTAAACACTCCTCGTATGGTTAGTTTCTCATGCTAGGTATCATTCTGGTCACCCGTTGCTGTACTCTTTCAAGTTTCTCTATATCTTTTTTTGTAATAAGGTGACCAGAACTGGACACAGTACTCTAAATGTGGGTGAACTAGAGAATTATATCAGATGAGGATGATCTTGTTGGATTTATATTCGAACGCTTTACCAATGAATCCGATTAATATGTTGGCTTTCTTCACATTCTCCGTATACTGTTTATTTGGTTTAAGATCATATGCTATAATAATTCCCAAGTCTTTTTCATGACTGAGGATAGGGAATGGACAAGGAGGAGAGAGAGAGAGAGAGAGAGAGAGAGAGAGAGAGAGAGAGAGAGAGAGAGAGAGAGAGAGAGAGAGAGAGGCTATAGGTGTGAAGGACCTTGAAAAGTGTGGAAAAAGAGGCTGAAGAGCATCTTGAGATGATCTTGAGAAGGAGTTGAGGCTGAGAAGGGGGGAAAGGAGGGCCCAAGAAAGAATGAACTTCTGTTAGAATATAAGGACTATTATTATTATTATTATTATTATTATTATTATTATTTTTATTATTATTATTATTATTATTATTATTATTAAGGGAAGGAAGAGCGAGTAAAAGCAGAGAATGAAAGGATGTTAACTGAGATGAATGCAGCAAGAAAGAGATGGGCGGAGCATTTTGAAAGATTGTTAAATGTAGAGGAGGAAAGGGAGGCTGAGATTGTGGCGGATGGAAGGGTGCAAGGAATAAATGTGTTGGGAGAGTTGAATGATCCTTTGATCACGAAGGAGGAAGTGCAGGAGGCATTAAAGGAGATGAAAATATGGAAAGCTGCAGGTATGGATGGGTGTGCTGTGAAATGCCTGAAGGGTGGTGGAGCGACTATTGTTGACTGGTTAGTAAGATTGTTGAATGAGTGCTTTGTGAAAGGTTTGGTGCCAGTTGACTGGGCAAGTGCTTGTGTGGTCCCGTTGTATAAAAGTAAGGATGGTAAGTATGAATGTACTAGCTTTAGGGGTATAAGTCTGTTGAGTGCTGTAGGCAAGGTGTACAATGGTAGGGTGTTAATTAAGAGAGTTATAGAGGGTACGGAGGGAGTGATTGGTGATGAGCAGTGTGGCTTTAGGAGAAGGAAGGGATGCGCGGATCAGGTGTTTGCTGTGAGACAAGTGTGTGGAAAGTATTTAGCGAAAGGCAAGGATGTGTTTTGGGCGATCATGGATTTAGAGAAAGTGTATGAGAGAATTGATAGGGAAGCTTTGTGGACTGTTTTAAGATTGTATGGATTTGATGGTAGGTTACTAAAAGGAGTGAAAAGTTTTTATGTAAATAGTAGAGAGTGTGCAAGAGTGGGAAATACTGTGAGTGATTGGTTTCCCATGAGAGTGGGGCTGCGGCAGGGATGTGTGATGTCGCCTTGGTTGTATAATATTTATATGGATGGTTTTGAAAGGAAGATGAATGCAAGAGTGTTATATGGGGGTCTGAGTGTGGAGAATGTTGATGGTTGTGAGTGGAATCTGAAGCAGCTGCTGTTTGCAGATGATACTGCACTGGAGGCTGATTCAGAGGGGAAATTGAGACAGTTGGTAGAGGAGTCTGAAAGGGCATGTGAAAGGAGGAAATTGAAAGTAAATGGGAATAAGAGTAAAGTGTAAGGTTGGTAGATGGTAGGAGGATGAATACAGTTTTGAATGGTGAGTTGCTTGACGAGGTAGAGTGTTTTAAGTATTTAGGGTCACATGTTGCTGTGGATGGAAAAATAGATGCAGAAGTGAAGTTTAGAATGAATGAAGTAGGAAAGGTGCTGGGAGGAATGAAGAAAGTGTTTAGATGTCGTTTGCTTGGAATGGATGTAAAGAGAAGGCTGTACGAGGGTGTTGTGGTACCAACTGCGTTATATGGAGCTGAAACATGGACTATGGGTGTGGCAGAGAGGAAAAGTTTGAACGTAATGGAGATGAGGTGTCTGAGGAGTATGTGTGGAGTGACGTGTATAGATTGAGTGAGAAATGATGAAGTGTGAAGGAGAACTGGAGTTGTTCAGAAGTTGGCTGATCAAGTTGAGCAGAGGATGTTGCGATGGTTTGGGCATATGGAGAGAATTGATAATGAGCGATTGGTGAAAAAGATAACTAGATCTGATGTGAGAGGTGTAAGGCTGAGAGGAAGATCACAAACAGGGTGGATGGACAGTGTGAAGAGAGCGTTGGATGTGAGAGGGATGTCTGTTGAGCATGGAAGAGTGGCTGTGAGTGATAGAAATGAATGGAGAGAAATTGTGAACGAATAAATGATGATGCAGCCCTGAGGGGATATCCTCCCACATTTGTCTGATCAGCTGATCAAGGGGATGGGCCTACCTATATTATGATCTGGCAGGGGTAAACCAGCTCTGCTGTTGGGCCCTGCTGTGGATGTCGCTGATTGTACTGCACAGTTGACCCTCGTGCGATGTAGTCCGGTGAGGATATGTTCCTTCTCCCCTTTGGGGCTAAGATGCGAATGAATGTGTTTGAGTGGATGAGTAAATTGGGAGTGTGTCATTGTCCTGTCTCGGCTACCTCACTTACCTTGGGGGAAGGAGCCTAGGTATATAGATAGATTATTATTATTATCATTATTATTATTATTATTATTATTATTATTATTATTATTATTATCATCATTATTATTATCATTATTGTTATTATTATTATTATTATTATTATTATTATTATTGTCGTTGTCATCATTATCATTATCATTTTATTATTATTAAAACTTCCCCCTGTGGCGGGGGGGACACAATCTGGCCGCACTATGGGGTGGTACTACTACTCTGCAGCCAGGTTGTGTTAGGAAGAATACTGCCACCGTATTCCCTGCGTGTCGTAAAAGGCGACTAAAAGGGGAGGGGTGAGGGGACTAGGGACCCCCTCCTCCGATTTTTAGTTCCTAAAAAGAGACAGGCCAGAGAAAGGGCTGGGGGATGGAGTTATCCCCGTACCCTGAAGATTGGGTCTATGAATGTGCGTGGATGCAGTACGATTGAGGCTAAAAGGGAGGAGATTGGGAGAATGTTTGTGAGAAGAAAGTTGGATGTGTTAGCTTTGAGTGAAACGAAGATGAAAGGGAAGGGTGAGTCTATGTTTGGAAGTGTGAATGGAAGATATTCAGATGTTGATAGGGGAAGGGCAAGAGAAGGTGTGGCCTTGTTATTGAGTCCGGAAGTACAGCAGTGTGTGATTGAATGGAAGGAGGTGTCATCGAGACTGATGTGGGTGAAAGCGAAATTTGAACGTGAGTTGTGGGTGTTTGTGAGTGCATATGGGCTTGGTAGTGAAAGGGATGAAGAAGAGAGGGAGTCTTTCTGGAATGATGTTGATGAGTGCCTGCAGAGTTTTGGAGCGAATGTGAATGTGGTAATGATGGGAGATCTGATTGCTAGAGTGGGAAATATAGCAGTTGAAGGCGTAGTTGGTATGCATGGTGTGCCTGGAAGAAATGAAAATGGGGAACGAATGATAGCGATGTGTGTTGAGCGAGAGATGGTGATTGGAAATACGCTGTTTGAGAAGAAAGATATTTATAAGTATACATGGGTGAGACAGGAGGGTGGAAGGGTTGTTGATAGAGCTTTGATGGACTATGTGGTTGTGTCTAGGAATGTAATAAGAAGATTGTTGGATGTGAGAATTCTGAGAGGGGAGGCTGGAGGTATGTCTGACCACTACCTGGTGGAGGGAAAGTTAAGAGTAGGTAAGAGATAGGTGAGACCTAGGAGGGTTAGGTGTGGCAGGGAAGTTTTGAAAGTGAGTGAGTTGGATAAAAGAGAGAAAAAGATAGAGTATCAGGAGAAATTGAAAGATGAGTGGAATGCAGTAAAAGATCGGGAAAATGGCAGTGTGGAGGAGGAATGGCAGTTGTTTAAGAGTGCTGTGGTGGGGCATGCAGAAGAGGTGTGCGGTGTGAGACGTGTGGGTGGTGGTGTAAGAAAAGGAAGTGAATGGTGGTGTGAGGAAGTAAGTATGGCTGTGGCTGAGAAGAGACGTGCATATGAAGTGTGGCTGCAGAGGAAGGATGAGGTATCATATGAGAGGTATAAGGAAAGGAGGAATAGGGCGAGAAGAGCTGTGCCTGATGCTAAAGTGGCAGCAGATGAGAGGTGGGGTAGACGGCTGGCAGAGAATTTTCAACAGAATAAGAAAATGTTTTGGGAGGAGGTGAAAAGGGTGCGAAAGGGAGAGTCTGGGAAGGAAGAACGAGTAAAACCACAGGATGGAAGGATGTTAATTGAGATGGATGCAGTAAGGAAGAGATGGGCAGAGTATTTTGAAAGATTGTTATATGTAGAGGAGGAAAGGGTGGCTGAGATTGTGGCGGATGGAAGGGTGCAAGGAATAAATGTGTTGGGAGAGTTGAATGATTCTTTGATCACGAAGGAGGAAGTGGAGAAGGCAGTAAAGGAGATGAAAACAGGGAAAGCTGCAGGTATGAATGGGTGTGCTGTGGAATGCCTGAAGGGTGGTGGAGTGACTATTGTTGACTGGTTAGAAAGATTGTTGAATGTGTGCTTTGTGAAAGGTATGGTGCCAATTGACTGGGCAAGTGCTTGTGTGGTCCCGTTGTATAAAGGCAAGGGTGATAAGTATGAATGTACTAGCTTTAGGGGTATAAGTTTGTTGAGTGTTGTAGGTAAGGTGTATGGTAGAGTGTTAATTGTAAGAGAGAGGGTACAGAGAGAGTGATTGGTGAGGAGCAGTGTGGCTTTAGGAGAGGGAGGGGATGCGTGGATCAGGTGTTTCCTGTGACACAAGTGTGTGAAAAGTATTTAGCGAAAGTCAAGGATGTGTTTTGGACATTTATGGATTTAGAGAAAACGTATGATAGAACTGATAGGGAGGCTTTGTGGACTGTTTTAAGATTGTATGGACTTGATGGTAGATTGCTAAAAGGGATGAAAAGTTTTTATGTAAATAGTAGAGCATGTGTAAGAGTGGGAATTGCTGTGAGTGATTGGTTTCCCGTGAGAGTGGGGCTGTGACAGGGATGTGTGATATCGCCTTGGTTGTTTAATATTTACATGGATGGTGTTGTAAGGGAGGTGAATGCAAGAGTTTTAGGTGGAGGTCTGAGTCTGGTGAATGTTGATGGTGGAGAGTGGAATCTGAAGTAGCTGCTGTTTGCAGATGATACTGCACTGGTGGCTGATTCAGAGGAGAGATTGAGAAAGTTGGTAGAGGAGTTTGGAAGGGTTTGTGAAAGGTGGAAATTGAAAGTAAATGAGAATAAGAGTAAAGTGATGAAGTGTACGAGGTTGGTAGATGGTAGGAGGATGAATATAGTTTTGAATGGCGAGTTGCTTGAGGAGGTAGAGTGTTTTAAGTATCTAGGGTCACATGTTGCTGTGGATGGAAGAACAGATGCAGAAGTGAAGTTTAGAATAAATGAAGTAGGAAATGTGCTGGGAGGAATGAAAAAAGTGTTTAGATGTCGTTCGCTTAGAATGGATGTAAAGAGAAAGCTGTATGAGGGTGTTATGGTACCGACTGCGTTATATGGGGCTGAAACATGGAATATGAGTGTAGCAGAGAGGAAAAGTTTGAATGTAATGGAGATGAGGTGTCTGAGGAGTATGTGTGGAGTGACACGTATGGATCGAGTGCGAAATGATGAAGTGTGAAAGAGAATTGGAGTTGTTCGGGAGATGGCTGGCAGAGTTGAGCAGAGGGTGTTGCGGTGGTTTGGGCATATGGAGAGAATAGATAATGAGCGATTGGTGAAAAAGATAACTAGATCTGATGTGAGAGGTGTAAGGCTGAGAGGAAGACCACGAATAGGATGGATGGACAGTGTGAAGAGAGCGCTGGATGCGAGAGGGATGTCTGTTGAGCAAGGAAGAGTGGCTGTGCATGACAGAAATAAATGGAGAGAAATTGTGAATGAATAAGTGATGATGCAGCCCTGAAGGGATATTCTCCCGCATTTTGTCTGATCAGCTAGTCAGATCAGGTTCGGATAAGGGGATGGGTCTGTTATGATGTGGCAGGGGTAAACCAGTTCTGCTGTCGGGCCCTGCTGCGGATATCACTGATTGCGTTGCCCATTTGACCCTTGTGGGTGTGGTGCGGTGAGGATCTGTCCGTTCTGCCTTTTGGGGCTAAGATGCGAATGAATGTGTTTGAATGGATGAGTAAATGGGGAGTGTGTCGTCCTGTCTCGGCTACCTCCCTTTCCTTGGGGGAAGCAGCTTAGGGATATAGAATAGATAGAAAACTTCCCATATCCCTCTGGGAAGCTTTTTTGGTTTTGTCATTACTATTATTAACATTGTTATTATTTTTTGTATTATTATTATTATTATTATTATTATTATTATTATCAGTATTATTATTACTGTATTATCCATCGATTCATCCATCCATCATCCAGTCCTATGTCGCCCCAAGAGAAGCGTAGGAGCCCGGGGCTAGGCAAGTTGTTCCTGACATTTAAGATGGGAGTGACCAGCCTCACTCATCCTTGAGTGGCATTACGTGAACAAAAAAAAAATCCACTCCTTGCATATAAACAAACACAGGGTCAATCCGATTGGAGCGCCTTAATTACCCACTAAATCCCACTAATTATCCAATATTACCCGCGAATTATTAGTTACAATTTTATTATTATTATTATTATTATTATTTGTATTATTATTATTATTATTATTATTTATACTATTACTATCATTATTATTAATATTGTTATTATTATTCAATTATTATCAAAACTTCTTACATCTCTGTGGGATTCTTTTTTGTTTTTGTCATTATTATTATTATTATTATTATTATTATTATTAGTTATTGGTAATTTAAAAACAGCAATATTTCAAAGACTATTTGGCTTAGAGCCTTCAAACTTGGTCAACTCTTCACCAGACATCTGTCCGCTTTTTTGGCCACGTATGGTTGCAGTCTGTCAATCCGATCTCTGGATATTATCCGGAACACTGAAACGTGAGTCAGCCAAGCTCTCTCAAGAGCCGCTTAAGCTAGGAAACTGAAATTTTACTGCATTATAGCCGTAAGTCGGACGAAAGCTGGAAGGGGGTACGGTTCCAATCAACTGATTATTCTCTGAGATCGCTTGGGGTAAGAAAATTGGGAGTTTTCGAACATTGTGGATGTCACCTAATTTTCCCTGAAGGATCAAAACCAGAATCATCAAAGTAAGTGGACTTATAGTCTGTGATGACCTAATGTGACATACACAAGATCAGCGACCTGACCTCAAGGTCCTTTTATAGCTCAGCTTCAAATAGGCAATGGCCGTGGGAAGTTTTTCATTTTCAGAATTGTCCTCGGACAATTTTACGATGTTCTAGTTATTATCCTTGTTTTATAAATCATCATTATCATCATCATCTTCATTATCATCGTCATTGTCATCAAATATTATTATTATTATTATTATTATTATTATTATTATTATCATCATCATCATCATCATCATCATCATCATTATTATTACTATTATTATTATCATTATTGTTCGAGCGAGCAAAGCGAGCGAGAGCACCGAATTTAGTCACAGTTTGGACCCCCGACATATTTTTTGTACCTGAACGAAAGATTTATCGCATCAGCAAGAAATCCAGGCAGGGGTAGGGAGGAAAACTCTGTAGTACAGCAGTGAACTTTTTTTAATATCTCAGCTAATTTTGAAGTTACGGGAAAGATAGACACCAATCTGATAATCGCATAAAAATCCTCAATTATTTTCATTTCATAGACAACCCGTAATTCCCAATAGTTTTCCGTAAATCGAGAAACTTTTTTTTTTTTTTTTTTTTTTATAAAGCAGATTAGCGTAACAGCCAGCTGCGCAAGAAGTAACGCTCTAATGTTGCGTGGGTAGCGCGGCAGTATTTTCCGACGATTGCTGAGAGCAACCAGGTTTTGCCTTTTCAAAAGTAATACCTTCTGTTTGCCTTTTTTTTTTTTTTTTTTTTTTTTTTTTTTACGGGATTACAGTACTTTGATCAAAGAAACTCTGAATTTCTGATTTCTGATTAGAATCGGAGCTCACTGAGAGATTTGGTAAAAGCAATTTTCGTGGGTGAGCAAAAAGCAAAGTCATTATTAACCTGCTAGGTCCCAAGCCCTAGTCCTAAAATTTATACAAGTGGAGTATTGGTCTTCGGAAGTGTGAGGGAATGTTTTTGGTGTAACCTAATAAGTTCTTTTTAGTATTTTCAGGTCAGGAAATCAGAGGAAGAAGATGAGCCACATGAGACAATATTCAGCACTGCCTGACTTGCTCGCTCGCTCACTTTAACACGTTCCACACTTTTAGTGTGGACGCCTATTACATGTTTATTATTATCTGAAATCAAGAAATTAGATGAACCCAGAAAGATAAAGAATACGAATGTTGTCAAAAATCATATAAGAGAAATAGATGGAAGATCAGAAGCAGTGACAGGAGAGGTAAGATTGCCATGAACTGCTGGTGAGCTTGTATGGCGAGATAAGGAGCTGAAGAAATATGAAAAAAAGGAAGAATATTGATAAAGAGAATATTAGGGCGATGAATGACGATGTGAGTGATCAAGACTAGAGTGAAAAAGAAAACTAAATGTGAAAGAAGCATAAATTTGTATGAGGATTTTATATTTAAAAATATCCGGCATTACAGTTGCGGGAGTGTGTAAAAGAGGGTGGTGTGTGGTGGGTAAAGCGATCATTGATGAGGAGGGACATTGGACTTTGATGCATGGTTGCGAAGAGTGAGGACGTGTTTCTGAGCTCTCGTCTAGCTGCAGGGTTGCCTCACCGGCCTTAGCTTTTTGTTTTCCTCGCCACTAGGGCGTTTTTCAATAAAGTTAGGTTAGCTAGATCTCATTTTCCTCCCTGGCCTTAGTAGATATAGTAAGTGTCTATATCTGTTTCCTGAGATTGCCTTTGCTTACTCACCTCTGGAGTGTACCCCCCACTGATCGCTCTGGGGTGTGAGTTATACACGGGCGCGTCCTCCCGAGAGTGGTTTGAGAGGGTAATCTCAGACTAGGTGTTTTTTCCCCGGGCAATTTATCCCTTGGTTGTTTTTCTCTTTCTTCCCACTTCCCCCTTACGGGGGAAGTGGTAGCTATGATGGACCCCCCTACTGCCTCCTCCCCCTTCAGGGGGGGAGGTAGTCCTGACGACACTCCTACCGTTACTGACCGGCCCCAGACTGACGGACGCCAGACTCGTTCCCCGCTTGACATCCCTGTACATAACGCGACCTTTGTCACTCTTCATGCGCTAGGTTCTACTCCCCTGTCCAGACTCAATCCCTTCATTGTCAAGAAGGTGATTGACCACTGTGCGGGAGAGGTGGAACAAGTTAAAAAACTTGGAAATGGAGACCTCCTAGTAAAGACATTCAATTCTGCTCAGGTGAAAGACTTGCTAAAGCTGCGTAAGTTTCACTGTCATGATATCGAGGCCAAGATCCCAACATCCATGAATTCCTGCAAGGGTGTTATCACTTGCAGGGATCTCATGGTGATGAGTGAGGAAGAAATCATACAGGAACTTGCTCATCAGGATGTAATTGAGGCCAAATTCATCACTCGTTATCAGGAAGGTGTAAGGACGAAGATAGCCACAGTTATCCTCACTTTTGGCAAAGTTTTGCTACCTACAAATGTCAAAGTAGGATATGAAATTATAAATGTAAGACCGTACATCCCGAATCCCCTTCGTTGTTCAAAATGTCAGCTCTATGGACATCATGAAAAGGCTTGTCGGGCTTCCAACATCGTGTGTGGCAAGTGTGCGGCTGTAGGTCACTCTGCTGACAACTGTACATCCGAGACTGAGTGCTGCTTTCACTGTAAGGATGCTCACTCCACTTCCTCGAGGGTTTGTCCCAAGTGGAAGGAGGAGAAAGAGGTCTGCACAGTGAAAGCGACTGAGGGCATATCCTTTTACGATGCTAGGAAGAAGGTGAAGGAGTTGCATGCAACTCCCAAGCCTAATGTCTCCTATGCATCGGCGGTTGTGTCCCGTCCCGTGATGTGCACTGTGGAGACACAGACTGACCTTACCTTCGCTCCACATGCCACATGCCCTACCTCTAAGTCTAGACCCCCTGTACGTTCCAACTCTCTTACAGACATCCCTGTCGCCACTTCTTACTCTCAGGCTGCCGCTGCTCCTTTGCAGTCGGTGCGGCAAAAATCGAAGCCCGACAAGTCTGATAAGATTAATCTGACCACCCTCACAAAACAGTCTCGTCCTCACGTTCTTCCAGTTCCCACTCCAGCGAGGGAGAGGAAGGTTAGCTCTTCCTCGGGGGAGTCTGGGAACCTCTTAATTGACGATAATATGGAGGTTTCCATGAACAAGCACCGGGATAGGTCCCCCGGTAGTCGCTCGCCCTCTGGCGGGCGACAAAAAAAGACGAAGCACACTGGCCCCCAACGAAAATCTTAAACCGCCGCATTCACCCTATTACAGTGGAATTGTAGAGGTATTGGGAATAAGTTACAAAATATAGCAATCTTGCTTTCTATACACAGGCCAGACGTTGTTTGTTTACAGGAGACGCGCCTGGAGGATCATCCTGATCCTCCACAGTTCAAACACTACCACTCGTATAGAAGATATGAAGGTCACGGAGTTGCCATTTACACACACAAATCACACCCACAAACGGAAGTGATTCTAAATTCTACTCTGGAAGCTGTCGCTTGCAGAGTAAAATTTAATAACACGTATCTGTCAATTTGCTCTCTGTACTGTCCTCCACATGGCCCCATTGATAGTGATGCTTTAAATTCACTAGTGGAACATCTGCCTGGAAATAAGTTAGTGTTGGGCGATTTTAACGCCCATCACTATCAATGGGGTAGCTTGAGGATTGATGGTCGTGGGAAGCAAGTAGCCGACCTAATACTACAGTCCAACCTCTGTCTTCTGAACGATGGTAGAGCGACTCGTGTAGATGATCGTACTGGTAACTTTTCGGCCATTGACTTATCTTTGGCCTCCCCTGGTATACATCAAGATCTCTCATGGGACCCTTACGACGACTCCTTGGGAAGTGATCATTTACCCATCTGTCTTTCTTATACACGCGACATCATTTCGGACCCTCCACCTCCAAAATTTAACTATAAGAAAGCAGATTGGGGATCCTTCTCAAGGATCGCCAATTTAGATATATCTGGGGAGACCATAGATGTTAAAGTCGAAAATATAACCCAATCCATATTACACGCAGCTGAGGCTGCTATTCCCAAGACTTCTACAGTTCATGCGAAGCATAGAGCACATTGGTGGACGCCGGATTGCCGACAAGCATTAAGAAAACGCAATAGGAGATACAGGATTTTTGATAGTCAGCCCACTGAGGAAATTTTATTGCATACAAACAGGCACGGGCTGAGGCAAGGAGAATAATAAGAAGGGCCAAACGTGACTCCTGGCGGTCCTTTGTGTCCACGGTGACTCGTACAACACCATTACGTAAAGTCTGGTCCACCATAAGAATATTAAATAATAAAGGCCCATATTTCCCCATTACCACCTTGCAAGTAAATAATAACATCTATGACGAGCCCGTGGACGTTGCTAACATCCTCGCCAGGAGTTTTTCTCATGTAAGTAGCTCGGCCAATTATGACCCGCGTTTCCAACATCATAAACGCACGGCTGAGCTACAGATATTAGACTTTGCCACAGAAGACGTAAACTCCCCGTACAACCAAGAGTTTACGCTAGATGAACTGCTCCTTGCCCTTAAATCCTGTAAAGACACCAGCCCTGGACCAGACACCATCACGTACGGTATGATCCAGCATCTTAATCAGGACAACCTGATTAAGATGTTAACATTAACACAATGAGATTTGGGCGTCTCGAACGTTCCCAAACTCATGGCACTTTGCGCACGTCATACCGATACCCAAAAAGGCTGGTCGTCTTATGAATCCCACTTCATTTCGTCCTATTGTGTTGACTTCTTGTCTATGTAAGGTCATGGAACGAATGGTTAATAGGCTTCTTTTTGTTTTAGAGTCGAAGAATTTGTTAAATGATCAACAATGTGGCTTCCGTAAATACAGAAGTTCACTAGATCATTTAATGAATTTGGAGCATTGTATTGCAGAGGCATTTGCCAATAAAGAATTCATGATAGGGGTGTTCTTGGACATCCATAAAGCCTATGACATGACATGGCGACACGGTATATTAATGAAGCTCTATGCTTATGGTTTAAGAGGAAATTTGCCTGTTTTTATTTCAAATTTCTTAAGGGACAGAACTTTCTCTGTCAAATTGCCCCGTAACGTAACATCGGATATATTTATCCAGGAAAACGGGGTGCCGCAGGGTAGTGTGCTTAGTCCTACTTTATTTAGTATTATGATCAATGATATTCTGTCATCAGCTCCCATCCCGAGGAATCTTAAATACTCACTCTACGCTGACGATTGTGCAATATGGCACTCTTCCCGTAATGCACAATTTTCGGCTGGGCGGATTCAAGCAGCCCTTGACTCCGTCCACCAATGGGCCTTGCAGTGGGGATTTAAGTTTTCCGTACGTAAGTGTGCCGCTATAGTTTTCACTAATCGTAACGTACCTAATTTGTGCTTAACTTTGGATAATCAGGCGGTACCTTTTCAAAATTCTGTAAAATTTTTAGGAATACATTTTGATCGTAGAATGAATTTTTTAAACTTCACGTTAATACTTTGCTTGCTCGTTGTGATAAACCGTTAAATGTCCTCAAGTACCTAGCGGGTACTACCTGGGGTGCCGACAGAAAATCTTTATTAATGGTGTATAAGTCCCTTATTCGATCAAAGCTAGACTATGGCGCACAGGTGTATGGCTCGGCATCTGATGCCACGCTGAAAGGAATGGATGTGTTACAGAATAAATGCTTGCGAATGTGTCTTGGAGCTGTACGGTGTACCCGTGTGGCTCGTATGGAAGTGGAGGCGAATGTGCCTCCCCTCCGTATTCGCCGTGACCACCTGGCATGGTCCTACGGCATAAGGACATTAAGAAAAAGTAATATCGGCAATGTGGCCTGTACCCCCCTGCGTCAATACCACCACCTTCTGCGGGGGGTGCGTCGGCCACTTGCCGCTCGCCTCCACTTACTGACTCAGGAGCTTGATGTGGACCCCAGTGACTGTGACAAGTTGGTGCTTAAAAATATAGCGCCTTGGGAGCTACCCGGCTTTACAGTCGATGTTACATGGCTCCCAGCATCAAAGGCCAAGGCGCCGGAGGCGGAGGTCCACCACTTGTTTCGTAACATCATTGTTCGTCACTTGGGGTCCCATCAATTGTACACCGACGGCTCCAAGTCGAGTGAATGTGTGGGTGCAAGTGTGTGGTCGACTGAATGTGCCCTCAGGTATCGGTTGCCGACTCATACATCTGTGTTTACTTCAGAACTTTTTGCTATTGACAAAGCCATAGACTATGCTCTCAATTCTAGACATGACTCATTTGTCATATTTTCAGATTCAAAATCAGCCCTTCAGGCAATTGCATCTTGCACTACGGACTCTCATGAGATCCAGGGCTGCATCGTTAATAAGTTGCATTCATGCAACAAGTCATTCACGCTGATCTGGGTGCCTGGTCATTGTCGTATCTACGGCAATGAGCAGGCTGACTTACTTGCAAAGTCGGCTGTGGAGCTCGAGGAGACTTGGGACGTTCCTCGTGATCTACGGTCGAGTCTATCTCTCGGAAAGAAATCAATAAATCTTCTGTGGCAAGGTCAGTGGACCAGACTAAATATTCCAACTTGTAAGCCGTACCTGGGCGACTGGGACACTGCCAACCGTCCCAGTCGCCTAGAAGAAAAAGTGTTGGCACGGCTACGGCTGAATGCCACCGTTTTGACCCACATAAAACCATATATGGAAAGACGCTTCCCACCGCACTGTGACATCTGTAATGCGGTGTTATCTATCAGTCATATCATCCTGCGCTGTCGGCGATTTATTCGTGAACGCGCTTCACTTATGAATTACTGCGGCGCAGTAGACGTCCCCTTCACCCTTTCCACCATCCTGGGTGATGGGGACATTGTTATGACTGATAAATTGATGGCTTTCTTGAGAGAGACCGGACTGATCAGAGTGATGTGACTTTTTTTACTGTGTGGTTATGGTTTTTATGAACAGTAAATATGTGTATATTGTAATATTAATTAGGGTTGACAGTTGACATATTTTAAATAGTTCCTCCTCCCACCGATCTATTTCTAATATAGATGTCCCCTACATTAAGCCAAGTTCCTCGCCTGACAGTCACCAGCTGATGAGTGCAAGTGTGCAATATAGGAAGGTATTGGGCACTTGCAGTCGATGGTGGTCTGCTGGGCGAGGTTCTTCACTTTTTGTACAAATTATGTAAACACATTATACCATCTTGCTTAAGTTATTCTAATTAGGGACGACAGCTGACGTATATGGAAATGTTCCTGACTCGTCTGGTTCCCTTTCATATATTGATGTCCCCTATATTAGGTTGTGCCTCGACTGACAGTCATCAGGTGATGAGTGCAGGTATGTCATGTAGAAAGGCATTACATATCTGCAGTCGATGGTGATCTCTTGGTCGAGGCTTTTTTACCATTAGTGTAGGCCTAGTTATTTGTCTCTTAGGATTTAGTATAGGTTAGCGATTTGTCTGTTAGGTGGTTAGTTTTAGGGTCTTTAAATTAGGTATTTTGTTTATAAGTAATATAAGGTTAAAAATACAAAAAATAAATAAAAATAATAAAAATAAAACTACAAAAAAATAATAAAATAAAAATTATTATATATATATGTACGTGTGCATGAAAGTGTGTATGTTCATATGCATGGATGTGTGTATGTATGTATGTATGTATATATATATGTTTGTATATATATGTATATATGTGTCAATATATATACATATATATATATTTGCCTTAATGACCAGAGGCTTCGGCCTCAATGGTCGATAGGCAAAAAAAAAAAAAAAAAAAAAAAAAAAAAAGGGACATTGTCCGATCAAAAAAACACCCAAGAGCCTGTTGGAGGTTCGGACGTTGGACTGGGTTGATGGTTTTTACAAAGGCTTGTAGCCTTAAACATCTTCAGAGTCTGTATGATGATGATGATGATGATGATGAATTAGTAGTAGCAGTAGTAGTAGTAGTAGTAGTAATAGTAAATAGTTGTAGTGGTACTAGTAGTAGAATGAATATTTCTGTTGATATTTTTATTACCCATCCCTCCCGGGGGGGGGGGTTCGGGAAGGGTATTTTTTCACACGGTTTTGTCTGTCTGTTTGTCTGTCTGTCTGTTTGTTAACAACCTTACGCGAGAACTACTGGTGTGATTTTGACTATTATTGCAAGGATGATGGGCTATGCCCTTCTGATCAGCTCATTATGTTTTGGGCCAAACTGGGCCAAGGCCCAGGCTGTAAGCCCAAAAAATGTAAAAAAAAAAATAATAATAATGGGGATGGGTAAAAAAAATCGTTTATCTCTTTCGGCCAAAACTCCTTTTGAAATCGTCATCTCGACATGAAACCAAAACCTAAAGGTGCATCTTTCAAATCTGCATCCTATAACATGCCTCATTGCATCAGGGGGTTACCCTCCAGTTAGCGGTAAGGGGGTCAGTGTCAGGTGAGTCGGGCCTAAAATTTCAAAATGGGCAGAAAATAGTCAATTTTCACCCGATTTATTCCAAAATTGATATGTGACATCTTTGACTAGATATCCTGTTGTGTTTATACTTCAACACTAAACTGACTGCCGGGGACGGGTTTACTGTGCCTTGGCACTGCTTGTTATTATGCTTATTATTATTATTATTATTATTATTATTATTATTATTATTATTATTATTATTATCATCATTATTGTTATTATCATTATACCCAACATAGTAGATCTAGTAGTAAGGAGGATGAATTACCCAATACTTACCGGTAACCCTTCCAGCCCCAGTTACCTTTACGACGAAAACAAGCCTCCTAAACAAGCGAGAGCAATTTACACACTGCGTCGTTGGAGTGAAGGGTTAAATCGTCACCAGAGAGGAGTTAAGGGTGAATTTAAGTAGCAGAGAGAGCGAAGGAAAAGCTGAATTAGAATTACGGAAGAAAATATATTAGGAATAAGCATGAAGTAAAGGAGACACTCGTATGTACATGGAGAGAGAGAGAGAGAGAGAGAGAGAGAGAGAGAGAGAGAGAGACTGGAAAGAGAGGAGAGGAAGGGTGTTAAGGTAAGAGAAGTTGACAAGGCCTCACCCTTATGAGTGCTTCACTGGTCTTAATGGCAGTTCATTCTCTCTCTCTCTCTCTCTCTCTCTCCTCCACTCTCCTCTTCCTCGTCCCTCCACTCCCTCCTCCTCGTCGCCCCTCCCCCTTTCCCTTATCTACCTCATACTTTCGTCTGTCCCCCTTCCTTACTCTCTTCTCTCTCTCTTTCCACCTTCCCTCCTGGTTTTTACTGAGAGAGAGAGAGAGAGAGAGAGAGAGAGAGAGAGAGAGAGAGAAGGAAATTAGTTATCGAAAAAGCGAGAAGTTAATGCCTTGAAAAATGAAGAAATAATCTGAAATTTAGAGAAACCTGAATGATAAAGTGATGTAATGTGGTGTGATGTGGTGCAGTGTTGTGTATGGTGTGGTGCAGTGCTGTGTATGGTGTGGTGTGGTGCGAAGTGGAGTGGAGTGGTGCACGGTGTGATGTGGTGTAGTGTATGGTGTGGTGGTGTTGTGTATGGTGTGGTGTGGTGCGAAGTGGAGTGGAGTGGTGCACGGTGTGGTGTGGTGTGGTGTATGGTGTGGTGGTGTTGTGTATGGTGTGGTGTGGTGCGAAGTGGAGTGGAGTGGTGCACGGTGTGGTGTGGTGTGGTGTATGGTGTGGTGGTGTTGTGTATGGTGTGGTGTGGTGCGAAGTGGAGTGGAGTGGTGCACGGTGTGGTGTGGTGTGGTGTATGGTGTGGTGGTGTTGTGTATGGTGTGGTGTGGTGCGAAGTGGAGTGGAGTGGTGCACGGTGTGGTGTGGTGTATGGTGTGGTGTATGGTGTGGTGTATGGTGTGGTGTATGGTGTGGTGTGGTGTGGTGTATGGTGTGGTGTGGTGTGGTGTATGGTGTGGTGCGAAGTGGAGTGGAGTGGTGCACGGTGTGATGTGGTGTAATGTATGGTGTGGTGCAGTGTTGTGTATGGTGTGGTGTGGTGTGAAGTGGAGTGGAGTGGTGCACGGTGTGGTGTGGTGTGTGGTGGTACTGTGGGTTGGTTGACATGGAATGTTTATTAATACTTCTTAGGGCATGAAAAATGGAATACTCGATAGTGTCATGGTGTGATGGTTTGGTGTGGAGTTGTGTGATGTGGTATGGTGTTGTGCGGAGTTGTGTTTTGTGGAGTTGTGTGGTGTGGTATGGTGTGATGTGATATGGTGCGGTGTGTAGTTGTCTAGTGTGGTATGGTGTGGTGTGGTATGGTGCGGTGTGTAGTTGTCTAGTGTGGTATGGTGTGGTGTAGTAGGGTGTGGTGTGGAGTTGTCTAGTGTGGTATGGTGTGGTGTAGTAGGGTGTGGTGTGGAGTTGTCTAGTGTGGTATGGTGTGGTGTAGTAGGGTGTGGTGTGGAGTAGTAGCGTGTGGTGTGTAGTTGTCTAGTGTGGTATGGTGTGGTGTAGTATGGTGCAGTGTGTAGTTGTCTAGTGTGGTATGGTTTGGTGTAGCAGGGATCGGTGTGTAGTTGTGTGATGTGGTATGGTGTGGTGTAGTAGGGTGTGGTGTGGAGTTGTGTGGTGTGGTATGGTGCAGTGTGGAGTTGTCTAGTGTGGTATGGTGTGGTGTAGTAGGGTGTGGTGTGGAGTTGTGTGGCGTGGTATGGTATGGTGTACTATGGTGGGGTGTGGTATGGTTGGGTGTGGCGTTGTGTGATGCGGTATGGTGTGATATAGTATGGTGTAGTGTGGCATGGTGTGGTGTGGTATGATGCTGTGTTGAGTTGTGTGATGTGGTATGGTGTGGTGTGGTGTTGTGTAATGTGGCACTGTGCGGTGTGGAATTTCATGGTGAGGTGTGGTATGACACGTTATAGAGGTGTATGGTGTGATATGGTGCTGTATGGATTTTTGTGGCGTGGTGTGGTGCGGTGTGGAGTTGTGTGGAGTTGTGTGGTGTGGTATGGTGTGCTGTGCAGGTTTGTCGTGTGATATCATGCGGTGTGGAGTTGTTTGGTGTGGTATGGTGTAGTGCAGAATTGTGAGGTGTGGTATTGTGTGGTGTGGAGTTGTGTGGTTAGGAATGGTGCTTTGTGGGATGGTGGAAAGTGGATGGGATTCATGGTGATAGTGACTGAAACACGTAATAATGTTGTATGTAAGGTAGCGTGGTGAAAAGGTGTTATTTTGGTGTGGATGGGATAGTGTGGAGTGTCATGGAGATAGGTGGGTAGATAGATAGACAGGTATACAGATGAATAGAGAGGGAGAGAGAGACAATAAACATTTCATCAAAGCTGGGCTGAATAAGAAAAAGAAAGTACGAATATAAAGAAAGAGGAAGAAGAAAAGTAGTGTAGTGTGGAGGTAATGCGTATTGTTTTGGTGTGGTGTGGTGAGGTGTGGTGTTGTAGTAGAGAAGTGTGGTGAGAGTATTGTATGCAGGAGGTGATGTGTGGTGAAGTACAGGAAATGAATATTACTAATTCTTTGAATATTTAACATTTTGGCTTCGGAAATGTGACTTGAGAGAGAGAGAGAGAGAGAGAGAGAGAGAGAGAGACTACCTGGTTTCCACTTGTCCATTACCCCCTCGTCCACTGATTGCCTCTCCTGATTTCATCCGTTCCCGTTCCAATCGTTCTCATTCCAGTTATTTCCAGTCCAGTCATTCCCATTCCAGTTCACATTCCAGCCATTCCCATTCCAGTCGTTCTTGCTTCAGCTTTCATATTCCAGACCATTCCATTCCACTGGACGCTGGAAAAGGATGCCTTCAAGTGGTGGCACTGATATAATTAAAGCCAAAACATTGGCCCACGGCTGTGTATTGCCCACCATCACTAAAAACTAATTCAGTAATCCTCTGGCAATCAGAGGCATATCATTGCAGCTTCGTTAAAAATGAAGAAAAAAAAAAAGGTCTTAAGATTTTGCTATTTACTCCTAGTTAAATATCGCGCTAGCACTCAGAAGCCTGAAGTTAGGGATATTGTGCTGGTGACAGTCATGGAGTATAACAGGCATTTGAATTATTTCTAATAGTTATCTTTTAAATAGTTGTTCTCTTCATTGCACGGATGAAAGAAGATGATGAATAATCACAAACTAAAAGAAAAAGTTAGTGTAATTCTTACAAAATTTTCTGGCAGTCGGGGGATTATAAATGAAGCTTTTCCAGAATTATTAACAAACAGGACATCTGGGATACCGCCCTCAAAGTTTGGATACAATTTACTCACTTGATTTTGAGATATATTGCTAACAGCCAGACATACAGATGCGGAAGATGACATTATCACCTCACTAGGCGGGTGATAACCAGGTGGCTCAACTGCCTGGTTATACAAATGTTCCTTAACTACTTCCCTATCTTTCAGTAGACGATGGTGGATTCCACGGCCCATATTCTCGTCGTTTAAGGAAATGCTTAATCGCCTTCTTGCAAGTGATATATTTTCTTTATTACGTCTTAATAACATCCTCTGTGTTGCATAAATCTTTCCAGTATATCCATCCTTTTCATAACGTACAAAAGAATATTAATCAGCTATATCCAAAACTGGCTCACTAAGGAAGAAGTGTTAAGGAGCTTCCCTACTCAACAAGAATATGGGCCCAGAAGAGTTATTCTTAAGTTCACTGGGTTCACGATTTACATGAACCTGGAGCTATAACGTCTTATCACTGTTAGTCCAGATTTCTTACATATGTCCTTCTCATTCCTTTCATTATGTGATAAATGTTACTTCTAATGGTTATTTGTTGTCACGTGAATTGATTTATATATGCCTCGCCTCCGTTACCATAATTCATTAATTTTAATTTTATGGATATTATTGTCCCTTTGCAACATATGTCACATAACACAGTGGGAGAAAAATGCGGTACTACGGCTCTACATCCTTCCTTAGCACTTACTCATTACTAACACCATATTCCATTAATAATCTCTTGTTATAGTTCAATGTGCAGGATGGAGATGACAGTTTTATGCCTAGTTAAACTTAATTCAGAAAACACCTCTTTTTTGCTATCCTTACCTTGTTCTTTAATTGGTGCCATACCATAGAGAAGGAGTTGTCTTCACAACTAAGTGTCCTCAGCATCAATACTGCATCAGAAATTACTATTCTGGGTGATTTTAATGTCCATAATGTTGAATGGCTCACTTATTCAGCCAGAACTGATGACTCTGGTCTTGAATGTGATTTATTTGCAGACTCATTTAATCTCACCCAGTTAGTCAGTCAACCCACCCGTGTACCAGACAACCCCGATCAAAATTCCCACCTATTGGACTTATTTCTAACAACCATTTCAGATAATTATAGTGTCGAAGTGAAGTCTCCCCTCGGATCCTCGGATCATTGTTTGATTCAAGCCACCAGTTTAACACCTACCACACCTTCCTGCTCTGAACAGGTCGTGGTGACTAAATGGCACTACGACAGGGCAGACTAGGAGGGGCTCCATAATTTTTTCTTGGTTGTTCCTTGGACCTTCTTTTCCTCCCAAGATGTAAATTCCACATTGGGCCACAAACAGGATTTCATTAAAGTCTGCATGGAAACATTCATTCCCCATCATAGTTACAGAACAAGATGTAATTCTCCTAAATGGTTTGACCACAATTTTGCTTGAGTAACAGAACATAAAACAACAGCCTATAACACTTGAACAAGGACCAAAAACAAAGTAGACATTAACTATTACAGAAATATCAGAAACCATGCTAAAACTATCATCAATCTTTCTAAAACAAACTTTCTGCATGGACAGGCTAACAAACTACTAAACAACTCACATGATAACAAATATTCTGGTCAACCCTTAATTCATTCAAAACTAACTTCACTACCTCCTCTTCCATTCCACCTTTACATTCCCCCAATCGAAATCTAGTAAGTGACCCATGTAGAAAAGCCAAACTTCTTGTTGACATTTTTTTTTTTTTTAACTCAACCATAAATACAAAAAATTACAATATTCCTGTAATTGATTTTGATTCCCCTCAGTTACCTCCATTCATGATTCACACCAGATACGTACAAGCTGTATTACAGAATCTCGCAGCAGACAAAGCTACTGGTCCAGATGAAATTCCTTCAATAGTACTTAAAAATTTCTCCTCAGTGTTGGCTCCTATATTGGCAAAATTTTCCCCTTATGCATCTGTACCTCAAGTTTTCCAGCCTCATGGAAAGAAGCAAATATCCATCCTGTTCCTAGAAAGGGGGAAACTTCTGATGCATCAAACGATAGACCAATTGCAATAACTTCCATTCTTGGTAAAGTTTTTGAGACGTTAATTAACAAACACATAATCAAGCATTTAGAAATCAATAAATTAATCAATGATCGGCAGAATGGATTTAGACAAGAGCGTTCAACTGTAGACATTCTTTGCTCTCTTACTCATCAGATTAACAAAACAATAGACCAACACGGTGAAACATGCAAAGTAGCACTAGATATATCAAAAGCATTTGACGGAGCATGGCACCGGGCCTTATTGTCTATGATGTCACACTATGGCCTTGATTCGCTGGTTCCTCTAATTTCTTCTTACCTCCACAATAAA
This sequence comes from Coenobita brevimanus, assembly GCF_032717465.1. Classification (NCBI taxonomy): domain Eukaryota; kingdom Metazoa; phylum Arthropoda; class Malacostraca; order Decapoda; family Coenobitidae; genus Coenobita; species Coenobita brevimanus. Next base: position 12,223,488 of record NC_137034.1, read on the forward strand.
AAAATATGGGTCATGGTAGATGGTATTTATTCTCAGTTTCATTCCATAAATGCTGGCGTAACTTAGGGATCAGTTTTGGCGCCAACCCTCTTTCTCATTCATATAAATGACCTCCTATCTGTCACTCACAACCCAATACACTCTTATGCTGATGACTCGACCCGTCATAGTTCTTTCACATTTAGTACCTCCTTTACACAATTCGATATTATGAATTCCCAAATAAACAGAGCAATGTCTCTGAACCAGGACCTTTCTAAAATCAATCGGGACAAACAAATCTTGTCTCATTTAATGCGCAGAAAATTAAACACATTAATATCTCCAACAGAAAGAAACCCTCAGACTCTCACATAATTTTAAATGATGTCAATATTCCCATATCCACTACAACTGATATCCTAGGTGTTACTCTAAACCCCAACCTAAGCTGGATACCTTATGTTAAATCCCTTGCTAAAAATGTTTCCAAAAAATTGGGACTTATGTACAGAGTTCGTGAGTTCTTCACTGACGAGCAGATGGCCACAATATACAAAAGTCATGTGCGTTCTCAGATCGAATACTGTTCACCACTGTGGAGTGGATTTGGAGCGGGTGCATTGAGGCAGTTGGACAAAATTCAAAATAAAGCCATTAGATTAATCAATAATCTTGCCATCATGATAGACCTTCCTCCATTATCAGTAAGTAGAGATGTTGCTTCTTTAGCATTATTTTATAGATACTTTTACCGTAAGTGTTCAGACGAACTGGCTTCAATTGTTCCTCCCCTTCACATACTCTCCCGAAATACTCGGGCAGCTGGGAGAGCCCATGAATTCACACTCTCTCCCCCTCAATGCAGAACCACTGCTTATCAAAATTCATTTATCCCCGGAACTACTACTCTCTGGAATTCACTTCCTGGGAGTTGTTTCCCACAAACATTTAATCCACTTCAATTCAAATCCAATTGTTATAAATATTTTATGAATGGAGCATGCCTTTAGGCACATGGACCTATTTTTTTCCTTTGTTTTTCCTTCATTCATTATCTATTAATATATATATATATATATATATATATATATATATATATATATATATATATATATATATATATATGCCCAACAGTGTACTATAGGTAGTTTTGCTCCTACGGCCTTATGCTCCTTGATTGCCAGACCCTAGAAATGCCTTTGTCACTGAATTACTGATTAGTCAAAATGAAATTAACCCTTTGCATTGTCCTTAGACCCTCCAGGATAGTACAGAGACCTCCATTTACTGTAGATGATCGCTAGAGACTTACGCCATATTCACAGAGATTCCTAAGATTATTTTTTTAATGAATACTGATTCCTTATATCAGGCTACCAAATGGTCAAGTTGTTTGTCCTATTGTGGAATCGCTGTCATCTAACTGACCACACAACTGTCTATTCAGTGTCCTTATCCGTGTGACTGATGCTGGTGTGTGTGTGTGTGTGTGTGTGTGTGTTTATTCCAATGAATTCTAATTTAGCTTTTTGAATGATGAATTCTGTATATTCAATTCTCACTAACTACATGCTATTTCCTGTAATTTTGGAGCGATTTTTCGAACTGTAAGGTTTGGCAATAATTAACCCCTTAAAGACATTAGTTATTTTCTGATCTAAATTAAGCATCTGGTGGCATCAAGATTATATTACATTAAGACATTACCAGAGCGAGAGTGACTTCTTCACCGCATCCATACCGTCCAATGTATATATAATAACATGCTTATAGGACTATATGGACTGCCCGTCCCTGCCCCACCACCATCATTTTAACAAACTATACTGTCCCCTTCCTGCCCCACCACCACCACCACCACCACCACCACCATCTTAACAAAGTATACTGCCCCTCCCTGCCCCACCACCACCATCACCATCTTAACCAAGTATACTGCCCATCCCTCCACCAACACCCACCATCTTAACCAAGTATACTGCCCCTTCCTGCCCCACACCACCACCACCATCTTAACCAAGTATACTGCCCATCCCTCCACCACCATCACCATCTTAACCAAGTATACTGCCCCTCCCTGCCCCACACCACCACCACCATCTTAACCAAGTATACTGCCCATCCCTCCACCACCACCACCATCTTAACCAAGTACTGTATACTGCCCCTCCCTGCCCCACCACGACCACCGCCATCTTAACCAAGTATACTGTCTCCCCCTGCCCCACCACCACCACCATCACCACCACCATCTTAACCAAGTATACTGCCCCTCCCTGCCCCACCACCACCACCACCATCATAACCATCATAACCAAGTATACTGCCCCTCCCTGTCCCACCACCACCATCACAACCATCTTACCAGGTATACTGCCCCACCCTGCTCCACCAACACCACCACCACCACCACCACCATCTTAATTGTGTATACTTTCCCTCCCTGCTCCCCCCCACCAACATTAACCTCCCCTACCACCACCAGCACCACCACCACAATCTTAATCGACTATACTGTCCCCTCCTTTCCCCCTCCCACCCCACTCTGTCCACCAAATAACAGTCCGTTCCGTCCTCCCTCTGTGTGTAATGCTAATCTGAATTGACTATGCATAAACTGATCTATCTAAGTCGGACTGGACGTAAAGGCTCTGAATTGACCTGTTTGGAGCTGAACTTGACTGAAAACGGACCTGAATTGTCATGTCTGAATCTGAGTGGATGTGAAAGTTTTAGAGGTATGACTGTCCTGATGGGCCTTATTGGATAATGTTTTCTATATTAATTAACACCTTCAATCTAGTGGGTTTTTTTATTTAATTTTACCTACATCCTCGTTTCGACTTTATCTGGGTGAGACTTTTTCGAATTAGATATAGGCTATATTAATCCTCCCAATCATAGAGGGTTTTCGTAATATGAAATAAATCATCTGGAGGTACCAAGAATAACATTAAAACTATGCTATCGGAATCAATAGGTTAATAATGGAAAGAAAGAAGGAAGCAAGGAAGAACAGAAAGAAGGAAAGAAAGAAAGAAGGAAGGAAAAAAAGAAGGAAGGAAAGAAAGAAGAAAGGTAGGAAGAAAGGAAAGAAGGATCGAAGGAAGGCAGGCTGTGAAGTGAAGGAGAAGCAAGGAAGGTCGGTAGGAGATTATTTGTCTCTGCACACGTGAAATCCAGGGTCGTCCGTAAATAGCACTTCTCTAGAACCTCGTGCGGCGGTACCTTATGATCTTATATGCTGCAGGGATGGCTCAGTATACTGGTGTGGGCGTGACTGTGGCAGTGGAAAATGAATAAACGATGCTGAGTGGACATTAATATCCCTGACTGCACCGTTCCCGTGGCACATGAGAAATCGCCCGGGGGAGTGTAAGAGGAGCGTTATATATCGACTACCCTATGTGTGACACTGTAATTATTAACATAATATATATATGGGGCATGCAGAAGAGGTGTGTGGTGTGAGACGTGTGGGTGGTGGTGTAAGAAAAGGAAGTGAATGGTGGTGCGAGGAAGTAAGTATGGCTGTGGCTGAGAAGAGACATGCATATGAAGTGTGGCTGCAGAGGAAGGATGAGATGTCATATGAAAGGTATAAGGAGAAGAGGAATAGAGCGAGAAGGGCTGTGCGTGATGCTAAAGTGGCAGCAGATGAGAGGTGGGGTAGGCGGCTGACAGAGAATTTTCAACAGAATAAGAAAATGTTTTGGAAGGAGGTGAAAAGGGTGCGAAAGGGAGAGTCTGGGAAGGAAGAACGAGTAAAAGCAGAGGATGGAAGGATGTTAATTGAGATGGATGCAGTAAGGAAGAGATGGGCAGAGTATTTTGAAAGATTGTTAAATGTAGAGGAGGAAAGAGTGGCTGAGATTGGGGCGGAGGGAAGGGTGCAAGGAATAAATGTGTTGGGAGAGTTGAATGATTCTTTGATCACGAAGGAGGAAGTGGAGAAGGCAGTAAAGGAGATGAAAACAGGGAAAGCTGCAGGTATGGATGGGTGTGCTGTGGAATGCCTGAAGGGTGGTTGAGTGACTATTGTTGACTGGTTAGTAAGATTGTTGAATGTGTGCTTTGAGAAAGGTATGGTGCCAATTGACTGGGCAAGTGCTTGTGTGGTCCCGTTGTATAAAGGCAAGGGTGATAAGTATGAATGTACTAGCTTTAGGGGTATAAGTCTGTTGAGTGTTGTAGGTAAGGTGTATGGTAGAGTGTTACTGTAATTATGAGAGTTAGAGAGGGTACAGAGGGAGTGATTGGTGATGAGCAGTGTGGCTTTAGGAGAGGGAGGGGATGCGTTGATCAGGTGTTTGCTGTGAGACAAGTGTGTGAAAAGTATTTAGCAAAAGGCAAGGATGCGTTTTGGGCATTTATGGATTTAGAGAAAGCGTATGATAGAATTGATAGGGAGGCTTTGTGGACTGTTTTAAGATTGTATGGACTTGATGGTAGGTTACTAAAAGGGGTGAAGAGTTTTTTTGTAAATAGTAGAGCGTGTGTAAGAGTGGGAAATGCTGTGAGTGATTGGTTTCCCGTGAGAGTGGGGCTGCGACAGGGATGTTTGATGTCACCTTGGTTGTTTAATATTTACATGGATGGTGTTGTAAGGGAGGTGAATGCAAGAGTTTTAGGTGGAGGTCTGAGTCTGGTGAATGTTGATGGTGGAGAGTGGAATCTGAAGCAGCTGCTGTTTGCAGATGATACTGCACTGGTGACTGATTCAGAGGAGAGATTGAGACAGTTGGTAGAGGAGTTTGGAAGGGTGTGTGAAAGGAGGAAATTGAAAGTAAATGAGAATAAGAGTAAAGTGATGAACTGTACAAGGTTGATAGATGGCAGGGGGATGAATATAGTTTTGAATGGTGAGTTGCTTGAGGAGGTAGATTGTTTTAAATATCTAGGGTCACATGTTGCTGTGGATGGAAGAATAGATGCAGAAGTGAAGTTTAGAATAAATGAAGTAGGAAAGGTGCTGGGAGGAATGAAAAAAGTGTTTAAATGTCGTTCGCTTAGAATAGACGTAAAGAGAAGGCTGTATGAGGGTGTTGTGGTACCGACTGCGTTATATGGGGCTGAAACATGGAATATGGGTGTAGCAGAGAGGAAAAGTTTGAATGTAATGGAGATGAGGTGTCTCAGGAGTATGTGTGGAGTGGCGCGTATGGATCAGGTGCGAAATGATGAAGTGCGAAGGAGAACTGGAGTTGTTCGGGAGATGGCTGGTAGAGTTGAGGAGAGGGTGTTGCGATGGTTTGGGCATATGGAGAGAATGGATAATGAGCGATTGGTGAAAAAGATAACTAGATCTGATGTGAGAGGTGTAAGGCTGAGAGGAAGACCACGAATAGGATGGATGGACAGTGTGAAGAGAGCGCTGGATGTGAGAGGGATGTCTGTTGAGGAAGGAAGAGTGGCTGTGCGTGACAGAAATAAATGGAGAGAAATTGTGAATGAATAAGTGATGACGCACCCCTGAGGGGATATTCTCCCGCATTTGGTCTGATCAGCTAGTCAGGTCAGGTGCGGGTAAGGGGATGGGTCTGTTATGATGTGGCAGGGGTAAACCAGTTCTGCTGTCGGGCCCTGCTGCGGATGTCACTGATTGCATTGCGCAGTTGACCCTTGTGCAGTGTGGTGCGGTGAAGATCTGTCCGTTCTCCCCTTTGGGGCTAAGATGCGAATGAATGTGTTTGAATGGATGAGTAAATGGGGAGTGTGTCGTCCTGTCTCGGCTACCTCCCTTTCCTTGGGGGAAGCAGCCTAGGTATATAGATAGATAGAGAGATATCTTTCTTTCAGATCCCAGTGTGAGGGACCTCCTATGACTGGTGCCCCAAGACTTTAGGTCACATGGACGGTGTGTGAAACTGTAACTGTGTCTGTACCAGTCTTTGTAACCCCCCGAGGGAAAGATACTAGAAAAAAAGTACAGATATTTGCCTCCTCTGTGTCTCTTTGTAACCCATTATGAGGTGGAAAAAGAGAAGCAAACTTTTACCTTTTTCGCAACATTTTAAAGCAAGAATTAATTACCGGTATGAGTCTTTCTCTGTTGGTGATTAGTTCACAGATACTGACTAAGGGTACAGGTAAGTTCACTGTTTAAATGGCAGTAGAAAAGGAAACCTTAATTGCTCAAAGTGCAGAAGAAAGTCTTGATAATCAATGGAAGCTTGACATGTATGATCCTTGAAGGTTCATAAGATAAAAGATGAGGGTATGAGTATCGGAGTGACCATTAATGTTTGCCTCAGTAACCACATGTCCCTCGCATGAACCTAAAGCTCCATATCACCCCGCCCGCCAGGGGAGACCTGCCAGCATGGTAATAGTGCTAAGGATTCTACCACCTCCACCACCATAACCCACCCTGCTGCCACAGTGCTGGGCAGAGGCCCATTGTGCTGCCAAGGGGGTAACTGCCAGAATGGTAATAGTACCAAGGATCATACCACCACCATAGTAGCCCACCCTCCTACCACAGTGCTCAGCAGAGACCCCTTGTGCTTATGTGTTCTGTGTGATCATGTGTGCCTGAGGGAGACCAGGCTGTTCCTCAGACTGAACTATTACCTCACGTCACTGGACATATCCCTTAATCGACTCAGACACCCTGAATTACAAATAAGTCCCCCATCAGGCGTCTTTCCTCCTGTCCTCTTCCGAACCTCATATTTTTCACTCCAGGCCACACTCTTATCTTCCCCATCCCACTCCACCAGACCCAGACTTAATCCGAGACACTTCTACTCTCACCACCACACCCTACTAAATTCCATTCCACTCCAAACAGAAATGCTCACTCTGCCACAACCCCAAAACTTTGCCCTTCCCCATCATCCTACCTCACAAACATACATTCTCTGACTGCCCCGGACTTGTGTAGTTCCTCACAACCCAATCTCATAAACATGCATTCTCTCCCAATCCCAGATTCATGCCATGTCTTAGACACCTTCACAACCTAAGCACGATTCAACCTCAACAGCAGTCCCTTTTCTACAGTCGAAGAATCATCCCTGTCTGACCTTCCCTCTGTCGAAGTTACAGATCCTAGTCTTGCCATTTTCTCACCTTCCCAATACCCATGCAGTCCTAGACTAGATTTTCCTGGCCCTAAAACATGCCCCCTACCCAGCCGATGCCCAGACAGTCCCAAAATCTCTGCCCCAGACAGGATAACATGATCCTGCTCTCCTATACCCACTCCCTCCACCCATCTTACCACCGTTCCACCCACATCTGATTCCCCTATTCCTTCGCTTCCCTCTTTTATCTGTCTGAAAGCCTCCCGGAGAACTAGACGACCAAGGCCGAGATGTAAGGAGGTTAGTGGTGTTGATATGAGCCAAACTTCACCCACAATCCGAGTTTGCGAGAGGAGAGATGTCATCCAAAAGAGACGGCATTGAGCATTCTCTCCCTGGTAATCAGTGTTCTTCTTGGCGGAGACGGAAGTGGATCTTGAGATAGAGCCTGAGATGGAGCTGAGTGAGAGAGTGACCAGTTTGTTTATATATATATATATATATATATATATATATATTGTTACATAGCCTATGATTTCATCATCCTTTGTGTAATTCTAACGTACAGTATGCTGCATGTTTGATCACGAGCGTGTTCTACCTCACTCCCCCCTTCTACCGTTATAGTAGAGTAAGTCGTTCTTTCTGTTGTTCAGAGCAGGATTATCAACTCTTTGTCCCAATGGCTTCATTTGCACGTCCTTCTTACAAGTTGTATCAAGCTCTGCCGGCCCCTATATAATGAGCTCAGTCTCTGCATTATTGCCACTTAGATCTACTCCTCATTTTGTTCACATCTCTGTCCTCCCCTGTACAGTTATTATTGCGAGTGCTCAGGAAGACTCCAACCATCTCGCAGCTGTGTAATTTGAGTGTAAGTGTTATTGCATTTTGTTCTTGTACTGAATAGCATAAGGTGTTAATTCACTTGCCTAGTGAGGTTTTTGTAATTCATGTAAGGTTCTTAGTGTCAGCCATCATTAATAATATTTTGTATCTGTAATAATATATCTTGCATTCACTGAGTATTATCTGGTATTGTCATTTTATCAGGGCTGACTTAGATAAATTTACTCTTGCTAAGATCTTGTTAATAGAGGCTATTGCAGTGAACCATATATTTAAACTGTTTTTTGCCATTACATTATCCTTATGAGTCCTGAATGTTTTGTTGTTAGTTTGAGCATTGAACTTTAACTTGTAATTTTACCTAACTCTTTTGTTTTGAACCTAGAACGTTACGGGACAGTAGTGATTTTTAGTATTCTCACTTAAAGTGTACATTATCTTTCTCTGTTCCGTAACATAAATTTGGCGACCTCTTATCAGGATATTCAGGATATTATCATAAGGATATTGCTTGATATTTTGTGACTGTGATTTATTCATGATGTCTACTATTACTACACTTGATGAAGCCAAAGATTTTTTGTCAAATGTGCAAACAGTGTTGGATGTAGAAAACAGAACAAAGAATAAACTTAAGCTTGTTGCTCAACAATTGGGAATTGTTGTTCGCTCTCATCATTCTAAAAATCAAATTGTTGACATGATTAATGAAAGCTTGTTTAATGTAACTCCTCCAAATGAGCAAACGGAGATTGAATTAGCTAAGTTACAGCTAGCCCTGCAGGAGGCCCGTGCTAAGGAGGCTGAGGCACAAGTTGAACTTGCTAGGATTCAGGCAGACCATGAGTATCGCATGAAACAAGGTGGAACTGGATCATCTAGCTCTGATGATTTTGATGTGGCTAAAAATGTTAAACTTGTCCCTCCTTTCAATGAATCTGATTTAACAAAGTATTTTCAGTTGTTTGAGAGGGTAGCTACAGGTTTTAATTGGCCAAAAAAGTATTGGCCAGTACTCCTTCAGAGTGTTCTCACCGGTAAAGCTCAAGTAACTTATGCATCTTTGCCTCAGGATCAATCTGATAATTATGATGTAGTTAAGAGCTTGATTCTTAAGGCCTATGAGCTTGTTCCTGAAGCCTATAGGGTAAAATTTAGGACAACTTATAAACAAGATAAGCAATCCCATGTTGAGTATGCAAAAATCAAAGAAGATCTGTTAGAGCAGTGGTTAAATTCTAAGAATGTGGATTCTGATTTTGACAAATTTAAGAAGATGATTTTGCTGGAGGACTTCAAAAGGTGTATTAAAAATGATGTAAGCCTATATCTTGATGAGAGAAGAATAGATAATTTGTCTGATGCTGCAGTTTTAGCTGATGAATATGTTCTCACTCACAAGAGATATTTTAAAGAAAAATGGAAAGCTGAGAGTAAGTACGTTGCCTCTACTCAGAGTACAGGTAACAGGAAAGAGAATAAAGATGATGTTTCTCAGGAAGTAAATACCAGCTTCACCTCTAGATTTCAGAAAAGTAAATGTACTTATTGTAGTAAGCTTGGTCATACTACTGAGAAATGTTTCAGGAGACAGCGTGATGTGAACAAAAAGGAGTCTTTAAATATTCAGTCTTGAGAGTTCCCAGAATTCCTTAACTGAGTTAAATGAACCTGCTTTGAGGGGTAACATAAATTCTCATGATGGAGCTCCTCTTTTGAGCAGTAACGTGGGTGACACTCTCAAGAGTTCATGTGCTAATTTCCTGTCTGAAGGTTTTGTCAGTCCTCTGGACAGTAATGACAGGAAATCAGTTCAAATATATCGTGATACAGGTGCTTGCCAATCCCTTATGCTGACCAGTGTTCTAGGCTCTAATGTTAATTCCTCTGATGAAACTGTAATCTTACAAGGTGAAGGGAATAATTACTTCTCTGTCCTTTTGTGCAGAGTGAATTTAGAGTCTGGTTTTGTTAATAGTTCCGTTATGGTTGGGTTGGTTGAGACACTCCCAATGTCAGGTGTAACTTTCTTACTTGGAAATGATATTGGTGGAAGTCAAGTGTGTCCAGCTCCTCAGTTGTCTAGTGAGCCGGTGGCTGCGACCCAGGATTGTGATGTCCCTGATGTCTTCCCTGCATGTGCTGTCACTAGGGCTAAGTCTAAAGTTACTGGTGACTTAGAGGATAATGATGATGATGATGTTATCCTAGCTGACACTTTTCTTGCTAATTTGGACCACTCACCAGATGAGGCAGTACCCCGTAGTGTTGATAATTTGTCTCGTCAAGAGTTGGTTGAGTTGCAGGTTGCTGATCCTGAGTTGAAAGGTCTAGCTAACTCTGCTTGCAGTGAGGAAGAGTCAGCTGGTGCTTCTACTTGTTATTATATAAAGTCAGGAGTACTTATGAGGAAGTGGAGACCCCCAACAGCATCAGCCGACTGTGAATGGGAGATTGTACATCAAGTTGTCATCCCTCATGTTTGTAGGCAGGATATCATTAGAGTGGCTCATGATTCCAGTTTGGCAGGACACCTTGGAGTGAGGAAGACTGTGGCACGCATTTTGAAACACTTCTACTGGCCAGGTATCTTCAGGGATGTTTCCTGGTATTGTAAGTCTTGTCACACCTGTCAAGTTGTGGGGAAGTGTAATAAGACCGAAAAGGTTGCACCTCTAGTTCCCATTCCTCCTTTTGAGGCGCCATTCACCCGTGTGTTGGTGGATATTGTGGGCCCTCTTCCTAAGACTTCTTCAGGATTTTCTTATGTGTTGACCCTGATTGATATGGCAACTGGTTATCCTGAAGCCATTCCACTTAGAAATATCTCAGCAAAGAACGTGGTTAAGGAAATGCTAGGGTTCCTCACAAAGTTTGGTCTGCCCAAGGAGGTACAGTCAGACCGGGGAAGTAATTTCATGTCAAACGTTTTCAAGCAGTCTCTGAAAGAGTTAGGCATCACCCAGATCACGTCTTCAGCTTACCATCCCCAGACCCAAGGAGCGTTGGAGAGATATCATCAAACGCTCAAATCGATGCTCAAGAAATACTGTTTGGAACATTAGAAAGACTGGGATAAAGGTCTTCCATTCGTTGTGTTTGCCGCAAGAGAATCTCCAAATGAATCACTGGGCCTCTCACCTTTTGAACTACTGTTTGGCCATGAAGTAAAAGGACCCCTTAAGCTACTCAAGGAACGCTGGCTGTCGGAGGAAGATGACGTCAACCTGCTGGAGTATGTGATGAAGTTCAAAGAACGGCTGTCCACTGCTTTACAGCTGGCGAGAGAGAATTTAGGAGCTGCTCAGGAGAAGATGAAGACTTGGTATGATAAGAAGTCCGGGTTATGCCACTTTCAGCCAGGAGATCAGGTTTTGATTCTGCTACCAGTGCATGGGCAACCTCTTCAAGCCAAGTTTAGTGGTCCTTATTTCGTGGAGAAGAAACTCAGTGATGTCAACTATGTCATCGCCACACCAGATCGTAGAAAGAACAAGCAACTTTGTCGCATCAACATGCTAAAGTTATATCACAGGCAGGACAAAAATAACCCAGTCTGCACTGTAGCTGTTCCACCCGAGTCTGCAAGTGAAGTTCTCCCATGCAGCATGAGCCTGAGTAATAGTTTGGGGAAGAATCCTGAGATCATGAATGATCTCCAGACTAAGCTTTCTCATCTACCTCCCGAGGAAAGGTAGGAGTTTTCGGCATTACTGCAGGAGTACCCGCAAGTGTTCCGTGCCACTCCAGGAAGAACCACTGTGTTGATGCATGATGTCGATGTTGGAGACGCAAAGCCAATTAAATTGCCTCCTTACCGTGTGAACCCAGTGAAAGTTCCTCTCATCGAGAAGGAGCTTGGCTACCTGTTGGACCACAAGATGATTGAGCCCTGTCAGAGCGAGTGGAGTTCTCCTGTCACTCTAGTCCCTAAGCCAGGTGGGTCACAGCGGCTTTGCATCGACTACAGACGTGTTAATCAGATAACCAAAACAGACACTTGCCCTCTCCCTTGAGTGGAAGATTGCATAGACAAGATCGGAAAGGCTAGGTACATAAGTAAGTTTGATTTGTTAAAGGGATACTGGCAAGTACCTATGAGTGAACGTGCTAGGGAGATCTCATGTTTTGTAACACTAGGAAAGACTTTTGCATGTTCTGTAATCCTATATGGTATGAAGAATGCACCAGCCACATTTCAGAAGCTCATGAATGTTGTAACAGAGGGTTTGGCAGGGTGTGTTGTTTATATTGATGATGTATTAATCTTCAGTGACAACTGGAAAGATCACCTATGCCATGTCAGTAAATTTCTTGAGCGTTTGGTTTAGGCTAATCTTGTAGCTAATTTATCAAAGTGTGAGTTTGGTCAAGATAAAGTTCAGTACCTTGGGTACATAATTGGTGATTGACATGTTGCACCACCAGCAGCTAAGGTTCAGGTTATAAGTGATCTTCCCAGACCTAAAAGTAGGAAAGAGCTACAAAGATTTTTGGGAATGGTAGGTTATTACAGGAGATTTGTTCTTAACTTTTCAATTCTTGTATCACCACTTACAGACCTGAAAAAGGGAGTTAAATTTGTCTGGACCGATAACTGTGAATCCCCTTTCAACAAACTTAAAGCTATCCTTTTAAGTCAGCCAGTGCTCGCAACTCCAAATTTTGCTGAGCCTTTTAAGATGGCTGTTGATGCAAGTGATACAGGAGCTGGGGCTGTTTTTGCTGCAAGAGGATGATCAGGGTATTGAGCACCCTGTATCTTATTACAGTAAGAAGTTCACTCCACCTCAAAGAACTACTCAACTATTGAGAAAGAGCTTTTGGCTTTGATTTTGGGTTTACAGCATTTTTCATTTTATTTGTGTTCTGGTTTTGACCCCATAGTCATTTATACCGATCATAACCCACTGAAATTCCTTAGTAAGTTTAAAGATAAAAATCAGAGATGGACAAGATGGAGTCTACTTCTTCAGGAGTATTCATTAGACATACAAAATGTCAAGGGGAAAGAAAATGTTATTGCTGATTGCTTATCTAGACTTTAGACAGATTGTTTTAGAGTAATAAGAAATTTCCTTTGTAAATTTCTTTTTCTTTGTGGGGAGGTGTTACATAGCCTATGATTTCATCCTTTGTGTAATTCTAACGTACAGTATGCTGCATGTTTGATCACGAGCGTGTTCTACCTCACTCCCCCCTTCTACCGTTATAGTAGAGTAAGTCGTTCTTTCTGTTGTTCAGAGCAGGATTTTCAACTCTTTGTCCCCATGGCTTCATTTGCGCGTCCTTCTTACAAGTTGTATCAAGCTCTGCCGGCCCCTATATAATGAGCTCAGTCTCTACATTATTGCCACTTAGATCTACTCCTCATTTTGTTCACATCTCTGTCCTCCCCTGTACAGTTGTTATTATTGTGAGTGCTGAGGAAGTCTTCAACCATCTAGCAGCTGCGTAATTTGAGTATAAGTGTTATTTCATTTTGTTATTGTACTGAATAGCATAAGGTGTTAATTCGTAGGCCTAGTGAGGTTTTTGTAATTCATGTAAGGTTCTTATTGTCAGCTATCATTAATAATATTTTGTATCTGTAATAATATATCTTGCATTCACTGAGTATTATCTGGTACTGTCATTTTATCAGGGCTGACTTAGATAAATTTACTCTTGCTAAGCTCGTGTTAATAGAGGCTATTGCAGTTAACCATATATTTAACCTGTTTTTTGCCATCCTTATGAGTCCTGAATGTTTTGTTGTTAGTTTGAGCATTGAACTTTAACTTGTAATTTTACCTAACTCTTTTGTTTTGAGCCTGGAACTTTACGGGACAGTAGTGATTTATAGTACTACTTCTCTTCCTTTAGTACTACTTCTCTTCCTTTAAAATTCTCCAAAATTTAAGTGATTCCCTAAAGGCATTAGCTTCCTTTAGCAAAAATCTGAAGTCAGAGATAAATCAGATAATATCATTACATTTCGATTTTTAAAATTAGCTCTTGGGCCATCTCTCCCGTGGTGTCTGGGAGAGATGGCCACAGGTCATGAGGATAGTTGGCCATACCATTTTCATAAGGTTACGATGGAAACTTATACATATAAACATCATATATGAGGAGACATATATGCAGGCAAACTTTTGTCTCTTTATTCATTGCTATAGAGTTGTAAATTTCCATGTATAATAACATATACTGGAAAAATTAAATATTTACTTTGTTTAATTTCCTATCTACTTCATTAATTTATAACAGATCGTGTATATCTAAACAGAATAGCCTACATAGAAAAGAAAATGAATTATTATTTATTAAAATTAAAAAAAAAATTCCTGCAAGTTTCATGAGGCCCTACAAATGGGAGAGATGGCTATGGCCATCTCTCCCATTTGTAGGGGAGAGATGGCCAAGCACACAAAGATGGTGGGCAGTATAGCATGCAGCTACACTAGGTAGGAATGTGCAGTTAACATAAACATACTTATTTTGATATGTTTTAGACATCAGGGTCAATAAAATATGTCATTTCTTAACACTTACACAATGTCAACAATAATTTTTGGTAGCAAACACAGAAATTTTTGGTAAAATACTCACAATTATGACGTTTTATGAAAGTTAGATCACATCGACCGACCATCACAACAACAAGCTCGCTTCTGAAGGAACAGCATTTCCATCTAGTGGATAATGTAGGAACTACAGTGATTGGCCATCTCTCCCATATGGCCATCTATCCCGGACTTACCATATATATATATATATATATATATATATATATATATATATATATATATATATATATATATATATATATATATATATATATATATATACCATCAAATGGGGCAATTTGAATCAAATTTCTACCCTTTTTTATACACTGAGGTTTGTAATGAAAATCATAGGACAATTCAGGTGCTTTATTTAGTACTTTTTTAATCTTTAAAATTTAAACTACATTTGTACCATTTTTTATCCAAATCAAAACGTAATTAAATGAGTTGTAAAGAGAAATGTAACAATGTGTGAAACATACATGTTCTGGGGCAAAGTGAATCACCGATCTGTGGAAGATATGCAATTTCCCTTGTGGGTTGTCTGTAATGTTCATCTCATCATTATTATTGATGTTGGAAGGTGGAACACCTTCTAATGTCTTCTCAAGGTTGTTGAAGTACTCTGAGACAACTGCCTAGGATACTGCTGCCCGCTTCCTCGATATATGCTGGCACATGAGAGATGGCAGGAGGTTAGAGTGCCTCTTCAAAAAAAACCTGCACCTAGTCGGGGCCAGGGCGATTTTCCCGGACATGAGCAGTCTTTCAGAAATGGCTGTCGAGGAAGAACTTAATGAAATTTCTTAGCTCTTGCGAGTCACACGCAAGGCTAAAATCACCCAGTACTGCCAAGTTCCTGGCCAATGCGAACTCTTCAGTTCGGAGGAGTGCTGTCTTATGTCCTGCTTTGCTAGGGGATTTGACAAGACCCAGGTAACGGCGTCCTAGCGTGGCCTGGGGAATGCCATAGTGACGAGCAGCCTGTCGCTGCAGTAATCCATTGGCGATGTCGACAAGGGCCTGGGCAATCGCCTCTTTCGAATATTATCGGGAGTCAACCGACTTCCTTTTGTATGTCCTGACCATCGTAGAAGAGAAAGAAAAGCCATATTAGCCAAAAACCAATGTAAGAAGGCATAAAAAAGCATAAAGTATAGCCTCATATGGGTGATTCACATTGCCCCGTATGATTATTCACATTACCCCGAAGATATTAAATCGTAATATTTTGTCAAATACTTCACTGATAATAAAGTATTCGTATCCAAAACGTTATTTATACCTACCTTGTCCATTCATTAGTTGGCTGTCTTGCAACTTGTATTGTCCTTTTCTCAGGAAACCTTAGTAGCTACAGGTAAAAAAAAAACTGAAGTTCATATAGAAACTTGAAATCAATCTGGCTTGTATACTTTCATCATCATGGACAAAACAATGATTGCAAATGACAGCACATTAAAAAAGAACAAAATGAAAAGCAGTTCTTAAAAATTCGATAAAAAAATAAGCCTCCCAGAGCTTTTGATTCGATTTGCCCTGTAATTATTCGTTTTTCCCAAGGTGATTCACGTTACCCATTTGACGGTATATATATATATATATATATATATATATATATATATATATATATATATATATATAACCTCTCCTATCATTGAGATTATATATAACCTCTCCTATCATTGAGAAGATTCCCACTCCGTGCTGAGGGATCCTTGTATGCGGCATGTGATAGGAGTGTAGGCCTAAAGGTGTATGGTCATGATACCTGGGGAGTAATGAAAGAGGATATTCGTAGGCTCAAATATACAGAAATTACAAGATTAGATGGATGTTTAGTGCTTCCTTCAATGCGAAGCCTTGGGGGGAAGGGCTAGGATTGTGATGAAAGAGTTAAGAGGACGGGTGGAACTTGAATGTAATAATGTTATGATGAAGAGGGGTAGATTGAGATAGTTTGGGCATGCTGAGAGGGGGAAGGATGACAGTTCACAGTTTGGTGTGAACGTCATGGGTATCGTTGGGATAGGCCGACCAAAAAAATAGCTGGATGAGGTCATAGAGTATCACTTCAGCAATAAGGAATACAATAGGGGAGCTGCCAGTGATGAAGCAGCAGGGAGAGTTGGCATTAAGTGGCCAAAGTGGACGTATGCAAACATCTTGGAGCTTTTATAAATGATACAGTAATACAGAGAGAGAGAGAGAGAGAGAGAGAGAGAGAGAGAGAGATGCTGATATCCATGGGGAAGAAAAGGAAACCCTATGCATTCATGAATGAGTATTCATATCTTCATGGGTGAGCTCCCATGAAGATATGAAGATACCAGAGCATTCGGTATATTTCTTGTTTCCTTTCTTCCCTGTGGATATCAGCAGATCTGTGAATCACGTATTATTAAGTGATTTTTTTGCAAATGTACAGAGGTATATGGGTTTCTTCCATTTTTAAAAATCATGGTTTCAAGTTGCAGTTTCCTAGGTTTACCTCAGAGTATGTGGAAAACAAAGAAATATTATTGCAAAATGTTTATTTTATACATAGGAATACTTATCAAACCTCTCATCCTCAGTAATGCATGGAGGTGGATTGCTAAGTTGGGGGTGGGTAGGGGAAGATAACATGAGATGAAGGTGTTGGGAATAATGGCAGGAGAGTGGGGGGGGGGACGTCTCAAGGTGTGGTATACAGGCTGGAGGGACCACTAGAGCCACCACCCCCACCGCCTAAGATGTAGCCACCACCAGAGCCAAAACCATCACCGATGACGCCACCATTGATGCCGAAACCGCCACCATCGTTGAAGCCACTGCCGCCGCTGCCAGTGTGGCCGCCATCACCCACCAGCTCACCACTGCCCTGGGATGCCTGGCTGAGGGCAGACTGCAGGTCAACACCGCTGGGTAGCAGTGGATTCTCACCATCAGCATAGTTGACAAAGTAGATCTCTGGTGCCTGCTGCTCTGGTGCAGGTACGTGCACCACCTGTTGGTCTTGTTGTGGCCGCCTGCTAAGCACATACACTACATTCTTCTGCTGTGGCGGCGGCACTACCAGTGGCTCCTGGTTGAACAAGTTTTCTGGTGTATGGATGAATACGATGTTGTGTTCCAGACGGGGTGGTGGCACGTATGGTCGGGGTCCCACACTAGGTGACACAGGCGGAGCACGGTACACGTACAGGTTCTGGGTTACCTGAGGTGTCACACAGGACCCATCAATGTGTCGCACCTGTCCACCACCACACACGCCACCGACACCACCACCACCACCATACCCACCAGAGAACCCGGAACCACCAGAAAATCCAGATGAGAACCCGGAGTCAAATGAGCCCAAGAAACTAGAGCCTCCTGATCTGAAGAAGCCACCACCACTGGAGAATCCCTCCCCTGCTGAACTAAAGCTGATGGAGTCAGCACTCACACCCACCACCACCGTTGTCAGCAGCACCTGGGGGAAGAAAATTTAAGCTGTTTGAACAAATGATACACAGAAATGAAAGTTTTAACCCTTCTAATGATTGACTTTAATGCTCACGGTCAGTCCAGCTCACGCCAGACTTCTTCATTCAGCTTTGTAATGACTGTCGGTAGTAACACTCTTATGGTCGGGACAACTTCTAGGATTGTAAAAGTCATCCCCAGAACCATATTACTCGTGAGCTGTAAGAGCCTGAGAGAATTATTTGAATATCCATCTTCCAGTAAGTGAATTGCATGAAGCTGAAGACTGAAACTCTAATCAGTATCAGCAAGAGGACTATATCCTTGGAGAGTAGAGGTCCGACACCTTCTTGTGGTAGACAGCGCCTCATCAGAGTTGGATCAAGGTCCTTCGCACGGTGAGATGCGGGAGATATGAGGAGGTTTGGCTCCTCAGTGGATGCTATAGCTGCTTCATGCAGGATGCACAGCAGCACCACGTGTAGATTCCTCGCCAGCACCTCATGCGAGGTATACTGCAAGGATGAAGGTGCCCACTGGGTGCGATATCATAGGAAACCAAGTGGCTGATGAGTGCAGTCCTTTGTGTAAGATGAGGAGATGGATCGTTGGCTGGGTTGTGAGTAGTTTGTGAACGTACTCATATATATCGTCAAGTCTTCTTTGAACCTCCACTAGACCCACAAACGTACTACTGTATGTAAATGAAAATGCTCCTCTTGTACCATCAAAAGCCCTAAGATGATTCGACATGAACAGTTCGGTGTTAGTTCCCAAACGGTGACATGTGAAATTGCATGATGACATCTGTTTGATGGAATGGTGCGTAGGAAAAATGGTAGTTCCCCGGGAGATGAATGTCCTTCTATGCCCAGAGATTGATCATCAGAATAATATAAAAAAGAAAGAATAGAAAAATGCAGTAGGCCTAGAGTGCTACCGATTTCCTTAACTCTGTTTCTTCCAGGGTGTGTTAAGATAAGATTTTTTATTGTTGTTCATTATTCTGTTATTAACAACTCGTGTGGGAAGAAGCTTATCTATTTACCTGTCACTGGTGACTGATTCAGAGGAGAAATTGAGACAGTTGGTAGAGGAGTTTGGAAGGGTGTGTGAAAGGAGGAAATTGAAAGTAAATGAGAATAAGAGTAAAGTGATGAAGTGTACGAGGTTGACAGATGGTAGGGAGATGAATATAGTTTTGAATGGTGAGTTGCTTGAGGAGGTAGATTGTTTTAAATATCTAGGGTCACATGTTGCTGTGGATGGAAGAATAGATGCAGAAGTGAAGTTTAGAATAAATGAAGTAGGAAAGGTGCTGGGAGGAATGAAAAAAGTGTTTAAATGTCGTTCGCTTAGAATGGATGTAAAGAGAAGGCTGTATGAGGGTGTTGTGGTACCGACTGCGTTATATGGGGCTGAAACATGGAATATGGGTGTAGCAGAGAGGAAAAGCTTGAATGTAATGGAGATGAGGTGTCTGACGAGTATGTGTGGAGTGACGCGTATGGATCGGGTGCGAAATGATGAAGTGCGAAGGAGAACTGGAGTTGTTTGGGAGATGGCTGGTAGAGTTGAGCAGAGCGTGTTGCGATGGTTTGGGCATATGGAGAGAATGGATAATGAGCGATTGGTGAAAAAGATAACTAGATCTGATGTGAGAGGTGTAAGGCTGAGAGGAAGACCACGAATAGGATGGATGGACAGTGTGAAGAGAGCGTTGGATGCGAGAGGGATGTCTGTTGAGCAAGGAAGAGTGGCTGTGCGTGACAGAAATAAATGGAGAGAAATTGTGAATGAATAAGTGATGACGCAGCCCTGAGGGGATATTCTCCCGCATTTGGTCTGATCAGCTAGTCAGGTCAGGTGCGGGTAAGGGGATGGGTCTGTTATGATGTGGCAGGGGTAAACCAGTTCTGCTGTCGGGCCCTGCTGCGGATGTCACTGATTGCATTGCGCAGCTGACCCTTGTGCGGTGTGGTGCGGTGAGGATCTGTCCGTTCTCCCCTTTGGGGCTAAGATGCGAATGAATGTGTTTGAATGGATGAGTAAATGGGGAGTGTGTCGTCCTGTCTCGGCTACCTCCCTTTCCTTGCGGGAAGCAGCCTAGGTATATAGATTGATAGATAGATAGTAATCAATTTGTATGTCGCTATTGATTTAGCCATCCATTATCTAATGCCTAATCCGAGTTGTTCCCAGTTAGTTGTGACAAAAAAAGCACCCCCCCCCCCTCCGAAAAAAATAGAAGCCTGATTATCACGACTCATTACTACACTGCTCCCTCCCGCCACGCCAGGCCTCACTTAAGCGCTCCATTATTAGTCTGTCTAGGAAGCTTCCTCACGTCCTTCTTGATCACATCCTCTTCCTCTTTAGTTTCGCTTTCATCATCCTCCTTCTCTACTTTCTTCATAATCATCGCTTTTTTTATCATTATTCCTCTTCCTCCTCCTCCTCCTCCTTTGTTCTCCCTAATGCTGTTTGTCATGGTATCGTGTCTCTGTGGTGTGTTCTTAACCATTTCTTGTATTCCTCGTATTTTCTTCTTTCTCGTTTCCGTCTCTCGTGTTGATCATGTTGTTATACGTATTCATTCATCTTCCCCCTCTTTCTCCTCCTTCTTTATCATCGTCATCATCATCTTGTTATTGCCTCTTTGTACGGTTGTATTAAACCTGTAATGTCAAGTTCCAGTCTCTTCCCCTCTTCTATTTATTCTTTTCTTTGTTCGTCCTCCTCCACTTCTCCTCCTGCTTCGTGTTTTCCAACCTCTGTACCTGTGTCCTAGTCTCGTGCCTGTGGTGTGAAATTTCCAACTACTTCTCTTCTTCCTTGTAGACTTGTTTTCATATTCTCCATCCTCCTGTTCTTGTTCGTGTTCTACTTTCCTTTTCTTTGTTCTTGGTTTCACCTCCTCCTCCTCCACTCTTCTTTTCTTTTACTTTTTGACATAATCTTCATTATCTTGTTCTACTTAACATTTTTGCTATTGTTTTTTCCTCCTCCTCCTCCTGTTCCCCGATCCCCTCTGTTGTTTGTGTCGGGCCTGTGTTGTCGTGTACTCATCATCTTCCTCACAGTTCGCTTGTGTCCCTCTCTTTATAAAGTCGCACTCTCTTATCATCAACTTTCATCCTCTCCACCCTCCCTCTCTTCTGGAAACTGACCCACCTGTGTTGGTGTCTGCCTTCTTGCCTACCCCCGCCCCCCCCTTTCTCTTCTCTCTCAAAAGCTAATCTTCTGACATTATTTAGTGTCTTCCTTTTCGACTTCCTCCATTCCCTATTTTCTTTTTCAGTTTGATCTCTCTCGTATCAGTATTTAGTGCCTAATCTCGTCCTCTTCAACCCTGTTTCCACCTCCTCTACTTTTATTTATGCGACTTTTTTTTTCTGTACTTCTTCAGTTTCTGGTGGGTGGAGGCGGTCACCATCCACTTAATTAGTGCAGTGATGCCTTTAGGTAACTCTGCATTGAGCGACGTATCAAATAGTAGGAAAAAAATGTCCAATGTTGGGTGATGCTGTGTGGCTAGTAATTGGTGTCTGGTGGTCTAGTAAGTTAAGGCGCTCCAATTGGATATGTCCCATGAGTTTAAGTTCAAAAGGGGATTGGGGAATAACGCTCACATAATGCTACTCAGGGACCAGTGACTAGCCACCTCCTTCTTAAATATCTTGACTGAGTGTTCTATCCCCTTTCCCCAACGCTCATGAAAGACAGGATTACAAGATAGATGCCTGAATCTCCTTCATTCTCCTCGCCCCAATTATATCTGACTCCTTCCTGTCATTATGTAGCATTTCATCCCCTCCCCGTCTCATCTCTGGCTCCAATCTTACTTTTATATTATTATTTCGTGTCATCCCCTCCTCCCTCATATCAAGAACTGACTTTCCTAATAATTCTCTCTCTCTCTCTCTCTCTCTCTCTCTCTCTCTCTCTCTCTCTCTCTCTCTCTCTCTCAAAACGTAATTAGGTGAGAATCACTTTTTACAAAACTCTTGAGTGTGTGTGTGTGTGTGTGTGTGTGTGTGTGTGTGTGTGTGTGTGTTTGGCGTTCACGATGGCCAGAGAAGGCCTGATCTTTGTTCTACCGAAGGAGAAATAACAGATTTGTGATCGTTTGACGAATCTGTTCCTAACGGTGGTAAAAATAAATAACAAAATGAAAAATATAAAGAAAACACTCACACACACACACACACACACACACACACACACACACACACACACACACACACACACACACAAGGAAAGACATGTAACGGTTAAACACGTAAGAATTAAAGAATGATAATATTAAACAAACGAGGAAAATGAGA
The DNA here is from genome assembly GCF_032717465.1 of Coenobita brevimanus. NCBI lineage: Eukaryota > Metazoa > Arthropoda > Malacostraca > Decapoda > Coenobitidae > Coenobita > Coenobita brevimanus. The sequence continues at coordinate 12,245,679 of NC_137034.1, forward strand.
AGAAGGAAAGAACAATATGAAAAAAAGATGCCAAGGAGAAGGAAGAGGAGGAGGAAGAATAGGGTGAGTAGGAGGAGGAGAAGAAGAAAGAGGAGGAGGAGGAGGAGATGAAAGGTAACAGTGGAAAGCAGAATTAAAATAACCAGTCGTGATAAAATAACTGGAAGTTATGTGGTTCAGCAATGGCAGAGAACTCGGTACCGGGTATTTATATTTTGTTTGCAGCGGCAGTGGCTTGGAGGAGGAGGAGGAGGAAGAGGAGGAGGGGAGAAAAAGAGAAAGAGGGGTAGGAGTTGAAAGATAAGCTGAGGTAGGAGGATGAAGAAGAGAGGAGGAGGAGGAGGAAGAGGAGGAGGAGGAAGAGGAGGAGGAGGAGGAGGAGGAGGAGTTGAAAAAATAGGTAAATGAATTAGAACACAAGCACGAGAAATGTCTAAACAGAGAGAGAGAGAGAGAGAGAGAGAGAGAGAGAGACCTTTGCAATAAGATAGAAATGCTCGTACTTGAAGAAGAGAGAAAGCGAGTCAATATTTTCTTGGTGATATCAGGTTAGCTCCATTCTTGAGGGAAGATGAAGGGAAGTGAAAGAATTGCATTGTGGGGAGGGTTTTGGAGGTAGAAAGGAGAGCCAGAAGGACTGGATGAGGGTAATGGGTACGATGCTAATGACGATTATTGTGATGGTGGGTCTGGGTAGGAAATGGTTGTGATGGTTGTGGTAGGGAAGGGAGTAGCTGAATGGGGTATAATGGTGTACTGGTGGTGGTGAGGGGTTGTAAATGAGGCGTGTTCATTGTTATGGTTGAAATCGGGAGTAGAAATGGTGGTGTGGTTGTTGCTGGTTGTGACGGTGATGGAGAGGAGCTTGAAGTGGTGGAGAGGGGTTGTAAGAGATATCATTGACGGTTATTTTTATTTTTATTGTAGTGATGAGGGGGCCTTAATTGTGGTGGGTGTGGTTGTACTTGTTGGACGGAGGGGTTCGTGGTGAGGTAGTGAAGGCTGTCCTGAGTGTGGTAGTGGTGGTGACAGAGGGCTGGTGGAGCTGTTTGGCAGGGGGGAAGGGGAGTGAATGATCCGGCTGTGCCACCAGTCCCATTTTGATACTTGTCAGGGAGGGCGGCAGGAGGGTGGGTGAAAGTGTTGCATTGATTTTATCAGAGAGTAAGGCGGAAAACAAGGTAGGGTAGTGTTGGTGGTTATTGTAGTGGTGAGAGTTGATTGGTGTTGTGATGATATTGGTTGCTGTTGTCGTGGTTGCAGTGATGAAATATTGGTGATGGAGGGTAGGCTGGGAGCGACAGTGGTAGGTTGAGATGGTAGTAATGGTTGTTGTTATGGTGGTTGTAATAGTGGTTGTGATGATGGTAGTAGTATTGTGATAATCTGGTGATGGTGATGTGGGTGATCGTGTTAGTAGTCTTTGTATCGTCGGAGATGGTGATAGTACTGGTGGTGTTGGTGTTTGTGTAGCGGTGTGTGGAATGGTGCTTGCAGGTGATGGTGCTAGGATGAACCTTGCAAAAAGGCAACCAGCACCAGTGGCATGTAATTTTTGTTACAGAATATTCGTAGCTGCGGTGGTAGTAGCTGCGATGATGGCAGCAGTGTTCCTTCTGTCTTGGGATGGTGGTGGTGAAATGGTTGTTGTTGTTATTCTCCAGTCATTCACGTTAACGAGGAGATTGCGGTTGCGATGCTTGTAGTTGTGATGTTGGTAGGGATGGTGGTAGGTGGATAATGACTGTGGTAGATAGTGACAGTTGGAGGATGATTGTAGTAGGCGTCAGTAGTTAAGATATTGGTAGTAATGGTGGTGTCCTGACTGGATAATGATTTTGGTTGCTGGTGGTAGAAATGATGGTAGTTGGAAGGTTTTGGTAGGTACAGTATTACTCTTGTTAGGAATGAGGGTAACAGAAATATTGGTAGTGTTATAATGGTGGTAGTGGTGGTTGTAAACGTAATAAGGGTGGTTGTAATGGTGGCAGAAGTGGTTATAAGTACTTGTAGTGGATGGAATGGTGTTGTAGTGATTGTAATATTGGTAGCTAGTAGTGGTTGTAAAGTTGACGGTAGTGGGTATAGAAGTGGTGTCATATTGAAAGGAGAGGTTGTGATGATGACAGTAGTGGTTGTTGATTGAATTATTTTGATTACTGATAACTGAGATGCTCTGATGAGATTAGACAGGGATAACAGTGAGACTGGGATGAGTGGGTGGAAAGAAAGGCTGTGTTTCCGGTAATGAGAGAGAGAGAGAGAGAGAGAGAGAGAGAGAGAGAGAGAGAGAGAAGTGCGTTTTTTATTAGCGTATTTTTTCTATCTCCAGACACTTTTGATAATCTTAGGAAAGGAAGTTCATGAAGCCATAGAAAGTGACTTGGTCTGAATAAAATCGTATGGAGATAACAAGAATATTTAAGACGTTATCATACTGATGGGGTTAAATTCTTGGCCTTGTAGTGCTATATGTAATTTGATCTTAGTGAGGAGGATATAGGAACATTAGTTTCTTGTACATCTAGTAAGACAAATGGTAATGAGAAGATTGTCTAGTTGTGTTCAGGTGGTTCTAGAGTTCATGTTCTGCAGCTTAACGAGGGAGGTGAATGTGGTGTCTTGTTCTGGCCTTACTGTTCTTCAAGATTTATGATACAAGCTGCAAGTCACGATTTTTGGCAAGTGAAAGAGTGGTAGTGATTATGGTGGTAATGGCACAGTAATAGTTATAAATAAGTGCTCGTGTGCCCTTCGGGCCCCTCGCACTTGCTCCTGCGGAGAGCTCTCGCGCTGCTGTAATATAATTTTATTTTCGTTATAGCTATGAGCAAAAAATTCTACGGAGATCCTATGCCGGGCGCCGGAAGCGACGTTTTTTGGTCAAAATGTGATCGCTCATTAAATATAGTAAAAGTTTTTTCAATCGTGATGGGACAAAGTTTTTTTCACATCTGTGAATTTTTTGGGATTTTTGTGCCAATTGTGGTGGGATTTGAACGTGTAGTTTCGGCTGCCCAAAACACACACACACACACACACACACACACGGCTACTGCTATAGCATATTAGATTATTATTGTGATGGTGGTGGTAATGATGGAGGTGATAATGGTGATGGTGGCGGTGGTGCTGTTGATGCTACTGGTGGCGGTGGTGTTGGTGATGGAATGGGAATGGTGGTGATATTAATACTACAGGTGCAACATACTGCCTGCGATACAGCATACAGTATCTACAATATCCCGCATTTGGTGACAAAACAGGCTGTCTAACTCTTTAGGTACAATGAGTCTCCTATGATAAGGAAAATCCCCTGGCGGTAGCAAAAATAAAATGCAAAGGCCGTCATCGTTGTGAAAAGGTTCATGAAAATTTTCTTACCTTCTCACAAAGAAGGTCTCTGGTAAGCAAAACAAAATGACTACGGTAGTAGAAGCATAATGTAAGGTCTTTGTACTGAAAGGGTTATTGGAGACTTTTTAACCCCTGCTGCGAGGTGACACTTTTTTTATAGACCACCAGACAATTTCATGCAGCTGACGGGAGAGCACATGGTAGTGAAGCGGTTAAAACACTCTGCATTAACCTTTATAAGTCTGATGGCATTTCATTGCTACGGTCAGACGATTCCGTAGTGAAGTAATCTGTAAGACATAGACAAAGAGGTTGTTGCCCTGGGAGGTTATAATCAGAATTGTATGTGTGTGTGTGTTCTTACCTAATTGTATCTTTGCAGGAATGAGTCAAGCTCGTACTGTCCCGTGTCTTAAACCATATTTATCGTACATATCCTTAAATTTATGAATTGTTTTGGCACACACTATTTCATTCGGTAGTGCATTCCATTGATCAATTGCTCTGTTTGGGAAACTGAATTTCCTTACGTCTTTATCACCTCTCTTTTTATGCAGTTTTTTTGCAGTGTCCTCTTGCTGATGCTTCTCAATATGTTAAGTAATCATTTATGTCTATTTTCTCCTTCCCTGATATGCACTTATATAGCATTATCATGTCACCTCTTTTCCTTCTCTCCTGTAGTGTTGGTAGATTCAGTTTACTTAGTCTTTCTTCGTAGCTTAGGTCCCTTAAGCTTGGTATCCATCTTGTAGCGGCCCTTTGAATTTTTCAATCTTGTCTGTGTTTTTTGAGATGAGGACTCCAGACTACTGATGCATATTCCAAGGTTGGTCTAATGAATGATGTTATTATTCTTCTTAGCATGTCTTCATTTATGTATGTGAATGCTATTCTCATATTTGCAAGCAGTGTATACATGTTCCGTACCTTCTCGCTGATGTGGTCAGCCGGAGATAGTCTGTTATTGATAATCACACCTAGGTCCTTCTCTCTTTCTGATGTGTATAGGGTTTTATTTCCTAACTTAAAATCCCAATCAGATCTTTTTCCACTTTTACCAAACTTGATTACATGACACTTGTCCACATTGAATTCCATTTGCCATGTATTACTCCATTCATGAAGTTTATTTAATTCTTCTTGTAGCTCTTTACAAGAGTCCGTGTTAGTAATTCTCCTTTGTATTTTTGCATCATCTGCAAACATATTTAGATAGTTCTCATTTCCAGTGTTACTGTTTATATCATTTATATACACTAAAAACATGATTGGTGCCAGCACTGAACCCTGTGGTACTCCACTAGTCACTTCTTTCCATGATGAGTAGTTTCCTCTTAGTACTGTTCTCATTTCTCTTTTTATGAGAAAATCTTGCATCCAACAAAACAGTTTGCCTCGAATTCCTCCTTGATGGTACAGTTTTCATAAAAGTCTTTGGTTGGTACTGTGTCAAAAGCTTTCTTGAAATCTAAATAGATACTCTCCACCCATCCTTCTCTTTCCTGTATTGTGTTTGTTACTCTGTCATAGTAGCTCAACAGATTAGTTACACATGACTTTCCTTTTCTGAAACCAAACTGTCTTTCTGTTATCATATTGTGTTCTTCTAGATGATTTACCCAAGCTTTTCTTATAAGCTTTTCTAATACCTTGCTTACAACACTGGTCAGTGATAATGGTCGGTAGTTGAGTGGATTTTGTCTATTTCCTTTCTTGAATAAGGGGACAATATTTGCTTTTTGCCAAATATCAGGTAGTTTACCTTGACTCAAGGATTTCTTGAAAATTAAAAATAATGGTTTACTTAACTCCTTTGCACATTCTCGTAGTACCCAACATGAAATTTCGTCAGGACCACTTGCTTTTCCTCTGTCTAATTTACTTAACTCCTCCTGTATTACTTTTTTTGCTATTTGTATATCTGATATTATGTGTGGACATGCATGTTCCACATAGTCCTTCTCAAAGTTTTTTTCTTCTGTAAAAACTAATTGGAAATTCTTATTTAGTGCTTCACAAATATCTTTCTCTTGTGTATAAGTGATTCCCTCGTCCGTAATTGTTTGTATTATATCTTTTACTTTGGTTTTGCTTCTGATATAGTTGTAAAACAGCTTTGGTTGATCACTATTTTTATTTATTATATCCTCCTCAAACTGTTTTTGGGCTTCCCTCCTTATTCTTGTATAATCGTTTCTTGCCTGTTTGTAATTATTATACGCCCTTTCACTATTGTGTGTGTGTGTGTGTGTGTGTGTGTGTGTGTTGATAAAGACAAGGAATGTGTTGGTGGCTGTGATGTAGTTGTGGTGTGTATGCGTTTGCTTTTATACAGTACGTGTGTTGTGGGGAATGGTTGTTAGGAAAGTGTGAAATGTTGGTAGGTATAAAAGAAGTATATAGGTAGCTCTGTAACTACAGTCATGGTTACTGTGAAGTATTGGTTTCGTTAAAATTGTTCTTTGCTCTATAAAATATGATTTTAGGGTTGTAGGGAAATGCAGAATATTAGTGTGAATGCCTAGAAAAATGGTAGAAATAACAATGGAAGATATTAGTATCGTTACTGTTTATGGTTTCGGTTTTGGTATGTGAAGAGATAATTAGAATATTGATGGCTGTGTAATGTTTGAAGTTGTGGTTGTTAAGGGATACAGAAATCATTGGTAGCTCTAGTTAGTGTTTGTAGTTTTAGTGGTTAAGAGATGCATAGAATGTTTGTAGGTGTGCAATGTTTGTAGTTGTGGTTGTTAAGAGATACACAGAAGCTGATAGGTGTGTAATGTTTGTAGCTGTGTTTGTTAAGAGATACACAGAAGATTGTAGGTATGTAATATTTGTAGTTGAGGTTGGCAGAGTTTGTCTATACTCACAAGACTCCTCATGGCTGAGTAGTTAAGTGTAGCGATGCAGTGTGAGGTGCCGCTATTTATATACTGCTCACTCTCAGGCCTCTCTCTTTTTCTCAACCCCATCCCCCTCCATATCCCCTCCCCATCTTTCCTTCTCCAACCCCCCTTTCCCCCACTTTCCTTTCCTCATCTTCATCCCCCTCCTTTCCTTCACATATCATTTAAACACCTCCCCCCACCCCGTTCCTTCTTTCCTTCTTCTTCCCAGTTCTCCTTTTCTCCTCCTTTCAGTCTATATTTTCCTTTACATCATCCCCTGTCGTTCTTTCCTCTACTTATCATTTATTTCCTCCCTAAATCCTCCTTTCCTTCTCTTTACTCCTTCTCCCCTCCTTCTCTTCTCTTTCTTCTCTTAATTCTTTCTTTCTTCTTCATTTTTTCCTTCCTTCCTTTGCTTCCCCCCGCTTTACGTCGTCCCCTCCCCCTCCCTGCTTATCGTCACCTAAGATTTGTTCTCCCCTCATTCCCCTTCCTGTTCTTCTTTCCCTCCTCCTTCTTTCTCCCCTCACCCTTCAACCTTCCCAGCCTTTCCTCCACTGTTGATCTGTGCTCCTCCTCCCTGCCTTCGTACTCCCTTCTTTCTCGTTTTGGTCCATCTCTTCCCCTATCCTCGATTCTCATTTTTTTCTTCTTTTCCTTCACCAGCTCCCCTCCCTCCTTACCCCTTTCCTTCCCGCTAGTTTGGATTTTTACCCCCTCACTCCCTCCTTTCCCGCCCCTCTTCCTTCCCCCTATTCCTCCCTCCTTTCCTGCCCCTCTTCCTTTCCCCTATTCCTCCCTCCTTTCCCACCCCTCTTCCTTCCCCCTATTCCTCCCTCCTTTCCCGCCGCTCTTCCTTCCCCCTATTCCTCCCTCCTTTCCCGCCGCTCTTCCTTTCCCCTATTCCTCCCTCCTTTCCCACCCCTCTTCCTTCCCCCTATTCCTCCCTTCTTTCCCGCCGCTCTTCCTTTCCCCTATTCCTCCCTCCTTTCCCACCCCTCTTCCTTCCCCCTAGTCCCTCTCTTTTCCCTTACCCCTCCTTCGTCTCTTTCCTTTCCTTTCTTCTCTCCCCTTCTCCCTCTCCTTTTCTCTTTCCATCCCTATTTTCCTCCCTTTCCCTCTCCCCCTCCATTCTTCCTCCTCTCCTTCCCTCTCCTTCCCCTACCTCCTTCCATAGCATCTCTTGTCTCTTTTCTCCCTCCTCTCCTATCTCCTCCTCCTTTCCTTCAAGCTATGTTTTTAGACCTCCCTTCCCTACTCTCCCGTCTCCCCCCCTCCTCTCTCTCTCTCTCTCTCTCTCTCTCTCTCTCTCTCTTTTCTCTTCCTCTGTTTTTCCTCACTCTCTTCTGCAATATCGTCCCTCTCCTTTTCCTCCCTTCCCTCCTCTTCCCCTTCCCTCCCTTCCCCTCCTTCAGCATGTCCTCTCTCCCTCCCTTCCCTCACTCGTCCATGCTTGATTTGTGCCTTTCCTTCCCCTTCCCTTATCTCTCTCTCTCTTTCTCTCTCTCTCTCTCTCTCTCTCTCTCTCTCTCTCTCTCTCTCTCTTGTCGATTCCCTTCTCTTTCTTTTCCACTCGTTTTTTTTTCCTTTATTTTCCGTTTCCTTTCCTCTTCCTTCATTTTCCTTTTTCTTTAATTCCTGTTCTTCCCAAATCTGCCTCTTCCCTTCCCATCCCTTCCCTTCCCTTCCCTTCCCTTCCCCTCCCCTCCCCTCCCCTCCCCTCCCCTCCCTTCCCTTCTCTCCCCTTCCCTTCCCTTCCCTTCCCTTCCTTTCCCTTCCCTTCTATCCCCTTCCCTTCTCTCCCCTTCCCTTCTCTCCCCTTCCCTTCCCTTCTATCCTCTTCTTTTTCGTTTCGTTTCCTCTCCATTCTTTTCTTTCCTTTCTGTTCTCTTTCATTTTCTTTCCTCTTTCTTTCTCGTCCTTTCCCTTCCCTTCCCTCTTCCTCACACTTCACACTTGCCTCTCCTGCAGGTATATATACTTTCCCTTGTACTACTCCTTTCATTTTCCCGTCTCCCACTTTTAATTATTTCTTTCCCTTATATCCCTTCCGTTTTCTTTCATCCCTTTGTCATTCAGTTTTTATTTCGTTTCTTTCTCATTCCTTCATTTCGTATTTAATTATCTTTCACCTGTGCCCTCACAATCACCGCCTCTCTTCTGTAGCTGATTTTTATGCATACCTGCGGCCTGCCCTCTCGTACCTTTTCTTTCGCTTCCTGCCTCTTATTCTTTCATTTCTTTCTCTTTCTCCTTTGCATTTCCCCTCTCTCTTTTAACCTCTGTCTCCTTTACGTCGCTTCTTCCCTTCCATTCGTTCATTTTCTTTACCTCATTTCCCCTCCCGTATCTCATTTCCCTTTCCATATGGTGCTTCCCCTGTCCTTCATTCCAACTTCCCCATTTCTTCTTTCAAGTTATGCTTTCCTATTCCCTATTTATTCTCTTTCTTTGCGTCTCTCCTTCTCATTTCCTTCTTTTCTTCCCCTTGTAAACGTCATTTCCTTCTCTTCCCTCCTCCTCTCTCCCCCATCCCTTCATCCTCACCCAGCTTTGTTTCTTCCCCTCTGTCTCTCCCCTCCCTACCTCTTCTTTCATTCCTTCCTCTTCCCGCTGACTTCTTTCAACCCTTCTTCCATCCCTTTGCTGTCATCCCCTCTCCCCTTTCCTTCCTTCTATCGCTTTCCCTTCCCATTTCTCATCTCCTTCCCCTCCCCCTTCTCATTCCTTTCCCCTACTCCTCCCCTTCCTACCCCTCTCCCTCCCCCTCTCCCATTTTCTCTCCCACTTTCTCCTCCCTTTTTGTACTGTCATTTCCCTTCCTTCTTCTTCCCCATTTTTTTGTTTATGTTACTTCCTTCCCTCCCACTCCTCCACTCCTTCCTTTCTGCTCATCCACTCCCCCCACCTTCCCTTCCCCCCCCTCTTAGTACCTCCCCTAACTCATTCATTCCCTTCCCCTCTCCTCCCCTACCTTACCTTATTCATCACCCCACCATACTTCTAATCCTTTCCCCTCCTCTTCCTTGGCCACTCCTTCTCCCTCCCTTTCCCTACTTTACCTTCACGCATCACATATTCCCTTCACTTCCCTCTCCTTTTATCTTTCTTTTCCCTCTCTCTCTCTCTCTCTCTCTCTCTCTCTCTCTCTCTCTCTCTCTCCTCTCGTACAGGTTTTCTTTACCACTCCTCTCCTCACTCCCCCTCCCCTGCTTGCCTTTACCCCTTCCCACTCCTCTCTCTCTCTCTCTTCCCCTCCCCTCGCCTTTCTCTTTCCCCTTTCTATCCCTCCCCTCCTCACCGAGCCTTCCTGTTTTAATGTTTTCATTATCTTGTTCCTTTCCAGTCAGTCTTCCTCTTGTGTTTTTGTTGTCGTATCTTGTTTTTTTTTATGCAAGGAAGAAGGAACCAATGGCCAGGAGCCTGCAAACCGTTCCTTCCACAAAAAAAATAAAAATAAAAAAAGAGAGAGAGAGCCACACTCAAGATCCGTTCATTTCGAGATGCCTGGATATAGGCTAATGCGTTTGAAAGACTGGAGATCATAGGAAGTAGGAAATACAAACAGAGGTAGACAGTTCCAGAGTTGACCTGTTGCATAAATGAAGGTCTGGGAATAACGGATAACTCTTGCATTAGAGAGTTGGACAGAAAAGGGATGAGAGTTTGTTGCTAGACGGGTGCTACGTGCCCGTCTTGGAGGTGGAGGGATGCAAGCAGACAGTTTAGAGGACCAGTGGCCTTTGCAGTAGAGAAAGAAAACAGATAAAGATGCAACAGTGCGGCGAAGAGACAGAGGTTGAAGGGAGTCAGTAAGAGGAGGAGAGTTAAGAAGACGAAAAGCCTTTGACTACACTCTACTGAGAAGAGTTGTGTGTGGGAAGCCTCCCCACACATGAGAGTTGTGCTCTACACAGGGGCGGATAAAACCCGTGAATAGAGTCAACAATTGTGCAGGAGTAAAGAAGGTACTGAGTCGGCTTCTTACATCTAATGTCTTGGAAGCTGATTTTACAAGAGATGTAATATATATATATATATATATATATATATATATATATATATATATATATATATATATATATATATATATATTGAAACAGGCTTGTTCTGAGGGAACCGCAACTTATACAGGAAAAGCAATACCAGTGTTGCAACGAACAGCATATTTATTATGTCCAGACGTTTCGACATATTCATCTATGTCATCTTCAGTGGATTTAAAAAGATGAAAAAAAGACCTGTAAGGTATTTAAAATCCTAAAAGAACTATATGAGCATGAGCTCATCGTACCTACATAAAAGAGAAAACGTAGTGTTAAATTATAGGGGGGACTTAACTGCACATTATATTCAAAGGGACAGCAGACAGACAATTGTTTAGGGCGGGTTTTCGTTTATAAATATGAATGGATTCTAGTATTCTTAGATTCATACTAGTACATGTGTCTATTATACAGAAATTCTTGGGATCAACAGAAGTATTACAAATATATGAATGTTCCCTTACCGCTAAGTGAGGAGGGTCGCTCACAGGGAGACCTGACCTGCTCGACTGACCTCTATGCTCGTCAACCCTTAGCTTGAAAGCTCGTATTGTGCTTCCAATATACCCTGTATGGCAACTAGGGCACTTGTATTCATAAACGACTGACGAGCGGAGGGCAGTCGGTAGTGGGTCTTTGTAATTAAAAAATGATTGAATCTTAAGATCATTCTTATGAACAAATCGGAACTTTATTTGAGGATAGAAAATAGAAAAGTTATATTTCAGTGCCCTCTCTATCTCTTCTGATACAGTACCAAGAAAAGGTAGAGAAAGATACACTTCCTCCTTACTCACTGTACATACGGGTTGCTTTGGACTGTAAATTTTGGCTAAGAATTTTCTAACACAATTATCAAAAAGAGCAGTACTGAAACCATTGTTAGCAAAAAAAAAATCCTCAAAAATGAAATCTCCTGATGGAATAGGTTGTAGGTGGAAGTTAGGTTATAAGCTCTGTACAAAAGTGTTCTAATTGCATTCATCTTAAAAATAAATGGACAGTAACTAAAAAAGCTAGTACCCAAACCCGAGAAAGTAGGCTTACGATATACAGACATAACCAGAGTGCCATTTAACTTCTGAATTAATAAATCATATATTGTGCAGTTAAGTCCCCCCTATAATTTAACACTACGTTTTCTCTTTTAAGCAGGTACGATGAGCTCATGCTCATATAGTTCTTTTAGGATTTTAAATACCTTACAGGTCTTTTTTTCATCTTTTTAGATCCACTGAAGATGACATAGATGAATATGTCGAAACGTCCTAACATAATAAATATGCTGTTCGTTGCAACACTGGTATTGCTTTTCCTATATATATATATATATATATATATATATATATATATATATATATATATATATATATATATATATATATATATATATATCTATATCTATATCAGGATCCTCAGTGGTAGAGTGTGCGTCTCGCACGCTGATGGACGAGGGTTCGCCTCCCGACAGAGTTGTAAAAACTTTGGGAATCGTTCACCGAGCCACTTGCTACTTTGGCGGACATAAGGGGTGCTGTGGTTGAACCAGTGTCGCATACTAGTATGCTTGCACCCAGTCGGCTTAAGGCTGGCCGATTACACTTGGTTCACAGACTATACACACATCCAAAGCCACTACAATTACACTTGCAAGCACTTCTTACCCTACTTACAGTCTCTACCAGACAGCCTATGCCACTGGGTACAGATACATTGGCTTGTATCGTCCCTGCTTCGGTAGGGATAGGCCGGTCCTGCAGTGGACCTCAACTGCTGCTGATGATGATGATGATATATATATATATATATCACCATCATCATCAGCCATTACAAGTCCACTGCTGAACAAAAAGCCTCCCCCAACTTTCTCCACGAATTCCTTGACTGAGCCAATCTTTGCCACATTTTCCCTGCATATTTCTGTCTCATTTCTCCACCTCCTGTCTGGCCTTTTTCTGCTACGCTTACCATCTCTTGGTGTCCAGTCAGTCAACCTCTTGCTCCATCGATTATCCCTTGTTCTTGCTACATGGCCTGCCCACCTCCATTTCTGTTCTTTTATACCTTCTATAATATCTTTGACTTTAGTCTGCTGTCTCACCCAAGTTGATCATTTCCTGTCTCTTAAAGATATTCCCAACATTGACCTTTCCATTGCTCTCTGAGAACGAATTAATTTATTTTCCATCGATTTTGTCAGTTTCCAAGTCTCACAACCATACGTCATAGCTGGAATTATACATTCGTTATATACTTTTTGTTTCATACAAACTGGCAAGCTATTTTTCATAATGTCTCTATGTTTACCGAAAGCTTTCCATCCAATTGTAATGCGTCTTTTTATTTCGCTATCATTATCTTTCGCTAATTTTAGTATTTGTCCCAGGTAATTGTACTCCTCAACTTCTTCAAGAATTTCTCCACTTCTTCTGATGACGCTCTTTGGTGTTTGAGGATTAAACATTACTTTAGTTTTACTCCGGTTCATCTTTAGCCCTACTTTGAGACTTTCTCTGTTCAGGTCATTTAACATTTCTTGCAACGTCTCTGCTTTTTCTGAGATTAGGACAATGTCATCTGCAAATCTTAAATGGTTTAGCTTTTCTCCATCTATGTTTACTCCTTTGTTTTCCCAGTCTAGCTTTCTGAAAATACTTTCTAGGCATGCTGTAAATAACTTTGGTGAAATTGTATCTCCCTGACGCACGCCCTTCTCAATCTTAATTTTCTCTGAGTCCTTATGTAATATAACTGTAGCAGTTCCCTCTTTATATATGTTTTCGAACAGTTTTACAATGTTCTCATTCACTCCTTGTTCTTGCAATGAATTTATAATTGCATGTGCTCCACTGAGTCGAAAGCCTTTTCGTAATCAACAAAACCTAAGCACAGTGGTTTATTATATTCTGTAGTTTTCTCAATTAGCTGATTTATTGTGTGCAGATGATCAGTGGTCGAATACCCGCTTCGGAATCTTGCCTGTTCACGAGGTTGGTTTTCCTCCAAATTTGTAGCTATTCTGTTTGTAAGGACTTTAGTGAAAAGTTTGTAAATGACTGATAGCAAGCTAATGGGTCTATAGTAACTAAGGTCTTTTGAGTCACCTTTTTTATAAAGTAGAATAACAATTGCATTACACCATGTTTTGGGAATTTTCTTCTGTTTTATATAGTGGGTATATAAGTGAGCAAGCCTATTTTGTACTTCTGCTCCTGCATCCAACAGTAAATCTGCTACTATTCCATCTTCTCCCGGAGCCTTCCCTCTTTTCATATTTTTAAGAGAAATATTTACTTCGTCTGGTGTTACCTCAAGTATTCCACTTGTGTCAACAGAAAAGTTAGCTATTGGTACTACTGTCTTTGATGCATACAGTTCTTTGTAAAATTCTTCAACTCTCTTCAGCACCATATCTCTGCATTTCATGGTTTCACCGTTTTTGTCTTATAGTGATGTAATTTGTTGCTTTCCAAGTGCCATTTTATTTCGGACCTGCTTCAGACTTTTTCCTTTAGTAATGGTTTCTTTGATTTGATCCATGTTTCTCTGTCTTTTTTCTTCTCTTTGTCTTTTGTTGACAAGCTTGTTTAATTCCGCTCGTTCTATTTCATCTTTCTTTGTTTTTACTTTCATTACCTTTCTTTTTTTCATAAGCTCAAGTGTCTTCTCTGAATACTTCCCGGCTTTGGTTGTATTAGGTTTTCCTACTACCTCCGCTGATTCTTTTAGCACTTTTGTTAGTCTGTCATTCAACTCATCAATGTCACATTCAGTATAACTGAGAGCCTGAAATCTGTTCCTTTTTTCCAACTGAAAAGCTGCTTTGTTTTCGCTGACTTTTATTGGGCATATCTTTTTGTCTTTAATCATCTTCTTTCTTTCACTTTTGAAACTGAATCTTGCTGTGCAACCCACCATTCTGTGGTCACTTCCAACATTTACTTTGTTGACAACTGTGACGTTTGTGATTGTGTTATTCTTATTTGCTATAATGAAGTCGATTTCATTCTTTGTTTCTCCATTTGGACTTCTCCAGATCCACTTTCTCCCTGTTCTTTTGTGAAAGAATGTGTTCATTATTCTCATGTTAAACATTTCTGCAAAGTTTATCAACATTTATCCTCTTCCGTTCCTTTCTCCCACTCCAAATTTTATATATATATATATATATAATTTGTTAGTCTACAGTATATACATATTTGTTCTTAAGCGTTATTTTTATTTTCCCTTTTTTGTTTCAACCTTCATTTTATTCTTTTGTTTCAATCCTCATTTCCTCTTTGGTTAGCTGTCTTTATTTTTTTCCCTTCCATCCTTTCCACCTTCCTTCCTTCCTTTCTCTTTCATTTTCCCTCTTTCATTCCCTCTCGTCTCTTCCTCCTCATCTCTCGTGCTTTGACGTTATTGTTTTACTTTTTCTTCTCCCTAATGTTTTATCTCTTCCTTCTTATTTTTCCATTTACGTTCTACCGTCCCGTTCTTCCTCTCTCCCTTCATCTCACCCCCCCCCCTCATTCCCTATTTCTCAACCTCTTATGGATCTCTCCAATCTCCCTCCCTCTCCCTCCACTCTCTCCTCTTTCCCGACCCCGTTTCTTGCTTTCTTCTTTCCTCTCCCTCTCCCTTCCGTCTCCCCATCAGTCGTCTGTTTTTCCCTTTTCCTTTCCCTTCTTGCCCCCCCCTCTCTCTCTCTCTCTCTCTCTCTTCTTTTTTTTCTTCTTCTGGTATCACCACCATCATCTTTTTGTGTATGTATAAAGGGATATTTGCATTTATGTGTGTGTGTGTGTGTGTGTGTGTGTGTGTGTGTGTGTAAATGCAAATTAGTTTCCTTCATTCTTAATCGCATAGTATGTGCGTGTGTGTGCATACGTGTACGTCTTTTTCTAGCTGAAATTATACACACTGGAACACACTACCTTACACGCTCTCGTGTACATGTAAACACACACGTAAATACACACACATCAAGCTTATCGAGAGAGAGAGAGAGAGAGAGAGAGAGACTTCGATATAATGATAAGCGTGGGATAACTGATATATAAAAGATGAACATGCCAGCTCCTCCCACGGTAGTAATAGTGTTCTTCCTACCGGCATTAGAAAAGGCAAACATAACCCTTCAGTTTTGCAGTTGCTATCTGTAAGCCATTTTATCAGTTTACGAGAGACTACGGAATGGAAGGGTTAGGTGTGGCCATTGTTTATCCCTTCAGTACGAGAGCCTATTAGTCTAATATAAGCGTGTGAGAGGCCTAAAAAATCAATTGAAGTAGTTAAGAACTGGCAGGGACGAATGGAATGGATTTTGCTAGGTAATCTGCAATTGGAGACGTGAAAAGAGACCTTCTTCAACTAGGTAGGTGGCGAAAGTAGACATCAAAAAGCAGAAACAGTTGTGGGAAGGTCACGTCTTTCGTAGATCCGATATCAGACAACCAGGTTAACTGAAAGGCAATCCATAAGTGGAGAGAGAGGAAAAGGCAGACCGAGAACAAGATGGAGTGATGAAATGTGTAAATTAACTGGGATTAGGTATAACAGGCTAACAGTCAGGAGGTGTGGGGAGAAAGATGAGAGGCAGTCATCCCTCAGTCACAGGATGGTGCTGCGGCTGCCGATGACGGTGGTTGTAGGAATGATAATGATGAGTATATTAATTTGTAGTAGTAGAAGACTCTTATTGTTATCGGTACCGTTGTGTCCCCCCCCCCCTGTGGCGGGGGGGACACAACCTGGCCGCACTATGGGGTGGTGCTACTACTCTGCGGCCGGGTTGTGTTAGGAAGAATACTGCCACCGTATTCCCTGCGTGTCGTAAAAGGCGACTAAAAGGGGCGGGGTGAGGGGACTAGGGACCCCCTCCTCTGTTTTTTTAGTTCCTAAAAAGAGACAGGCCAGAGAAAGGGACGGGGGATGGAGTTATCCCCGTACCCTGAAGATTGGGTCTATGAATGTGCGTGGATGTAGTACAATTGAGGCTAAAAGGGAGGAGATTGGGAGAATGTTTGTGAGAAGAAAGTTGGATGTGTTAGCTTTGAGTGAAACGAAGATGAAAGGGAAGGGGGAATATATGTTTGGAAGTGTGAATGGAAGATTGTCAGGTGTTGATAGAGGAAGGGCAAGAGAAGGTGTGGCCTTGTTAGTGAGTCCGGAAGTGCAGCAGTGTGTGATTGAATGGAAGGAGGTGTCATCGAGACTGATGTGGGTGAAAGCGAAATTTGAACGTGAGTTGTGGGTGTTTGTGAGTGCATATGGGCCTGGTAGTGAAAGGGATGAACAAGAGAGGGAGTCTTTCTGGAATGATGTTGATGAGTGTCTGCAGAGTTTTGGAGCGAATGTGAATGTGGTAATGATGGGAGATCTGAATGCTAGAGTGGGAAATGTAGCAGTTGAAGGCGTAGTTGGTATGCATGGTGTGCCTGGAAGAAATGAAAATGGGGAACGAATGATAGCGATGTGTGTTGAGCGAGAGATGGTGATTGGGAATACGCTGTTTGAGAAGAAAGATATTTATAAGTATACATGGGTGAGACAGGAGGGTGGAAGGGTTGTTGATAGAGCCTTGATGGACTATGTGGTTGTGTCTAGGAATGTAATAGGAAGATTGTTGGATGTGAGAGTTCTGAGAGGGGAGGGTGGAGGTATATCTGACCACTACCTGGTGGAGGGAAAGTTAAGAGTAGGTAAGAGATGGGTGAGAGCTAGGAGGGTTAGGTGTGGCAGGGAGGTTTTGAAAGTGAGTGAGTTGGATAAAAGAGAGAAAAAGATAGAGTATCAGGAGAAATTGAAAGATGAGTGGAACGCAGTGAAAGATCGGGAAAATGGCAGCGTGGAGGAGGAATGGCAGTTGTTTAAGAGTGCTGTGGTGGAGCATGCAGAAGAGGTGTGTGGTGTGAGACGTGTGGGTGGTGGTGTAAGAAAAGGAAGTGAATGGTGGTGCGAGGAAGTAAGTATGGCTGTGGCTGAGAAGAGACGTGCATATGAAGTGTGGCTGCAGAGGAAGGATGAGATGTCATATGAAAGGTATAAGGAAAAGAGGAATAGAGCGAGAAGGGCTGTGCGTGATGCTAAAGTGGCAGCAGATGAGAGGTGGGGTAGGCGGCTGACAGAGAATTTTCAACAGAATAAGAAAATGTTGTGGAAGGAGGTGAAAAGGGTGCGAAAGGGAGAGTCTGGGAAGGAAGAACGAGTAAAAGCAGAGGATGGAAGGATGTTAATTGAGATGGATGCAGTAAGGAAGAGATGGGCAGAGTATTTTGAAAGATTGTTAAATGTAGAGGAGGAAAACGTGGATGAGATTGTGGCAGATAGAAGGGTGCAAGGAATAAATGTGTTGGGAGAGTTGAATGATTCTTTGATCACGAAGGAGGAAGTGGAGAAGGCAGTAAAGGAGATGAAAACAGGGAAAGCTGCAGGTATGGATGGGTGTGCTGTGGAATGCCTGAAGGGTGGTGGAGTGACTATTGTTGACTGGTTAGTAAGATTATTGAATGCGTGCTTTGAGAAAGGTATGGTGCCAATTGACTGGGCAAGTGCTTGTGTGGTCCCGTTGTATAAAGGCAAGGGTGATAAGTATGAATGTACTAGCTTTAGGGGTATAAGTCTGTTGAGTGTTGTAGGTAAAGTGTATGGTAGAGTGTTAATTATGAGAGTTAGAGAGGGTACAGAGGGAGTGATTAGTGATGAGCAGTGTGGCTTTAGGAGAGGGAGGGGATGCGTTGATCAGGTGTTTGCTGTGAGACAAGTGTGTGAAAAGTATTTAGCGAAAGGCAAGGATGTGTTTTGGGCATTTATGGATTTAGAGAAAGCGTATGATAGAATTGATAGGGAGGCTTTGTGGACTGTTTTAAGATTGTATGGACTTGATGGCAGGTTACTAAAAGGGGTGAAAAGTTTTTATGTAAATAGTAGAGCGTGTGTAAGAGTGGGAAATGCTGTGAGTGATTGGTTTCCCGTGAGAGTGGGGCTGCGACAGGGATGTGTGATGTCGCCTTGGTTGTTTAATATTTACATGGATGGTGTTGTAAGGGAGGTGAATGCAAGAGTTTTAGGTGGTCTGAGTCTGGTAAATGTTGATGGAGGAGAGTGGAATCTGAAGCAACTGCTGTTTGCAGATGATACTGCATTGGTGACTGATTCAGAGGAGAAATTGAGACAGTTGGTAGAGGAGTTTGGAAGGGTGTGTGAAAGGAGGAAATTGAAAGTAAATGAGAATAAGAGTAAAGTGATGAAGTGTACGAGGTTGATAGATGGTAGGGGGATGAATATAGTTTTGAATGGTGAGTTGCTTGAGGAGGTAGATTGTTTTAAATATCTAGGGTCACATGTTGCTGTGGATGGAAGAATAGATGCAGAAGTGAAGTTTAGAATTAATGAAGTAGGAAAGGTGCTGGGAGGAATGAAAAAGTGTTTAAATGTCGTTCGCTTAGAATGGATGTAAAGAGAAGACTGTATGAGGGTGTTGTGGTACCGACTGCGTTATATGGGGCTGAAACATGGAATATGGGTGTAGCAGAGAGGAAAAGTTTGAATGTAATGGAGATGAGATGTCTGAGGAGTATGTGTGGAGTGACGCGTATGGATCGAGTGCGAAATGATGAAGTGCGAAGGAGAACTGGAGTTGTTCGGGAGATGGCTGGTAGAGTTGAGCAGAGGGTGTTGCAATGGTTTGGGCATATGGAGAGAATGGATAATGAGCGATTGGTGAAAAAGATAACTAGATCTGATGTGAGAGGTGTAAGACTGAGAGGAAGACCACGAATAGGATGGATGGACAGTGTGAAGAGAGCGCTGGATGCGAGAGGGATGTCTGTTGAGCAAGGAAGAGTGGCTGTGCGTGACAGAAATAAATGGAGAGAAATTGTGAATGAATAAGTGATGACGCAGCCCTGAGGGGATATTCTCCCGCATTTGGTCTGATCAGCTAGTCAGGTCAGGTGCGGGTAAGGGGATGGGTCTGTTATGATGTGGCAGGGGTAAACCAGTTCTGCTGTCGGGCCCTGCTGTGGATGTCACTGCTTGCATTGCGCAGCTGACCCTTGTGCGGTGTGATGCGGTGAGGATCTGTCCGTTCTCCCCTTTGGGGCTAAGATGCGAATGAATGTGTTTGAATGGATGAGTAAATGGAGAGTGAGTCGTCCTGTCTCGGCTACCTCCCTTTCCTTGGGGGAAGCAGCCTAGGTATATAGATAGATAGATAGATTAATGACTGAGATTATTATTATTACCATATTAGTATTGTTAATAAGAACTCCATATCCTGTGGAGTTCATTTTGATATTGTGTGTGTGTCTATATATATATATATATATATATATATATATAGATATATAGATATAGATATAGATATAGATATATTAAGATCCTGAAGGCTGGCATTCCAAGACCGTTCGAGATAAAGACTGGAAATTTTCAGGAGTGATGTATCTTGGTTGCAGGCTTCTTTTGGCACATTTTTTCCCTAGCACCAGCGCCGCACTAGCGCCCTCTGTTATTATATTTTCAATTTTTGAGCTCCTGCAGCACTATCGCTGCACGAGATGCCTCTGTTATATATTCAATTTTTGCTCTCCTGCGCAGCAAGGACTACAGAATCGATTGCTTTGGAAATGGTTCCATATGTAGTAGTGAACATATTCTGTTTTTTATTATTATTTTTTTTACTATTACTACCACCAGCACCACGGCTGCTACTGCTACTACAACAGCAGCAACAACAACAACAACAACAACAACTACTACTACTACTACTACTACCACCACCACCACTGCTACTACTACTACCACCACCACCAATACTACTACTACTACTAATACTACTACTACTACCACCACCACCACCACTACTACTACTACTACCACCACCTCCACTACTACTACTACTACTACTACCACCACTACTACTACTACCACCACCATCACTACTACTACTACTACTTCTGCTACTACTGCTACAACAACAACAACAACAACAACAACAACAACAACTACTACTACTACTACTACCACCGCTACCACCACCCTAATCAGCCACGATCACCACCACCACCACGATTACGACAAGACAACGACGACTACCAATAGCTCCTGCCAGCACAGGATGTAGCATTAAGCAGATAAATAGACATAAGAGAAAGAATATTAAAACTTGGTGATGTAACCGAAGAAGCGAGAAAGTACAAGAATGGAAAGATATGACGAGTAATGTGAAGAGAGCAAGTGAGAGAATGATGGAATGTGAGATAGTGAAGAAGCATTGGAGAGAGAGAGAGAGAGAATGTTAGAGTGAAAGCTCAAATGACGCAAATTGAGTGTAATCAATGAAACAAACGCTCCCTCATGTATATATTTCCGTTTCATCACATCAAGGAAGTGAAAACCCAGTTGCATATTACCCTCTTCCAGTTACAGGGACCCGACACTAGGCTGTCGTAGGAGGGAGATGGTGGTGGAGTGGTTAGAAGAGTGGTTTACTGGCCGAGGGAAGGAGGACTGTTTGGCGTCTTATATTTCATTATATGTCACCTGATGTTGCTCAAGACCCAACGACATATAGGCAGATATTTTTGTTGGGTAAGGAAGCTCCCTGACACCTCTTCCTTAACAATTTATTTTTGGATATGATTGGTTGCTATCCGTTTGTATGTTACTGATGCAGGGAATGATGATATTGGAAGGATATATGTAACACATAAAAGACAGTAAGGTGTGATAAGACAAATCACTTAGGAAACTGTGTTAAGAAGCTTCCTTACTGTAATATTTGGTGACTTTGATTTACCAGTTCCAAAATAGGGAGAAGCCCTATCCTCACACACAGGGTCAGACCTATATACAAATTTGCAAGAAGGTTCTTTGTATCAATTTGTAAATTAATCGACACTTGGAGCTAACATCCTAGATCTTGTCTTAGCTACATCAGAAAATGTAGTGAGTAATGTTATTGTAGGAGAAGAATTCAGTACAAGTGATCATTGCATAGTTACATTTAACATTAAATTCAGTGAAGACAGTCTCAAGGCCAGTTGTGAGAAAGTGCCCGACTTCAAGAGAGCAAATTTGAAGAAATTAAAGGAAATTGCAGGTGCAGCTGACTGGCATCCCATTGTCGAAACTTTAGAAATCAATGACCCGTGGAGTTACTTTACAGAAACTCTCAACAGTGCCATCAAATTATGTATTTCTATATGCAACAGAAGGCCCGCCAAAAATTCTACACCCAAATGGTGGAACTCCAACATTAAACATTGTCTAGAAGCAAAATATCTTGCATATAAGAAATTTAATACCAAAAAGAGTCAAAGCGATAAAAATAAATACGATGCCCTTCGACGAAAAGCCAAAAAAAAAAAAAAAATTAAATGCATTAGGAAAAATCTTGAGACATATTGCAAGTATCAGTAAATCTAATCCCAAATAATTTTTCACTTACATAAGAAGCAAAAAGGTAATAACTCCATCAATCGGTCCCTTAGTCACAGATAATGGACAGCACACTGATGATGAAACTATGATGGGGAAAATTCTTAATACTTTCTTCGCGTCAGTATTTACAACAGAAAATATACATACAATTCCTACTGTTTCCCCCATTCCTATAGAAGAGGGCAACATAATCACTGACATTACAGTCAGCGATCACGACGTACTGCTTAAATAATTAGATTAAAAGAGAATAAAGCACCAGGACCGGACAAAATATCACCACGTGTATTGAAGGAACTAAAGAATGAAATATCAAAGCCTTTAGCTGAACTTTTTAACTTATCACTTAAGAGCAGTAAGGTGCCACATGAATGGAAGCTTGCTAACGTAACCCCAATATTCAAAAAGGGCAACAGAGCCCAACCAGAAAACTACCGCCCAATTAGTTTAACATCGGTGGTTTGCATATTGCTTGAAAGTATTATCAGAGACAAGTTTGTAAAACACTTAGAAACAAACAATCTCATAAAAGATTCGCAACATGGTTTTCGTAATAATCGCTCTTGCCTCGCGAATCTGCTGGACTTTTTCAATGATATACTGAACATGTATGACGAGACTAAATCTGTTGATGTGGTCTACCTCGATTTTCAAAAAGCTTTTGACAAAGTTCCACACAAAAGACTCCTTCAGAAGCTAAAGGCACACGGTTTCAGTAGCAGTGTTCTTGGGTGGGTAGAAGATTGGCTCACCGGACGAAAACAAAGAGTTGTAATAAATGGAAAAGAGTCAGACTGGATAAACATTACAAGTGGAGTGCCGCAGGGTTCAGTGTTAGGTCCTATTCTTTTCTTAATATATGTGAATGATATTGACGAAGGATTGTGTTGTAAGATTTCAAAATTTGCTGATGATATGAAAATAGGTAAATGCAAAGTGTTAAACATTGGCGTTAAAAATGTAAGAGCAAGTTATAGTATGAATGATTTCCAGCTTGATAGGGTAAACCATGAAAAAAACTTAGGAATTATAATAACAAATGATTTGAGACCAAGCAAACAATGTACAGAAGCTGTGAAAAAAGCCAACAAATTGATTGGGTTCATAGGCAGAGCATTTGAATATATATCCGATAATATCGTCCTCACTTTGTATAATTCCTTAGTATGCCCGCACTTGGAGTATTGCGTTCAGTTTTGGTCACCGTATTATAAAAAGGATATTGAAAAGCTTGAAAGAGTGCAGTGAAGGATGACAAAGATGATACCTAGATTGAGAAATAAACCGTACGAGGAACGTTTGGAAGCCATGAATCTCTTTACCCTAACAAAACGTAGGATACAATGAGATTTAATTCAAGTATTCAAGATATTCAAACAACATGATAACATGGCTGTCGATAAATACTTCACAGTTGATCACTCGAACTACACTAGAGGCAATGGGCATAAAATAATTGGCAAACGATTCCAGTCGCATGAAGCTAAGCATTTCTTCTTCAGTAGAGTTGTAAATATATGGAATAAACTACCCTTCAATTTAATAGTACAATTTGTAATACAGTACAAACCTTTAATGGTCGCCTGGATAAGTACTTGGCATCCAACCCCCAGCTTAATATGTTTACTCCTGAATAAAGCACTTGTGTATGTATAATTTTCTGTTTTATTTTATTTTAGTTTTTTAGAGCCTGGATCAATTTATTAAATGCAAATATAGTATATGCACAGACTAGGATATGCAAAGATAGTCCTGAGTTAACGGTCACTACTCATACTTTCGACCTGTGATGGGCTGCGGATCACTGAGGGTCCCTGTTAGTTACGTGGCCACCATCGGGATTTTTTTTTAATGTACCAGGGGTCACTGCTTCAGGAGGTGACTTGTTTGCTTGTCCTGCGTGGGAAAGTTTCTAGTCTCAGTGGAATGAATGGAGCTCGGGCCTGATTGACTGCTGCCTACCTTAATAGCGCCAGGCAAGGCTGCCACACCACCCCTGAATATCCACACTGTACACTGTGCAATTTCCACACTGTATTCGCAGACGCCTCGTCAACTCAACGTACCCATACAGCGACATGCATTAGTTATTTATTTATTCGATTACTCATTGTACTTTACTACTTTCTCTTTCAGGTTATTCATATTGGTAGCTTATAGATAATGTATTATAGAATGTAGTTTTCCTTTTCAGTCTTTCCTATGAAATTTCCATGTCAGTTTTTCCATGCTGCGTGGTGGTTTTTCTCACTTTTTCTTGCCAGTTTTGGCTGGAGGGTTTGGAGGCGGAGGGAGCGTTCTTGCTTTACTTTCCTTATCCTTCAGCATGTAGTGTTAGATCTTGTAGTCATAGTCTACTCTGTACCAAACAGCCTCGAAAGAACCATAAGGTCTGTTGCTGTTTGCTTTCCTTTGTACTCCTTTGTACCCAACAAGAATACGAGGCATAGACATCCCTGGTAATGCCATCACACCTGTGTCTAAGTGAGAGAGGCATAACATGTGTTCAGTATGGACGTTGGGGGTAGCGTCTAGGTGTGACTTGTGACGATGTGTGACACTTAGGAGTACAACTGGACCAGAGAACGTACAGAACACTCTCATCTATACCCAGAATTGGAAATATAAAATGAGAAAAAAAAAATGGCATTGATTCCCTTCAGGGCGATGATGTCTTATGTTTTATTCCACCTACTTCAGGACGATTTTCTTACCGAAGACATTAACGTAACCTCTTTACGCAAATTTTATTATATGTCTTATTGGTTTATTTACCAAAGTCCTGATGTGGTGAAGGAATTGAAGGTAGATAACCGCCAGACTCTCTTTGATGTCATCACATGACAATCGATAAACCTCCAGTCACCTCTTCAGGCTCGAACCCATGACCTACACTCCGGCAGGAATGTTTTAACCACAAGACAACATGGTAACAATACGAGCATACTTCTTTTGCTTTCTTTTTCAATCCCTTCAGTGCCTGATGTCTCATACATAATTTTTCCTACCAGCAGGCATTATTATTCATCTGTAATGAGACCTGTGACAGAGAGGGAAGTAAAAACGATCGCCATTAATCTCTTCACTACGAGGGATCTCCCGTAAACTTTATAAAAATCGTCTTGCGACAGCAACGATAAAATTTAAAGACAAGATGGAGCACTCAGAGAGAGCAACTCCCGCACCTTAAAATTAGTTCAAGGGCCGAACAATTGACTTTACCCTGTGACTTCGATCTTCGGCCGAATAACCTCAAAATAAAATTAGCTACTTCGTTCTTGCCTGACCCTTAACACATCCTACAACTTTGGCCAAGTGCCGATGAAAACTTTTGAGTTGCCCTGTTCTCAAGATAGAATCTCTTCAGTCTTGGACGAGTTTCAGTCCTTTCACCGAGTTTGATCCAAATAAAATCAGTATTGTTTTAGTTACAGGGTCGAGCATTTGACCTTGCCCTGTGACGCTGACCACTGACTGATTTTTCCAAGAATCGAATCCCTTCTTCCTTGCTTCCTTTACCCTGAACTTTGCAACAAAGTGTTCGCATCAGATGAATAATGTTCACGTTAACCTCCCCATGTGACCGAGACCTTTGACCTTTTTTTTTTTTTTAACAGTTGGTCAGCACCTTGACTGAACTTTTGCCTTTCCACTAAGTTTGGTTACGTTGGATAGAAACTGGCTGAGTTCCTTTGTTCACACACACACACACACACACACACGGCAAAATATAACACCTGCATCCCTACCACGAGCACGGATGTAATGATATTGTAATAAAGTGTACAAAGAGAATCACCTGGTTTACAATCTTTTAAACTTTTCACACAGCTGGCACTTCTTCTTTGTTGTAAGTACATCCAACCGATTCTATATAGATGAAGGAGAACCTGTTTGACGCAAAATGCCGAAACACCTTCACGATGACTGTAGCATTTGTGTCTTCTTCTTTCTAACAACCTCCTTGTATCAGTGCAGGGGTTAAGGCTCTTTGAAGGAGGAATAAGCCATACTATTAAAATTAAGACTAGATCACATAGTAAAAATCATAAGGTGTAATTTGTGCACTTGTGTAACCTTATGTAACTTTAAATGGTCGCTGTAATCCTTTCTAAGCTTCTTGGCGATACGGTAATTCCCCACCTCTTGCATCTGATCGGCTGATATCCCAGCAGGAAAGATGATGCTCCTCTTCAACATGGTAGTTACTTTTCATGTAATTATAGTTACCATTTTCACCTTCAGCCTGAGTACGCAATAAATAGTATATTATTGCTATGTCAAGGCAATTTTACTCCACACTAGGAAGACTTACTGATCTAGGGGGTTCGATAAAGCCCTCATTAACCCTTTTCACTACAAGACATCCTTCCTAAATCAAATAGAAACGTCTGGGCAGCTTGATTTTATAAATATGTCATCGTAATGAAGACGATACTTGTCACTGTCAGCCTCACCTTCCCCAGTCAAGGTCCAGCTTTAAAGTTGGGGGCGTGGCTTAGTTTTGTTAAGTTAGAATAATGGCACCGTAGAACAGAGTGTACTGGAACAGAATGCAGCACCGTCCGATTTCTGTTGCACTCTTCGCTCGAACGTTCGGAACATCAGGCATATTGGTTGCCTCTTCAGTGGGATTACTTTTTTCTTCATTTATTTATTTATTTGTTTATTTATTTATTTATTTATTTATTATGCTTTTGAGAATTTGAGGAGTAAGTTATACGCTTCATTAACCCTTTCACAACAAGGGTGCTCTCCAGACCTGAATGAAAATCGTTTAGTAACAGCAAGAATAAAAAGTGACGACCCCAACGTGACGAGGTAAACCCTTTGACTCCGGTGTGTCTGAACTGAACTAACTCGTCCGCCGTAAGCTGGAACAAAATACTAAGTTTATTCCCGGCCCAAACGTCAATCGTAGTGTCTTTAGTGTAGTCCGTACCCTGAGTCTGTGTTGAGTGTTGTAAAATCGTCTGAAGTATAAGACATCGCAGGTAATTTGCAACCAAAGAAATTGTGAGATTCTAGTTGAAGGTATTTGTAAATTTTTAAGAGAGACTCTGATACTGTACTCATTATAGTAGCCAACCCTTTCCTTCCTCCCCCTCCTCTCTCTCTCTCTCTCTCTCTCTTATTTTTCTTTAAACTTTCAGCAGGATAATCTACAGTGACGCCTTTATCATTTTACACATGTTATCTTCCGACAGTTCTAGTGCGTTATGGAAACATCAGTACGTAATAAAGGCAATTATCACCAGAGAGAGTGAGAGAGAGATAGAGAGAGAGAGAGAGAGAGAGAGAGGAAATGAAAGTGGTTACGTCTTGAATGATGGGTCCATTTTCTTGCTGTACTTTCGTCTGTTTTTGATACTTTCATTGTTGTTTTGTGGTAAAAGGGGTGAAGGACGAGGGGAGATGAAAAGGGAGGAAAGTGAGACGTGAGAGGAAGGGAGAGAGGGAATATGTAGGGTGAGAAAGAGTGAGGGTGGATGGAATGAGAGGAAGATAAGGGGTTACAGGGAGAGAGAGAATGGGAATATGTATGGTGAGAAAGGGTGAGGGTGGACAGAATGAGAGGAAGGTGAGGGGTGAGGGAGGAGGGAAAGGGAGGATGGTGTTGAGTGCGACGAGTTAGGGGGAGGGAGGGGAGGTATACAGTGTACGAGTATACCACGGTTGAATCCGAGACAGAATCAGGGAGTAGTGGGGGACTGACAATGGGTATGCCTGAAAAAATTAACGTTCTCATGTGTTTGCTGATACTATGATAAAGGAATGGGATTGCCAGTGTTGGCTGAAATTACCAAAAAAATGTCGTGAGCATAGAAAACTTAGGTTTCTCTTTGTAAGAAACATCCATTTCTGTCACAAGTTCACATGTGGCAAGGTACACGTAGACTGAGAAGATGTGAAGGGTGAGGGTGGAGGGAAAG
This sequence comes from Coenobita brevimanus, assembly GCF_032717465.1. NCBI lineage: Eukaryota > Metazoa > Arthropoda > Malacostraca > Decapoda > Coenobitidae > Coenobita > Coenobita brevimanus. The sequence continues at coordinate 12,273,336 of NC_137034.1, forward strand.
AGAGTAAAGTGTAAAAAGGAGTACAAGGGAAAACAAGCAGCAACATGCTATTGATCCTTTCGTGACTTTTTGTAGGGAGGGTTATGGCTAACAAAACTATTCTATCAGCTGAAGTCAAGGAAAGAGAGCAGCAATAGACGTAAGGGTTCCTTTGAGGTTGCTTGTAACAAAAAACTATGACTAATATCTGCTTCCCTGAGTTTAGGAGAAGGATAGTGAAGGAAGAAGAGGGAGAAGGCATAGTAAGTAGTGCGGGAAAGAAGAATGAATGATGGGATAGAGAATTGGGGAAGGTGTTGAGTGAAGGAAGTGAGGGGGAGAGAGAGGGTGGGGTTGCCTGTATGAAAGGGAAAATGTAAGCAGGTGAAGAGTGAGGAGCAAAGAGGGAGAGAAAGGGTAATGGGTGGTGGGGGAGGGAAAGGGAGGATGACGTTGGGTAAGTGATGTACAAGGAGAGGGAGAGGGAGGAGGAAAAGGTAGGAAGACTTGAGGTGTGGATAGGTGAGAAGGAGAGTGAGGTGCACTGTAGGATGAGGGGTGAAGAACGAGGGGAGGGGAGGAAAGGATGGGATGAGGGAAATACAGAGAGAATGTAGGGTGAGAATAAAGGACTAAAAATATGGGGTGAGGGGGAGAGTGGGGGGGGGGTTACCTTGAGTGAGAAGGGATGGGAGGGAGTACAAAGGAGTACAAAGAAATACAAAGGAAAGCAAACAGGATGACCTATTTGACCTTTCGAGGCTGACTGTTACAGGTTAAGTTACAGTTAACATAAGTCTTGTTTGTCAAAAACAAGGACAGGAAAGCAGAGAAAAGGGAAAAAAAAAAAGTGTGGGGGTGAAAGGGGAGAGGGTTACGTAGGGTGAGAAAGGGTGAGGGGTGAGGGAGGAGGGAAAGGTAGGAAGTGCTGAGTAAAGAGGGACGAGGGCGGGGGGGTGTACAGTTCGTAAGATGGGAAGAGGGGGAAAGGTGTGGGGTGAAGTGGAGGTAAATAGGAGAGAGGTAGAGGTATGTTCTCAATCTCGCATCATCTTTGAACATACTTGATATTTTGTTCTCTCGGAATTTAACTTGGAAAAATTATATTGCTTCTTTTGTAAAATCTGCTTCCAAGGGATTAGGTGTGCTGAGCCGACTCCGTGCCTTCTTTACCCCTGCACATTTATTGACTTTATACTGGGGTTTCATATGTAGAGTACAACTCTCGCGTATGAGGAGGCTCCCCACATACAGCTCTTCTCAACAAGGTGGCGCCAAAGGCTTTTCGGCTGATTAACTCTCCTCCTCTTACTGGCTCCCTTCAATTTGCCTCCTGGCAGCACTGTTGCATCTTCATCTCTTTTCTGTCGCTACTTCAATGGTCACTGCATCTATGAGCTGTCTGCTTACGACCCTCCACCACTACGGCGGGCGTGTAGGACTCATTTAGCAGCAAACTCTCATCCCTTTTCTGTCCAAATCTCTAATGCCAGAGTTGGATGTTAATTCAAGTTCTTCATGTATGCAACAGGTTAACTCTGGGAATGTCTTCCTCTGTCTGTATCTCCTGCTGCCGATTACCTACAGTCTTTCAAACGCGGTGTGTCCAGGCAACTCGAAATGAACGGATCTTAAGTGTGGCTCTCTTTTATCTTGTTTTCATTTTTTCTTGGAGGGAACAATTTTGCGGGCTTTGTAACCTTTGGTTCCTTTTTCCTTGCATAAATACATGCATAGTACATAGAGTGAGAAAGGGTAAGGGAGGAGGGAAAGGGAGGAAGATGTGCAGTGAGAGAGGTGAGGGGGGAATGAGGGAGAGGTAACAGGGTTAGAAGTGAGTGGAGTGAGGGTGTAAATGAGAAGGTATGAAATGCGTGGGGAATGATCAAGGAAGGTGAGACGTGCAGGGTGAGGTGATATAGAGGAGGGGGTTTGTGCGAGGAAGAATGAGGGGAGAGGAGGGGATGTCGGGTGAGGAGGAGACTGGAACGGTGGGATGAGGCTGGAAGGTTAGGAGGAGAGAGGAGCGAGGAAGGAAGGTCAGAGGTGAGGGAGGTATACAGGAAGGAAATGCGGGTCAGGAAAGAGGGCCAGGAGTGAGAGAGGGATAAGGAGTGAAAGTAGGATAAAAAGATGATGGGGAAAGGAGAAGGATGAGGAAGTAAGGGAGAGAGAGGGAGGTGAAGGGGGAGGGAGGGAGGGAGGGAGGGAAAAGGAGGAGGTTGAGGGATGAGGAGAGGTGAACTGAAGTGTAAGAGAGAGGGGAAGAGGGTGAAGGGTAAGGCGGGAGTGCCGAGAGGTTAGGGAAGAGTATGAATGAGTAGGGTGTTAAGGTGATGGAGTAATTGGATAGAGTTAGGACAGGGAGGAGGAGGGATGTGAGGAGAGGTGAGGGAGGAAGGTAGGAATAACGGATGAGGGAGGAGGGTAAGCGGGTGGAGGGAGAGGGAGGAAAGTGGGAGTTATAGCCTATGTAAGAGTATGAGAGAGAGAGAGAGAGAGAGAGAGAGAGAGAGAGTGTATTACGTCCCCAGCTGTCGTCACTCCTCAAGCACGCTGCAATAGTTAGGTACAGCAAGAAATTCGTTCGGCCTGCAACTCCTCATTCCCGGGCCAGCTGGATAGCAACATGAGATATCTCCACCACAAATACTGTATCATCCATCACACCATCAATGATAATGAAATAGCCTACTACACTATTTACATATATTTACAAACAAACACACTGATACTCAGATAAAGAATATGCTTAGATCGCTTATGCTATATCCCCACAATGATCTTCTCAACACCAAATGACACTCAATAATAACCATAATATCTCAAAATAATTAACCATTCTCCCTCACATGTTACTCTATAATATTAACCACACAAATACTCCACAATGGTTCACACAATAATAATCTCCACTATCACAAGTACACCACCACGTGCACCATAGGCTATCTTGTGGCCACCCACACCACGCTCTCTCTCCCCAACACCTCTATATTCTCCTCCCACAAGTAATACTCATCAATATATTCACATAATTATCTCACCACTTCCCTTGTATAACACCTCACACTGTGTGACCACGCTACTCTCCCAAAATCACCACGTGTCTCCTCCAACACGCCCACCCGAGCAGAAACCCAGATCAGCTCCTCACACGCCGCCAGTCACCAAGAGAGAGAGAAGCCACGCAGGCACGCACTCTCCCCTTGTGCATACATAACATATCTCTCACTAACGGGATCACAATACAACAACATAACCTTACATGTTAACTCTTAACAACTTCACAAATATTAAATCATTTCTACATTCTCCAAAGATAAACTCCAACACAATATACAATCACATTATACAATAATAAACAATATTCATTACATTCGTGATACACAACAAAAGAAAACGTCCTGTATGAAATATATAAGGGATAACTCCTCGTAACACCCCCCTTCCAGTCAAGATGTGAATTCTCCCTTTAAGAGGATTCACATCTCTCAGGAACGCGAGAGAGAGCGTCTGCTATCACATTCTCTCTTCCCTTTACATGAGTCACAACCAAATTATATTCTTGCAGCAGCAGACACCATCTCATTAACCTCTGGTTAGAGTTCTTCATCCTATTTACAAATACAAGAGGATTATGATCAGTGAAAATTTACACGGGCCTCATGGTACCCTTCACATACACTTAAAAATGATTCAAACACATAATCAATGCCAAAGCCTCCTTCTCCACAGTACTGTAATTCATCTGATATGGTAACAACTTCTTAGAAAAATACCCAATAGGATGATCAACCTGCTCCACTTCCTGCATTAATACTCCTCCAATTCCCTCACCACTGGCATCCACATACAATTTAAATGGCTTATCATAATCAGGAGTGACCAATATGGGTGCATTTACTAGCATATCCTTAATTTTCTTAAAAGCCTCCACACAGTGCTCACTCCACATAAATTTCACTTTCTTTGACAACAACCTGGTCAATGGCAATGCAACGGCTGAAAAGTTCTTACAAAATCTTCTGTAATACCCACTCATTCCCAAAAACCTCAACAATTCTTTCCTATTTGTTGGAGAAGGAAAGTTCACAATATCTCTCACCTTAGCATCCAATGGCCTCACTTGTCCTTGTCCTACTTTGAATCCTAAATAGTCCACATAAGCCTTCACAAAATCACTCTTTGCTAAATTCACTGTGAGATTTGCATCATCTAACTTTCTAAATACTTCATCCAACAACTTCAAATGCTCCTCCCATGTATCAGAATACAGTACTATATCATCAATGTATACAGTACAACACTTCACTCCACTCAACACTGCATTAACCAATCTCTGAAAACAACTGCTACTGTTCTTCATTCCAAATGGCAAAACTTTATACTGATACAACCCATCCATGGTAACAAATGCTGACAATTCCTTAGCCCTTTCAGTTAATCCAACTTCCCAAAAACCCTTAAGCAAATCTAACTTTGTCACATACTTAGCATTTCCTAACTGATCAATACAGTCATCAATTCTGGGAATAGGGTATGAGTCAGTCTTAGTTACAGTATTCAATTTTCTAAAGTCAGTACAAAATCTGTAACTATTCCCTCCAGCCTTAGGTACAAGTACACAGGGTGAACTCCATGGACTATTACTTGGCTCAATTAAATCATTTTTCAACATGTACTCTACTTCCTTCCTCATAATTTCTCTCTTTTGTGGAGTCACTCTGTATGCATGTTGCTTAATTGGCCTTACATTCTCTACTTCCACATCATGCACAATAACATGGGTTCTTCTAGGAGCATCAGGAAACAAAGATCTAAACTTGTTAACAATTCTTTTTACCTCTCCTTTCTTATCCTTATCTAAATGCTTCAACTTCTCATCCAAATTATTTAATATGACTGAATTTTCCAAACTCTGACCTTCACAATTCATCAAGTCATCATATTCACCATCACTCTTCTCCACCTTCACAACATTACCACAATTTACCTCATCATTTACATCCAATACTTCTTCCCTACCATAGTATGGCTTGATCATATTTACATGACACAATTGAGTTCCCTTCCGTCTCCCTGGGGTTCTGACTATGTAATTTACATCACTGACTTTCTCCTTAATGGACCAAGGCCCACAATATTTTGATTTCATAGGATTATCCTGCAATGGAAACAACACCAGCACCTTATCACCAGGCTGAAAACTTCTATCTCGTGCCTTCTTATCACACCAGGTTTTCATATTAGTCTGTGACTCCTTTAAATTCTCACAGACAATCTCTCTAGCTCTCAACAATCTCTCCTTAAACATAGTAACATAATCCAGCATATTTGGCACATCATGATTTCCCAACCACTTCTTCTTCAACATACGCAGAGGTCCCCTGACCTCATGTCCATACACAAGTTCAAATGGACTGAAGCCAGTGGACTCCTGTACAGCATCTCTTATGGCAAACAAAGCTAGTGGCACTGCCTCATCCCAATCCTTATCCATTTCAGTACAGTATATTTTTAAGGTCTTCTTTAGAGTTTGGTGAAACCTTTCCACACATCCCTGCGACTGCGGGTGGTAGGCACTCGATAACTGCTGCTTAATCCTCAACTCTTTCAACACCTGACCAAACAACCTTGAAGTGAAATTACTGCCCTGATCTGACTGAATTACTCTCGGGAGTCCAAGCCAAGATAAAAATTTCACCAACTCCCTCACAATCACTTTAGCATGGATACTTCTCAAAGGAATTGCCTCTGGAAACCTTGTTGACATACACATAATAATTGGCAAATATTGATTGCCTCGCTTAGAACAAGGTAGAGGACCTACAACATCAATACATATCCTGCTGAATGGTTCATCTACAACAGGTGCAATAGTGCCTTTACAATATATATTCTGGTTAGGTTTACCAACAACCTGACATGTATGACAAGTCTTACAATGCTTAATTACACTCATCTTTACACCTGGACAATAAAAATGTGCTGTCACTCTACTCAAAGTCTTTCTTACACCAAAATGTCCTGACCAACTATCTTCATGAGCCAACTCCAAAATCTTACTTCTGTACTTCTTAGGGACAATAATTTGGGTCTTCATCATCCAATGATTAGATACTGGGCTATCAGCAGGTCTCCATTTTCTCATTAAAATTTGGTCTTGCACATAATATCCCACATCTCCATCAAAAATTCCTCTCTCAGCCTCACTCCACAACGCCTTCAGACTTTCATCATTCCTTTGTGCATCAATTAAGTCCTCCTTTTTCACAACAAAGTCTGGCAAAGTCTCTACTTCCTTCCCTTTCACCTGCTCTGCTTCATCTCCAGGTTCACAAAGCAAGGATGAGCTTAGGTCTAACTCACAATCCTCATCTTCCTCCGCTCTTTTAGCACTAGCCCTTGTCATTACACATGCTGGATAAATCATACTCTCCTCAAGTCTCTCACCATCCTCACATACTTCTGGGTCTACGGTTTCACTTTCCTGGTCAACCTCAGGATTCTCCACAATTTCAGGCTCAGGGACAACTTTATTGCCTGCCAAATCATTCCCTAATAGCATGTCCACTCCTGACACAGGCAATCCTTCACTTACTCCAACTTTCACATTTCCTTTGACAAATCCACTCTCAAGCCGCATACAATGTACTGGTACTTCAAGCTCTGAAGAACTCACACCCCTAACAACAACATTTTCACCAGTAAAGGACTCTTCACTCCACTCTGCAATACCTTTACGTACAAGACTCAGGTTAGCTCCTGTGTCTCTCAGTATCACAATCTCCTTTCCTTGTCCCTCACCCACCTTCATCCGACCTTTGGTGATAAATGGCTTAAACTCTACTGCAGGTAACACCTTGGATCCTGTACATACATTTGCTAACAATTGTTCTACATGTTCCTTCCCAGTTACAGTCAATCCAGCTTCCTTGGAATTCTTCAAACTATAACATTGATACTTCCTGTGACCTACTTTACCACAATGCAGACACTTGGGTTGCACCTGATTTTTCTTACAACTTATACTTAAGTGTCCAAAATCACCACACTTATAACATTTGATTCCTGACTTATTTTGATGTGAGGCATTACTGACCTTATCACTCCTAAACAAAGGTGACTCTACAGCCTGACTTTGAACATGTCCAACATTAGATTTCAGAAAATTATTTGAGTTCTTGAAACTGTTTTGGTTAGCTGTACCTTGTTTACCACCCCAAGAGTTGGTGGACTTGTTAACCCAGCTCTGGTTAAATTTACCTTTTATCAGCACCTTTGCTCATCTCATACGCAACAGCAAGCTGATCCGCTTTACGTCCAGCCTCAATCACATTTCTAATGTCTAGTTTCATTATTTCATACCTCAGTGCTGGTTTTAAAGTATTTCTAAAATGTTCTAACATCAATAACTGTATCACATCTTCCTTGCTTGTCACATCCTCAGGTTTCAACCATTTACCACACTTCAGCACAATCTCTCTGGCAACTTCCAAATAGGTGTTACTATGTGTCTTTCCAACGTCTCTGAAACGCTGTCTATAAATTTCTGGATCCACCCTCACAGTCTGTAAAATTGCCTCTTTAACAACATCATAATCACTGCACTCATCAATACCCAAACCAGCATAAGCCTCTCTTGCCTTGCCCTTTAATCTAGCTTGCACCAATAAAGCCCACTCTTTCTTTGGCCAACTTCTCAATTCAGCAATTTTCTCAAATTGTATAAAGAAATCCTCAGCCTCTTCCTCTACAAATTCTGGCATAAGTTTCATCTTTATATCTGCTGAATTTCCTCTGTGTTCCCCTTTTTCTACTTCCAACTTTTTTATCTCCACCTGAGCCTTGATACTCTCCTTCTCAACTTCTGTTTTCATCAAAGCCTCTTTCATCAAAGCCTCTTGATTCTTTTCCCTCTGTAACATTATCTCCATCTCCATTAACTTCACTTTCCATTCCATCATCTCACTACCAGTCATTTCTTTGTTTCTTTCTACATACTTTTCATCCTTTTCCATACTTCTTCACACTCACTCTGCTCTCTACCCAAAATCCCAGATTCCATCAAACCCTTTATCAGTTCTCTCTGCATATCCTCCTTAAGATTAGTTTTTAACTCAATGCCATAAGTGCATGCTAACTCCCTCAGCTCTTCTCTTGTGCACTGGTATAGAGAATGTACAACCCTACTGCTCATTAATTTTTGCACATTACTCTCTGCCATGATTACAAATAATTTCAAGGCTCACCACAACACAGTAGGCCAGAGGGGAGGGCTGGCAAGCAAGGCAGATTATCCTGGTCACACACACTGGGCTCATGGACAGGTGGCACACAATCACAAAGATCTCCCGGACAGGCCCCCAATTTTCTGTTACGTCCCCAGCTGTCGTCACTCCTCAAGCACGCTGCAATAGTTAGGTACAGCAAGAAATTCGTTCGGCCTGCAACTCCTCATTCCCGGGCCAGCTGGATAGCAGCATGAGATATCTCCACCACAAATACTGTATCATCCATCACACCATCAATGATAATGAAATAGCCTACTACACTATTTACATATATTTACAAACAAACACACTGATACTCAGATAAAGAATATGCTTAGATCGCTTATGCTATATCCCCACAATGATCTTCTCAACACCAAATGACACTCAGTAATAACCATAATATCTCAAAATAATTAACCATTCTCCCTCACATGTTACTCTATAATATTAACCACACAAATACTCCACAATGGTTCACACAATAATAATCTCCACTATCACAAGTACACCACCACGTGCACCATAGGCTATCTTGTGGCCACCCACACCACGCTCTCTCTCCCCAACACCTCTATATTCTCCTCCCACAAGTAATACTCATCAATATATTCACATAATTATCTCACCACTTCCCTTGTATAACACCTCACACTGTGTGACCACGCTACTCTCCCAAAATCACCACGTGTCTCCTCCAACACGCCCACCCGAGCAGAAACCCAGATCAGCTCCTCGCACGCCGCCAGCCACCAAGAGAGAGAGAAGCCACGCACTCTCCCCTCGTACATACATAACATATCTCTCACTAACGGGATCACAATACAACAACATAACCTTACATGTTAACCCTTAACAACTTCACAAATATTAATTCGTTTCTACATTCTCCAAAGATAAACTTCAACACAATATACAATCACATTATACAATAATAAACAATATTCATTACATTCATGATACACAACAAAAGAAAACGTACTGTATGAAATAAAGGATAACTCCTCGTAACGAGAGAGAGAGAGAGAGAGAGAGAGAGAGAGAGAGAGAGAGAGAGAGAGAGAGAGGGGGTTGGATTAATTGTGAAAGAAGGAAAGGAAGAGGTGATGGAGTGAAGGTGACAGGAAGATAAGGGTGACAGAAAGTATCCTTATTCGGGTAATTGATGGTTTCACGATGAGCGGAAATGCTGTTCGTTTTCTTTTTCTTAAGACAAATATTTCTGAATGAACGGATTTTTTTTATTAGGTTACCGTGCATAAAATTCTGTCTTTATGTTGTATCTACAGTATATCAATATCAGCCTTAGACTTAAACGAGAAGTCATGAAATAATGATAACGATGAGGAAGAGGAGGAGGAGGAAGAAGAGTAGGAGGAGGACCATTCAGAAATAATTGCCTTAGTCAATAGTGATTAGGAATATTTTCAGTATTTCATCCACTGCTCCAAAATATTTAAACAGAAAAAGATGCAGTTTTTCAACACAGAACACTTTGTAGGGGTGAGGGTGGCAGGGAAGGGGGGGGGGGGAGCTGAGTTTGAGGTTAGTGGATGAGAGGTGAGTGGGTAAGGGAGAAGGGGTGAAGAAGGTGAGGAGGGGCGAAAGTGGGGTAAAGGTGGAGGAAACAAAGTGAGAGAGAGTTGTGGTGCGAAGGAAGAGCGGGGGGGGGGGGCAGGAATGTGGAGGGAGAAGGTAAGAGGGGGTAGGAAGGGTGTGGAGGAAGTGTGAGAGATGAGGAAAGTTTGGAAGATGACGGTAAGAGATGACTGGCTGTGGAAGGAAGGAGAAGAGTGAGTGAGGAGCATTGAAATTGGTAGGAAAGATGAGTTAATGGGGTGAGTGAGAGGTTCAAGAGGGTTGGGGAGAGAAGATGGTGATGGAGGGGCCGTGTTCTCGTGGGCTTATGTGACTCACTCACACCTTAACCTGCCATAGTTTACTGGGTAATTTCTATAGGGTATGGTATATTTATGTTCCACATTTTTATTTTGCTGCATGTTATGTATGCAGACTACTGTAAATCTGTAGTAATCCCTTCAGTACGATGACATTTATTATGTATGTTCCTTTGCTACCATCCAGGAATCTTATTCATTTGAAGGAGATCTTATGAAGTGAAGGAAATAAAATATAATTGACTTACTAAAAAGTACGGAATTAAAAGTTATAATATGAGAAATGTGTCAGAAAGGAAGAGGTGGCAGGGAACCTCCTAAGGCCTAAAGTATACGCCTTCACCCCACACTGACAGCACAGAAGGTCGCTACACTCACCTCCTCTAGCCAGCCTGACATGGGTATAGCTCTCAGTCCACCCCTTCCCCCCCACACACACATATATATGGGCACAGTACTCATTTCAGGGCGTATCTAGAATTATAGAAGGAGTTGCACTAGGTAAACATTCTTGACCTACAATGTAGAGAGAGAGAGAGAGAGAGAGAGAGAGCAGTATAGTATTGCTGATATGGTTTCCCAGGACACTGGATAATTTTTACAGTAATTGGAATAATGTTTTAAAATCTCTCTCTCTCTCTCTCTCTCTCTCTCTCTCTCTCTCTCTCTCTCTCTCTATACTACAGGTTTGCTACTTTCATCTAGAAGTTGGTAAGTGAGGTATCCTAAAAATAAATTAAATCCACAAAAAATAAATAAGTAAATATAAACCTAATTGGTGAAGGAGAGGGCGGTGAAACATTGGTGCCTACGCGGTGACCCCCTCCAGTATGGTGTGTGTGTCGTCAACGTGAGCCTTTCACCACCAGGACCTCGCAGACTCCTGTAATACCTGGTATCTTCAGACGGTTTTATTCAGTTTAGCAAGACGCTTTAAACTTGAGGAGATATATGTAATCTTCATTAACCTCCTTATCACTTTAATTCCTAAGAAGATTAAATAATATCCTTAACACTTGAATTTCCATAAAACTGAATAATATCCTTATTAACTTAATTCACATGAAATTGAATAACATCGTCTGACTGCAACAAGATTAAATAAATATGGCTTTATCGTGTTGATTGGAAGAATTGGTCGATGTGTGTGTGTGTGTGTGTGTGTGTGTGTGTGTGTGTGTGTGTGTGTGTGTGTGTGTGTGTGTGTGTGTGTGTGTGTGTGTGTGTGTGTGTGTGTGTGTGTGTGTGTGTGTGTGTGTGTGTGTGTGTGTGTGTGTGTGTGTGTGTGTGTGTGTGTGTGTGTGTGTGTGTGTGTGTGTGTGTGTGTGGTTCACAAGGTGTTCTCTAAGCTAAATATAATTTCTCTTTGCGTAGTCGGAATAAACATAAATAAAAGACGTTATAGCTACTAAAACTGCTAACTGAGGCTGTTTCCAACCCATTCACAATGAGAGGTCTGCCCTAAGCAGAACAAAATAATTTGACGGTGACAAGAATGAACCAAATACAGACGTCATCGTAATAAATGTTAACCCCTTCATTCGAGGACGTAGCTTACTTTCCTTTGTATTCTTTCTGTCGAATACAAGATGTGATGCAATTTATGGGAGACTCTTATAGTGAAGGGATTAATGAAGGCTGTATCTAACCCCTTCCTTTCGAAAGCCTGCCCTAAGCTAAATGTAATCGCCTGCGGGTAACAAGAATATAATAAAAATGATGCACTGTGGTTCACGGGGTTGATAATGGAGGCGGTAGTGGTCATTGCCTTGTGGTTTTTATGTGGCCTTTGTGGTCTTGTTATTGTACCTATTTGGGCTCAACAGCAATTAACCCCTTCAGTGCGATTATCTTAATTACACCGTCTCATGCTAAACAAGATGGGGTGTTATGTATTGTTCGACGTGTGTGTGTGTGTGTGTGTAATCGCCTACTCTAAATCATCTGAAAAAAGAAGAGCCTTAGGCTTTTGAAAGCTGGAGGCTGATTGGTTATTCGAGTGCATGCATTAGTAACTATGTATTTTAAACATTTTTATTGTATGGGTTGTGCTTCATTCAGCACACCAATAATGGAAATTATTAGTAAATTGTGATGGTTTAACTACCTTTATATAGTCTGGATTCTAGTGGTTGCCAAGTGTTTTCGTCACCTCAAACACCCTCTCAGCATCATTGACTTTTTCATTCCTCTTGCCTACAGCTCTCACTGGTGCTTCTTCCCATAATTCATGTTCCCAAACCACTGCTTTTCGACTGTTACTTCCTTCTCACATGACCCTCTCCTTCTTTATTCAGAAATTGTTCCCTCCCTCTAACATTTTCTCTGCTTCTGTCCACCTTACTTCTCGGTGTCATCGCTTCCAGATGCCACTTTCCTCGAATTTCTCATTCCTTTGTGCCCTCCATTAACTTTCACTTTCTGATTCCTGCAACTCCTCTCCCTCTAGAAATATTGTGAAACAGTTTAGTCATTTTTGCATTCTCCTCGATGCCCTGCCCTTCCACATCCTGTCTGTCAACCCTCTTCTTTTCCCCTTTCATCTCCCCTTTTAAACTTTCTCTCTCTTCCTTTCGTCCTCTTTCAACTTCCTCCTCCTCCTCCCCTCTCGCCATCAGCTTCAATAATACCCGCCATTACCGTGCCGTATACATTACTGGCCACTAGGGACGCTGCCTTCACGTAGTTCATGACCTCACCACCAGGGGCGCTATGACTATAGTTCATTTCACTTTCGTTACAGCTGAATGACGGATGTAACTAATGGAAAGATGAGGCTGTAACTCTTCTTTGTTTCAGTTACATGATACAGTACTCAGGCTTCTGTGTCAGTGGCAAGTCAACTTCACATCACTATGTACCGTACTCATCCATCCATTCATCATCCAATCTTACGTTTCCCGTGAGGAGCGTAGGAATACCATATTCAACCGGTAGTAAAAATATGTACAAGGTACCCCATATATATAGTATATAACGTTCCATTCCTCTCCGCCAGGCTATTCCTCGTGTGCTGTGGGGACGGCTCATTGTCCATCAGTATCTACCCTACATTATTCATTTCCCCTCCAAATGCCACAGCAAGACCAACACTGCATTCTTTTTACCCTATCTAGACCTGAAACTGCCATCTCTTCATCTTAAATGCCGAGTTGGTAACAATAGATTAACACTAGAAAATGATGCTAGTCACGACGAAGTGCTGTGGGAAGGATGTTGAACCGCAGCATTGTATTTTTGTGCCTCTAGGCCTTGTGAAATAAGCTGCATATAACGACAATCTGGGCCAAGTTAGAGTAAAAAGGGTATAGCCGACTGAGACATCCTTGAAACAAACATAAGATACTGCCAAGTGTTTCTAGTGAAGCGCTATTTACGCGCCACCATGTTTAATGGCAAAAGAGCATGTGATACGAGAACATATATATAGCCGACTGAGACATCCTTGAAACAAACATAAGATACTGCCAAGTGTTTCTAGTGAAGCGTTATTTACGCGCCACCCTGTTAATTAGCAAAAGAACATTTGATACAGGAACATGAAAACGATACATTTCTCTGGAATCGAGCATTCTCATTCCCAGCCTGGCACTTTTTCTCCATCAGTATAAATTGGTGTTGTTGCGACGTGGCGGTGTGTGCATCCCTGGGCTCGTACTGTCGGAGGTTAAGGAAAATGCCTAACCCCACGTCCTTAGTGATTTGTTTTTGGATAGAGCTGACTAATATTATTTTCCATGTCATGCATGCTGAGGAAGGCGATATTAAAATGATCTAAGTATCACAGAAGACGACGAAGAGGTGTAATAAACAAAATCAATTGCTTAGGAAGAGGTGCTGTGGAGCTTCCTTAACAAAAGAGATGGTCAGACACTTCGTAGCACCCACACTGTCTGTCCTCCCTGATCTGCCACACAGCAGTTGCCGCAAAAATATACTGAATAAACTACACCGTAATTGTAATGTTTCGGTCCTGCTCATTCACTTCTTGTTTGTGTGGAAGAGAAAGTGTGATTTAATTTTTATTTGCAAGATTAAATTCGCCATATATCACTCCACGTGCATTTAAACCTTCACTGTCGTGCCACTTATTTTTTATTTATTCTTCCCTTAAGCAAATTGTTTTATTTGCGTCGTTTACTTTACCTGTTGTGATAAAGTTGTCAGTAGTTTTGATGAGTTCTTCAGCATTCAGTGTCTATCTATTGCCAGACGCCTCAATCCCGTACGGGGTGGCCACAAATAAATCGCCTCAACATCGCCCAGTCCCCCGCCATTTCACCTCCCTGCTCCCAACTCACACACCCCTCTCTCATATACCTCTCCACTCCATCCCTCCATCTCATCCTCGGCCTCCCCATCCCTCTCCCCTCCTCCACCTCACTCACATACACTCTCTTCGTCAGTATCTCACCCTCCATCCTCTCCACATGGCCAAACCACCTCAGTGTGTTCCTCATAACGCTTCCTACCACATCCACATCCACACCACAACGCTCCTTTATATCCTCATTTGTTAGCCTGTCTCTCCATGTGACTCCACAGGCTCCTCTTAAATAACTCATTTCCACTGCTCTCACTCTTGACTTGTGTCCTTCCAACAACATCCAAGCTTCACTTCCATTCGTTAGAGTTGGTATCACAATACTGTCATGCAGTAACTTCTTCACTTCCATGCTCACTTCCCTGTTTCTTATCACTGTTTTCAAGGAACCAGCAACCTTTCTTCCTTAGTGTACCCTTTCAAGCACTTCACCTTCCAAACTTCTATCCTTACACATCACACTCCCCAAGTACTTAAACGTACTCACATTTTCCATTTCCTCACCATCCAACCTCACTGTACATTCACTGACTTCACCTCTCTCAAAGACCATCACCTTACTCTTCCCTACATTCATTTTTAGATTCCGTGTCTTACACACTCTCCCAAACTCATCTACCAAGCCTTGCAACTCTCCTTCGTCTTCACTCAACACAGTATCATCTGCAAACAACAGCACAGGGAGTTTCCAAATACTACCCTCTCTCACCAGGGCCACTTCAACATCCACTGCCCTACCTTGTATCTCTTTTATTATCCTATCCATGTACAGATTGAACAACCATGGAGACATGACACATCCCTGTTTTAACCCAACCTTCAAAGAGTAAAATTCACTTAGTTCACCACGGCAGCCTTAGCACCATCATACATACTCTTCACAGCAGTCAACAACTTCCCATCTACTCCTTATATTCTTAATACTTTCCACACTCCTTGTCTATCCACCCTGTCATATGCTTTCTCCAAATCCATGAAGGTCGCATACAACTTCTTTCCCTTCTCTAGAAACTTTTCCACTAAAGATCTAAGAATGAATATCTGATCTACACAACCTCTTCCCTTCCTAAAGCTTCCCTGTTCTTCTCCAACTAATTCCTCTGTTATTTCCCTAACTCTGTCAATAAGTATCCTATCATACACTTTTCCTATTACACTAAGAAGACAAATGCCCCTATGATTACCACATACTTCTTTTTCCCCTTTTCCTTAGTACAAAGAGAATAATTATACGCGGCTTCCAATCCTCCGGGACACCTCCCAGGCCAATCTGCACATCTTCTACATCCATTCTACTACTATCTCTCTCCCAAGCTTTAACATTTCACCACACACTCCATCAATTCCTGGGGCTTTCCCCAATTCGACTTTCTTCATTGCTTCCACAACTTCTATCCTACTGATTTCTTCCTGTCTTCTCACCTCCCTCCTTCTCCCAGCCATTCCCCAGCCACTTATACTCGCATTACTTCCATTCTCTGTTCAACAATTCCTTAAAGTGTTCTCTGCATCTACTCACTTTTTCTCCCTTCTCCACTAGTAATCTACCATTTTTATCTTTCACTCCACTAGTAACTTCACTGCCACCCTGCCATACTCTCTTCACCTCTTTCCAGAACATTTTTTTACAGTCCCTCCACTTTACACTCAAATTCCTTCCAAATTCCTCATCCACTCTCTTCTTTCTCTTAATAATCTTTTCGCCTCTCTCTTCCTTTCTACATATGTCTCTCTTCCGCCTCTCAACTTCTTCCACTCCCCTATTTCTCATCCATTCCTTGTATGCTTTCTTCATTTGTGCCACAGCCTGTCTCGCCTACTCATTCCACCATGCTGTTCCTTGCATCCCCTTCCGTCTATTCTTCATCCCACACACCACCTCACATGCTGCACAGATTTCTTCTGTGAATATCTTGCACACACCTTTCACGTCCCCTATCTGCTCCAGTTCATATTAACCCAATCGTTCCTCCACTTCTCTCTTATATTCTGCTTGTATCTCATCCTCTTGTAACCTTTCCACTCTTCTTGCAACTACTCCATCCTCCCGTCCTTCCCTTCTTTTATATCTCCATCTTACTTGGATCTTGATTCTGGCCACCACCAAGTAGTGGTCAGAAAGTCCACTCCCCCAGCCTCTATAAGCTCTTGCATCCATTACACATCTTCGCATCCTTTCATCCACACACACATAATCAGTCATTGCCTTCCTTTCATTCATTTCACCACCCACCCTTCTCATTACTCGCCATGTATACCTGTGGATCATTTTGTGCCTGAGGGGGTATTGGCTATCACCAACCTCCTCCCAGCACAAATGTCCACTAACGCACTGCCATTCTCATCTATCTCAGTAGGCACACCCCACTCACCAGCTATTCCATCCACCTTCACATTCCCTACTTTACCATTCCTATCACCAATCAAAAACACTCTCTCATTCCTTCCAAACTTTTCCATGTGTCTAGTTTTATTCTTGTCACTGTCAGACGACTTTATTCATTGTTGGGGACACTTCTCAATTCACCTTTATAGAATAAAACGAGTGTATGACAATGGCATTGGTATTTTAGAAGAATAAGGTGATTCAGTGAATGAAATTTTATGCAATGAATGAAACACTGAAATGGATGTAGTGAGAGACTTTAAGAGAATTATTTTATGCTGGCAATAACCATACAAAGGGAGAGTGAGAGACGGAGTAAAAAGGGTCCATGACAGTATACAGTTTGTGCCAATTATAGCACATCTGTCCAGTTACAATGAAACTAATCAGCCATATAAATTCACTCTATATACTAATTTATGCTTCGTATAAAAGGAAAACTATTAGCAAAATAAGATTATAAGGGTACAGCATTTGACTTTGCTGTGTGATCTTGAACTTCGACTGACTGTCCTCAAAATCCAATACCTTCGTTCTTTTCTGACCCTCAAAACCTCCCTCTAAATTTCTTCCAAATCGGATCAAAACTGTAATGTAGTATGTTGGTGATGGAGCGCGTTGTGCCAGCAGGTGTTACTGTGTTTGGATGGGACGTGAATGTTGGCCCTGGAGGATCTGTGTTGCCTTCCAGGGTTTGTGTGGGCTGATGTAATATTGGTGATACAGCCCCAGCCCCCCTGCTCATTCACACCACACTTACTCTCACACCCCAGAGCCAGGCGGGGTGATGAGGAGAGGGGTAAAAGAGGGGTGAGGAAGAAACGGTGGTGGGATGAGGTGTGGTAGGGTGAGGAAGATTTGTTGGTGGGGAGGGGTATGGTAGGGTGAGGAAGGTTCGGTGGAGGGGTGAGGTGTGATAGGGTGATGACGATTCTGTGGTGGTGTGAGGTATGGAAGAACAGGAATCTGTTGTGAGATGAGATGTGGTAGAGTGAGGAGGAAACGATACTGGGGTGGGTGTGGAGGGTTGAGGAAGGTGATGTGGTGAGGTGTGGCTAGGTGAGGAAGAGACGATTGTGGGGTAAGGTATAGTAAGATGACGAACGGTGGTAGGATGAGGTGTGGAGAGGTAATTGAGATTCGGTGGTGAGGTGAGGGATGGAGGGAAATGGAAGAAACTGTCATCAGATTATGTGGTGACGTGTGAGGAAGAAACCATTGTGGGGTGAGGTGTGGAGGGGTGAAGATTTGGTGGTGAGGTGAGGTGTAGAGAAGTGAGGAGGAAACGAGAGTGAAGTGAGGTATGGAACGATGAGAAACATTTAGTGGTGGGATAGGTTGAGCAAAATATGATGATCAATGGAGTGGACGAGTTACGAAAGAGAAGTGTGAATTAGGTGTGGGGAAGGGAAGAAGAAACAGTGAAGAGGAAGGAGAGGAGGTGTGTAAGGTGAGAAAGAAAGGAAGGGAGAGTGAAGAAAGGAGAGGAAATGAATCTACCTTGTTTATGTAATGCCTTCATTTCAGTCATCCTGTTACTTGTAGAGGCAGGCAGGTGCAGCCTCGTAAGGAATGGACTGTGGTGGTTTGAGGATGGTGAAGCATGAAGGGATGAGGGGATGAGGATATTGATAAATGAAGGGAAGAGGGGTGAGGATAGTAAAGAATGAAGGGATGAGGGGGGTGAGGATGGTGTGGAACGAATGGATGAGGGAGTGAGGACTGAGAAGAATGAAGGGATAGGGGGTGAGGATGGTGAAGAATGAAGGGATAAGGGGGTGAGGATGGTGAAGAATGAAGGGACAAGGATGAAACGGTGATTAGGGATGATGTAGCGACGTAAGAAACTGTGGATGGGTTAAAAAAAAGAATGTGGAAAAGGTCAGGTAGACTATTTTAAACAAATGTTCAGGATTAACTAAACGGATTAAACTTAGTTTATGGCACCAACATACGACACAGATAATATCTATCATAGCTATTTCTACCGTGACATAGATTACCAGGGTCAATAATAAATCTCCAGCTGTTTTCGGTGCAGCATTTGTAGGAGGCAAAACTGTGGCGGCGGGACTCAAGCTTGTTTGTCTTCGTCAGCTGTGTAATGGTAAGGAAACATGTGGCAGGCTCAGGAATAAGGAAAATGTCTTTCTTCTTCCACTTTTCCTCTTCCTTAGTTGCGCTATAGGAAGAGGAATAACATAATCTCTGTCTTTTCTTGTTTTTTTCTTCTGCTTTCGCATAGCTTGACAATATATTTCATTTCTATGTGATCTTTAATAGTCTCTCTCTCTCTCTCTCTCTCTCTCTCTCTCTCTCTCTCTCTCTCTCTCTCTCTCTCTCTCTGTGAGCAATTTCTTTCTTTCATATAATTTTCTTTCATGTCACCTTCTTTACCTGCTTTTGCAGTTCTTGTCTGCTATATTTGTTTCCTTTACCATCATTTTCTTTCCCCTTCTTAGCATTTTTCCTTCACTGTAACTACTTTCTTGTCTTTACATTTATATCATCCTGTCGTCTCCTCATCTTTCCCATCACCTGCATAATTTTCTTTAACTAGATCTTCTTTGTCACGTCGTTCTCCTATTCATTTTAGTTTTGTCTATTTTTCTTTCTATAAATTTCACTGATACATGATTTTCTTTCGTCTCTCATTATCGTCTCGTTCTTATCTCTTTCTTCTCCAGCCCAAGTTGTAATTAAGGTAATTCGTTTATCTTCTGTCTTTCGGCTTCACATGTTTCTTTCTTGTTGCTTTCTTCTTCTTCATCTTCCCCCCCTCTCCTTCTCCTCCATCACTCCATCACTATCACCCTACGTATAAACATGAATTAATTAGGAAGTGCAACACCCGCGCCCACCTGCTGGTCGAATATTTGACTCTGTCATGTGACCATGACCTTCGGCTGATCACTAAAAAAATCTGATTACTTCATTTTTTGCCTAACCCATAAGCTTTCCACCAAGTTCAGTTCAAATCAGATCAAAACTGTTCAAGTTGACTTTGCTTAGCGAACTTGACCTTCGATCTTTCCCTGTGACTCTGACCCTGGGCTAGTTGTTCTCAAAATCGAATCCCTCCCTTCCTGCCGTAATATAAACCGTTCTACCAAGTTTCTCATGAATCGGAAAAAAATTTTAAGTTGACCTCCGCATGTTACCCTGACAAGTATTCTCGTCGGTTAGCAAGTCTCCTAATACTCACAGCGATTCGTTTCTGGATGTGGCTGGTTAATCTAGGCTACGTTATTTATGTAGAGTATGGCGATACTGGAAAAATTTAACATAGGTCAGTAAGGCGTAATAACCAAAATATATTGCTTAGGAAATCGCGTTAGGAGCTTCCTTAGCCTACGAGAATACAGGCTCCAAATGCTCTCAAACTCAATAAATCAACCCTTTGTGTGGCCCTCAGGCCAATTACTACATTTGGTTCAGACCAGGTCAAACTTTTGCACATTTTTTACTTTTTTTATTTTTTGCTTTGTGCACATCTGTAACTTTAAATGAGACTCCTTATGGTCCTAAGAGGCATCTTTATTGGCAATTTATCACTGGATATTGAAAGCTGGAAGAAATTCGTAGAAAATGAAACCATAATTCATGAGATACTGGCTTTCGAATCCCTTATAAAACTGTGAGTATTAATGGCAGTTTGGAAAGCATGAGGGCAATCCACTTAAAAGCACCGCCCTAAAGGGAGTGTGTCCAGGAAATGAATGGTTAAAAACATTCATATACATCTGCTGCTTTGGAAATGTTACAGATCTTTGTGATTCTCTTTCACATTAACCTGGCCCGGATTTTCGTCCACTTGCAGGTTATTTCACGTAGCTCAGTGGCCGAATAAGATCAAATGGCTCTCCATACTTTTCATGCCAATGCGTCATTTCTAGCTTCATATTCTAGTATTAATCTACCGTTACAACTCAGCATTGGAGATGGAGAGATGGCATTTGAGGCTAGGTTAGTCTAAAATAAAAATAGCAGTGATTACTCGAGGAATACGAATGCAAAGTTAATGGAGTAATCTGATGGAAGCGAAGGATCAAGTTCCAAGTGGTGAAATTACCTACTCTTCTGGTACCTAACAAAGACATACAGGTTTCATTAGTTACAAGCAGAAAAAAAAAGTGTCTTATTGAAAGAGTTGATTAGTGAAGGCTATATATATAAATTTTTCACTGCAGTGGGTCTCGGAAGTTGAGTGATTGATTTGATTTGATTTGATTAATTTATTACGCCCGAAGGCGACAAACCTAGTACAGTGCCATGAGGCCATATGTGAGATGAGTACAGGGGAACTCGTGCCACGCAGGACACGCTATCGAGCTACAACAAATTAACACCCACCAAAGTGTGGATGACGCATGAGAATAACATGTAGGTTATCATCTTCCAACAAATGTTCACAAGTGTCCACTAATGTGAGTCCGTGTGGTATTAAATCAGAGACAAGTGGACATTGCAAGCAATAATGGTCAAGGGTGTTGGCATTGGGTGCGTCACATAGCTTACAGGAGGAGAAATGAGGTGCGTTGCCCGCCCCAGCCACCTGCCACACAGGTTGGTAGCCCAGTCTGAGGCCGGCACACACCACGTTATGTCGACGAACCATAAGACCACTGTGACAATATCTATGGGGACGAGAGAGAAAGTGGTCATAATGTTGGATGGACGCACTGTGAGCCCTCTCAGCATTTCTAAGGTAGAGAATAGGGGAGCGGGCTACTCTGCCTATTATCTGCTTGTAGCATATGGGGGAGGCATTAGTAGCATCCACAGCGGATCCAGTCCACAGGCAGTCCTTGCAAGGAGGTCGGCGGTGTTGTTGGCTGTGAGACCAATATGAGAGGGAATCCACAGAAAGTACACCACGAGCGAACGATCGCCGGCAGTGGCCAATTGACGAAGTATCTGCGTAACGAGGTGTTGATATGCAGGCCTGGGAGAGGATAGGGCATGGAGGGCCGGCTGTGAGTGACAGATGATCAAGCCGTTGTTGGAAGTTGAGTGAAATAATCTGGCGGTTTTAATAATAAATATGAGAGTAAGTATAACGAATAGAAAAATTTTTCAATCCTTCTCATGTTTAATTCTCTTTAACCTCTCTCATACTACTTCACCTCTTCTCTTACACTATTCCACCTCTTTTCTCACACTACCCCACCTCTTTTCTCACATTACCCCACCTCTTCTCACACAGTACACCACCTCTCTCACACTGGCTCACCTCTCTCACACAACACCAGCTCTTCTCTCACACTACACCACCTCTCTCACACTACACCACCTTCTCTCTCACACAATCTTACCTCCTCTCTCACACTACATCACCTCGCCTCTCACACTATCCCATCTTCTTTCTCACACTACCCAACCTGCTCTTTCACACTACCCTACCTCCTCTCTCATACTATCCCACCTCCTCCCTCACATTACATTACTTCCTTCCTCACACTACCCCAGCTCCTCTCTCACACTATTCCACCTCATCTCTCACACTACCCCAGCTCCTCTCTCATACTACCCCGCCTCATCTCTAATACTACCCCACGTCCTCTCTCACATTACACCACCTCCTCTCTCACATTACACCACCTCCTCTCTCACACTATCTCATCTCCTCTTTTACAATATCCCATCTCCTTTCTTACCTTACCCCACCTCCTCTCTCACACTACCCCACATCTCTCATATTACCCCACCTTCTATCTCACATTACCCGATCTAGTCTCTCACACTACTCCACCTTCTTTCTCACTCTACCCCACCTCCTCTACCACACTATCCCACCTCCTCGCTCACACTATCCCACCTCCTCTCTCACACCATCCCACCTCCTCTCTCACACCATCCCACCTCCTCTCTCACTCTATCCAGCCTCCTCTCTCACATTACCCCAGCTCGTCTCTCACACCACCTCACTTCCTCTCACATTTCCTTTCACCACCCACATCCTCTCCTCTTCTCACCGACGACTGAAGTAAAATCTAAAACCAGAATAAAAGTGTTAGGTCAAAAGGTAGGCAGAAGGAATGAGAAGCCGCAGGTCAGGGTAGACTGAAAAAAAAAAAAAAGTTATTTACAGAGCGTTCCAGTTTCGCCACGGTGGATGGAAGAGTGAGTCAGAATGTCAGTGGTTGCTTCTGATGTTTATTTGTGAGGCTGCTAATGTCCTGTGTAAAGTACACTTGTGGTGGTGTGTGTGTGTGTGTGTGTGTGTGTGTGTGTGTGTGTGTGTGTGTTTTAGTTCAAATCTTTTCCATATTAACAGTTTTTACCGACACTACATACTGAAGTTCTTTACTGAATTATTCCTGTCTTTCTCGCGTACTCATATCTTTTCACTTTCTTTATTTTCTTCGTGTCTCAGTATCTTTGTATAATTTTCCCCTTCTTCTCTCTTTCTTTTCCCTAATCTCTTTAACTTTCTGATTTCCTTCACTTTATGGTAACACTCTTATAATTACCGATGTTGCCTTGTTTTCTTATTTCATCTTTCTTTCTGGCGCCTTTTCTTCTCTACAGACAATTGCTATATGTTACTATTTTCGTTCTTGTGTCTTAAAATTTCGTCTCTCTTCTGTTACCCATATTTCTACATACGGTTCGAGATGATTCTCTCTCTCTCTCTCTCTCTCTCTCTCCCTCTCTCTGTATTTATATACCGGTATGGTATATATATATATATATATATATATATATATATATATATATATATATATATATATATATATATATATATATGCGCTTCATTAACCCTTTCACAACAAGGGTGCTCTCCAGACCTGAATGAAAATCGTTTAGTAACAGCAAGAATCAAAAGTGACGACCCCAACGTGACGAGGTAAACCCTTTGACTGCGGTGTGTCTGAACTGAACTAACTCGTCCGCCGTAAGCTGGAATAAAATACTAAGTTTATTCCCGGCCCAAACGTCAATCGTAGTGTCTTTAGTGTAGTCCGTACCCTGAGTCTGTGTTGAGTGTTGTAAAATAGTCTGAAGGTAGCGTAGGTAATTTGAACTAAAGAAATTGTGATATTCTAGTTGAAGGTATTTGTAAATTTTTATTAGAGACTCTGATACCGTACTCATTACAGTAGCCAACCCTTTCCTTCCTCTCCCCTCCCCGCCCTTCTCTCTCTCTCTCTCTCTCTCTCTCTCTCTCTCTCTCTTATTTTTCTTTAAACTTTCAGCAGGATAATCTACAGTGACGCCTTTATCATTTTACACATGTTACCTCCCGACAATTTTAGTGCGTTATGGAAACATCAGTACGTAATAAAGGCAGTTATCACCAGAGAGAGAGAGAGAGAGAGAGAGAGAGAGAGAGAGAGAGAGAGAGGGGAGGAAATGAGGGTGGTTACGTCTTGAATGATGGATCAATTTTCTTACGTACTTTCGTCTGCTTCTTATACTTTCATTGTTGTTTTGTTGTAAAGGGGGTGAAGGACGAGGGGAGATGAAAAGGGAGGAAGGTGAGACGTGAGAGGAAGGGAGAGAGGGAATATGTAGGGTGAGAAAAAGTGAGGGTGGGTGGAATGAGAGGAAGATAAGGGGTTACAGGGAGAGAGAGAATGGGAATATGTAAGATGGGAAAGGCTGAGGGTGGACAGAATAAGAGGAAGGTGAGGGGTGAGGGAGGAGGGAAAGGGAGGAAGGTGTTGAGTGCGACGAGTTAGGGGGAGGGAGGAGAGGTATACAGTGTACGAGTATACCACGTTTGAATCTAAGACAGAATCAGGGCGTAGTGGGCTCTGACAAGGGGTATGCCTGAGAATATTTACGTACTCATGTGTTTGCTGGTACTATGATAAAGGAATGGGATTGCCAATGCTGGCTGAAATTACCAAAATACTGTCATGAGCATAAAAAACTTAGGTTTCTCTTTGTAAGAAACATCCATTTCTGTCACAAGTTCACATGTGGCAAGTTATACGTAGACTGAGAAGATGTGAAGGGTGAGGGTGGAGGGAAAGAGTAAAGTGTAAAAAGGAGTACAAGGGAAAGCAAGCAGCAACATCCTATTGATCCTTTCGTGACTTTTTAAAGAGAGGGTTATAGCGAACAAAACTATTCTATCAGCTGAAAACAAGGAAAGAGAGCAGCAACGAACGTTAGGGTCCTTTTGAGGTTGTTTGTTACAGAAAACTATGACTGTAATATCTGCTTCCCCGAGTTCAGGAGAAGGATAGTGAAGGAAGTAGTGGGAGAAGGCATAGTAAGTAGTGTGGGAAAGAATGATGAATGATGGGATAGAGAATTGGGGAAGGTGTTGAGTGAGGGAAGTGAGGGGGAGAGAGAGGGTGCGGTTGCCTGTATGGGAGGGAAAATGTAAGAAGGTGTAGAGTGAGAAGCAAAGAGGGAGAGAAAGGGCAATGGGTGGTGGAGGAGGGAAAAGGAGGATGACGTTGTGTGAAGTGATGTACGAGGAGAGGAAGAGGGAGGAGGAAAGGGTAGGAAGATTTGAGGTGAGGGAAGGTGAGAAGGAGAGTGAGGGGTACTGTAGGATGAGGGGTGAAGAATGAGGGGAGGGGAGGAAATGGTGGGATGAGGGAAATACAGAGATAGTATGTAGGGTGAGAATAAAGGGATAAAAATATGGCGTTAGGGGTAGAGTGGCAGGGGTACCTTGAATGAGAAGGGATGGGAGGGAGAGTACAAAGGAGTACAAAGAAATACAAAGGAGAGCAAACAGGATGACCTATTCGACCTTTCGAGGCTGATTATTACAGGTTAGGTTCCAATAAACAGAGTTATTGTTTGTCAAAAACAAGGACAGGAAAGCAGGGAAAAAAAAAAGTGTGGGGTAAGAGGGGAGAAGGGGAGAGGGTTACGTAGGGTGAGAAAGGGTGAGGGATGAGAGAGGAGGGAAAGGTTGGAAGTGTTGAGTAAAGAGGGATGAGGACGGGAGTGGGTAGAGTTCGTAAGATGGGAAGAGGGGGAGTGGTGTGGGATGAGGTGGAGGTAAAAAGGAGAGAGGTAGAGGTATGTTCTCAATCTTGCATCATCTTTGAACATACTTGATATTTTGTTCTCTCGGAATTTAGCTTGGAAAAATTTTATTGCTTCTTTTGTAAAATCTGCTTCCAAGGGATTAGGTGTGCTGAGCCGACTCCGTGCCTTCTTTACCCCTGCACATTTGTTGACTTTATACTGGGGTTTTATTCGCCACTGTGTAGAATACAACTCTCGTGTATGTGGAGGCTTTCCATATGCAGCTCTTCTCAACAAGATGGCGCCAAAGGCTTTTCGTCTCATTAACTCGCCTCCTTTTACTGGCTCCCTTCAATTTGTCTCCTCGCCGCACTGTTGCATCTTCATCTCTTTTCTGTCGCCACTCCAATGGTCACTGCTTCTCTGGGCTGTCTGCTTACGTCCCTCCACCACTACGGCGGGCGTGTAGCACTCATTTAGCAGCAAACTCTGATCCCTTTTCTGTCCAACTCTCTAATGCCAGAGGTGGATGTTAATTCAAGTTCTTCATGTATGCAACAGGTTAACTCTGGGACTGTCTTCCTCTCTGTATCTCCTACTGCCGATTACCTACATTCTTTCAAATGCGGTGTGTCCAGGCATCTCGAAGTGTGGCTCTTTTTTATCTTGTTTTTTTTTTCTTGGAGGGAACAATTTTGCTGGCTTTATAACCCTTGGTTCCTTTTTCCTTTCATAAAAACATATATAATACATACAGTGAGAAAGGGTAAGGGAGGAGGCAAAGGGAGGAAGATGTGCAGTGAGAGAGGCGAGGGGGGAATGAGGGAGAGGTAACAGGGTTAGAAGTGAGTGGAGTGAGGGTGTAAGTGAGAAGATATGAAATGCGTGGGGAGCGATCGAGGAAGGTGAGACGTGTAGGGTGAGGTGGTATTGAGGAGGGCGTTTATGTGAGGAAGAATGAGGGGAGAGGAGGGAATATCGGGTGAGGAGGTGACTGGAGAGGTGGGATGAGGCTAGAAGGTTAGGAGGAGAGAGGAGTGAGGAAGGAAGGTCAGAGGTGAAGGAGATATACAGGAAGGAAATGCGGGTCAGGGAAGAGGGCCAGTGACATAAAATAGACTTTGTAGTTACTTGTAGCTGAAGTTATCTATTAGACTTGTGGACGAGCGGTTGTTATACTTGAGTTGTTTGTACGTTGATAATCTTGGTTCCCATTTGTCATGCAATGACGGAGAGGTAAAGAAATAGTATGGGACTATTTTTATTTGTCTTGGAAATAATAACAGAGTCTCTCACACACGAGTGAGTATAAGTAGAGTCCTTGTCTCCCTGTCTCGCTCTCTCTCTCTCTCTTCCAAGTTGCTAAGCCTTTCTCCCCACTACCTGCCGATTCTATGGCCTCTCTTCTTCTGAGCTCTCTTTCCTAAATTCTGGTGAAACAGGGATCGTGTCACGTGTGTTCACTGTGGTTGGAAAGTTCTAGAAGTCTGTGTGTGAGAGTGTGTGTATGTGTGTGTATGGTCACGAGGCACTGTCGTGTGCCTATAAAGCCCTCCTTGAGTTAAGAGTGTCTAAGCATGTTTAGCATTGCTCGATTCTAGCAGACACAGTACCCTCTCATCATCCGACTTCCTGCTACTATCTGTCTCTCTATCTATCTATTTATCCATCTATCTATTATGATTTGCAATTATAATATGAAGTCCCAACATATGCTCGGCACACGCCACTGGAGGTCCTCCGACAGCAATCATCATTGACATATGCTAATCTATTAGTATATAATATTGATTATAATATTGTATAGATATAACATTCATAGTAAATAGCAATTATCCAGTAATATTACATTTTAAACAAGTTGTATACATATTTGAATAAATGCAATGGTTGTTGTATAACATTTTGTAAGATGTGTATGTATAATAGACATATGCATATAATTGTGCAATGGTAATACTGCTAGGTTATACATTACATATTGAGTTATCCCTTTAGTAATGTCTAATATTTCACCTAACTTGTATGATGATACTGGTGATACAGAATTGTGGTATAGTTGTATGACTTATAACATTGTAGTAGCATTGTGGTAATACATAATTGTAACATTTTATGAATTGTTACAAAATATTGTGGTAATGCATAATTGTGTTGGCCTTATAATTGTAGTTACATTTTGTTAATGCAACTGTTACATAAGTGTCTTGGCCTTATAATTGTAGTTAAAGTTACATAAAAGTTACATCTTGTTAACGCAACTGTTACATAATTGTTACATATTGTGTGTAGTTACATAATTGTAGTTAAAGTTACATAAAAGTTACATCTTGTTAATGCAACTGTTACATAATTGGCAAAGTGTAACATAATGCAATCGTTTACCGTTACATAATTGTTACATATCGTTTGTAGTTACATAATTGTAATAATTGCAGTCCTGACATATGTGATCTTACTCTATTACTTTTTCTTTCTTTCTTTCTTCTTCTTTTTTTTTTTTTTGTATGTATTGATTTTCTATAGTTTGTTTGTCTTCGTTTGTCTACGCTTTTTCTGTGTTGTTCATGGTTGCATAATTGCTGGTTAAATCCCTTGGGACCCTTTTTTAAGGTTTAGTTTATATTGCACAGATATTACTGAAAAAGATATTATATAGTCCCATATTTTGCTATTTTATATAAAAAAATATATATATACACTATATACAGTATTAACTATATACACTGACTTGTTGTTCACTTGTACCTATCGTGGGTAATATGTGTGTCAGCACTGTGTGGAAATCATTGTCTTCACGATTGTGTTGAAGATGTTCACTTTTGCTAACGTCATTTGTGTTGGCCATTTTTTTCCTCTAGTTTACCTTGTAACTTAATTTATATGTTTCCACTAGGTAGCTTTAATTAATAAATGTTTAATACAATTCTTTTAATCACTCACTGAGTAACTGTGATGGTATATTTTCTTTATCACTTTGTAGATATAATAATGTATAGATGTATGTATGAAACATGTATTTTATGTAGGTATAAATGGTAACACTCGTTGGTAGTAAATAAATGTTATAATAAATGAATGAATATATACAGTGTAGAATATTTATTGTTGGTGATTATTTAGTGTTTGAGTTATGCAGATAACTGAAGTAAGTATGTGTATTTAAGCTGTAACTATACAGCACGTTTTATATGTTTGTGCAGAAGCTTATTGTCTATCACTGTGTATTGTATAAATGAAGTAACTATGTAACTCACTAATTTTTACCGTGGTGGGAATGGTGTTAGTGATGGTGCAGGTGGTGAGTTGACTGACGTGGCGTCTTTTCAGCAAGCACGCATGATGACGTCGACTTCCCACACTGGTAGCTGTGGTGAGTAAATGAGTAGCGATGAGTAACTTGAGTGAAGATGAGTAAGTAGGATGAGTTGTGAATATGGACTTGGTATTTGCTTCGTCGTCTTGACCTTTTCACTCCTGCGTCAGCGGTGGAGGTTGGGTGGATGTAGCAGAGAGAGGAGGGTGAGGTCTGGTAGTTGTGAGTTATGAGTCATGTCTCATTCTTCGTTTGTTTGTTTTGTTTTTCTTTGTCGATGTTTTCTCGGTCCTTTTCTCTTGTGATTTACTCGTTGTGGGATGAAGACTGCCGCTACTTGTAGGTGCGTGTAGAAGATTATACAGACGACTCGTAGAGTTGTTACTTGTAGTTGATTCTAGATGGTTGTAGTTCGTTGGTTCGTCGTAGAAATTTCAAGATTGTTTGTGTCAGTACTTTGTTAAACTACTTGCAAGGCGTCCTGTGACCTCTTCACCTCTACATCAGCATGATGATCGGGGAGACGGAGGGGGCTGGTTGGAGAGAATACTATCAGGAGCTAGTTGTGAGTTGTTGGTTGTGAGAGGTATTCTTGTTTTCAATCTTGATATTTTGTAGGAATTCACTGTTGATTCGTAGACGAGGTTCGTATACGTTCGCTGCTACCAAATGTCATAAAAAAGAATTTGTAGTTATTTGTAGCTGAAGTTATCTATTAGACTTGTGGACGAGCGGTTGTTATACTTGAGTTGTTTGTACGTTGATAATCTTGGTTCTCATTTGTCATGCAATGACTGGAGAGGTAAAGAAATAGGGTGGGACTATTTTTATTTGTTTTGGAAATATTAACAGAGTCTCTCACACACAAGTGAGTATAAGTAGAGTCCCTGTCTCCCTGTCTCTCTCTCTCTCTCTCTCTCTCTCTCTTCCAAGTTGCTAAGCCTTTCTCCCCACTACCTGCCGATTCTATGGCCTCTCTTCTTCTGAGCTCTCTTTCCTAAATTCTGGTGAAACAGGGATCGTGTCACGTGTGTTCACTGTGGTTAGAAAGCCTGTGTGTGAGTATGTGTGTATGTGTGTGTATGGTCACGAGGCGCTGTCGTGTGCCTATAAAGCACTCCTTGAGTTAAGAGTGTGTAAGCATGTTTAGCATTGCTTGATTCTCGCAGACACAGTACCCTCTCATCATCCGACTTCCTGCTTCTATCTGTCTCTCTATCTATCTACTTATCCATCTATCTATTATGATTTGCAATTATAATATGGAGTCCCAACACCAGGAGTGAAAAAGGGATAAGGGGTGAAAGTGGGATAAAAAGATGTTTGGGAAAGGAGAAGGATGAGGAAGTAAGGGAGAGGGATGTGAAGGGGGAGGGAGGGGGGGAGGGAAAGGGAGGAGGTTGAGGGATGAGGAGAGGTGAACTGAAGTGTGAGAGAGAAGGGAAGAGGGTGAATGGTAAGGTGGGAGTGTGAAAGGTTAGGGAAGAGTATGAATGAGTAGGGTGTTAAGGTGATGGAGAGATTGGACAGGGTTAGGAGAGGGAGGAGGAGGGATGTGAGGAGAGGTGAGGGAGAAAGGTAGGAATAACGGATGAGGGAGGAGGGTAAGAGGGTGGAGGGAGAGGGAGAAAAGTGGGAGTAATAGCCTACGTATGAGAGAGAGAGAGAGAGAGAGAGAGAGAGAGAGAGAGAGGGGGGGGGTTAGGATTAATTGTGAAGAAAGGAAAGGAAGAGGTGATGGAGTGAAGGTGACAGGAAGATAAGGGTGACAGAAAGTATCCTTATCCGCGTAATTGATGGTTTCACGATGAGCGGAAATACTGTTCGTTTTCTTTTTCGTAAGACAAATATTTCTGGATGAACGGAATTTTTTATTAGGGTACCGTGCATAAAATTCTGTCTTTATGTTGTATTTACAGTATATTAATATCAGCCGTAGACTTAAACGAGAAGTCATGGAATAATGAAAACGATGAGGAAGAGGAGGAGGAGGAAGAAGAGTAGGAGGAGGACCATTCAGAAATAATTGCCTTAGTCAATAGTGATTAGGAATATTTTCAGTATTTCATCCACTGCTCCAAAATATTTAAACAGAAAAAGATGCAGTTTTTCAACACAGAACACTTTGTAGGGGTGAGGGTGGCAGGGAAGGGGGCGGGGGGAGCAGAGTTTGAGGTTAGTGGGTGAGAGGTGAGTGGGTAAGGGAGAAGGGGTGAAGACGGTGAGGAGGGGCGACAGTGGGGTAAAGGTGGAGGAAACAAAGTGTGAGAGAGTTGTGGTCCGAAGGAAGAGCGGGAGGGGGGAGGAAGGAATGTGGAGGGAGAAGGTAAGAGGGGGTAGGAAGGTTGTGGAGGAAGTGGAGAGGTGAGGAAGGTTTGGAAGATGACGGTTTGAGATGACTGGCTGTGGAAGGAAGGAGAAGAGTGAGTGAGGAGCATTGAAACTGGTAGGAAAGATGAGTTAATGGGGTGAGTGAGAGGTTCAAGAGGGTTGGGGAGAGAAGATGGTGATGGAGGGGCCGTGTTCTCGTGGGCTTATGTGACTCACTCACACCTTAACCTGCCATAGTTTACTGGGTAATTTCTATAGGGTATGGTATATTTATGTTCCACATTTTTATTTTGCTGCATGTTATGTATGCAGACTACTGTAAATCAGTAGTAATCCCTTCAGTACGATGACATTTATTATGTATGTTCCTTTGCTACCATCCAGGAATCTTATTCATTTGAAGGAGATCTTATGAAGTGAAGGAAATAAAATATTATTGACTTACTAGAAAGTACGGAATTAAAAGTTATAATATGAGAAATGTGTCAGAAAGGAAGAGGTGGCAGGGAGCCTCCTAAGGCCTAAAGTATACGTCTTCACCCCACACTGACAGCACAGAAGGTCGCTACACTCACCTCCTCTAGCCAGCCTGACATGGGTAAAGCTCTCAGTCCACCCCTCGCCCACACACACACACACACACACACACACACACACACATACACACACACACACACACACACACACACACACACACACACACACACACACACACACACATTTATGGGTACAGTACTCATTGAAGGCCGTATCCAGAATTATAGGAGGAGGTCCTTGACCTAAAATGGAGAGAGAGAGAGAGAGAGAGAGAGAGAGAGAGAGAGCAGTATAGTATTGCCGATATGGTTTCTCAGGACAGTGGAGAATTTTTACAGTAATTGGAATAATGTTTTAAAATCTCTCTCTCTCTCTCTCTCTCTCTCTCTCTCTCTCTCTCTCTCTCTCCCTCCCTCTCTCTCTCTCTCTCTCTCTCTCTCTCTCTCTCTCTCTCTCTACTACAGGTTTGCTACTTTCATTTAGAAGTTGGTAAGTGAGGTATCCTAAAAATAAATTAAATCCACAAAAAATAAATAAGTAAATATAAACCTAATTGGTGAAGGAGAGGGCGGTGAAACATTGGTGCCTACGCGGTGACCCCCTCCAGTATGGTGTGTGTGTCGTCAACGTGAGCCTTTCACCACCAGGACCTCGCAGACTCCTGTAATACCTGGTATCTTCGGACGGTTTTATTCAGTTTGGCAAGACGCTTTAAACTTGACGAGGTATATGTAATCTTTATTAACCTCCTTATCACTGTAATTCCTAAGAAGATTAAATAATATCCTTAACACTCGAATTCCCGTAAAACTGAATAATATCCTTATTAACTTAATTCACATGAAATTGAATAACATCGTCTGACTGCAACAAGATTAAGTAAATAAGGCGCTTTATCGTGTTGGTTGGAAGAATTGGTCGATGTGTGTGTGTGTGTGTGTGTGTGTGTGTGTGTGTGTGTGTGTGTGTGTGTGTGTGTGTGTGTGTGTGTGTGTGTTGTTCACAAGGTGTTCTCTAAGCTAAATATAATTTCTCTTTGCGTAGTCGGAATAAACAGAAATAAAAGACGTTATAGCTACTAAAACTGCTAACTGAGGCTGTTTCCAACCCATTCACAATGAGAGGTCTGCCCTAAGCAGAACAAAATAATTTGACGGTGACAAGAATGAACCAAATACAGACGTCATCGTAATAAATGTTAACCCCTTCATTCGAGGACGTAGCCTACTTTCCTTTGTATTCTTTCTGTCGAATACAAAATGTGATGCAATTTATGGGAGACTCTTATAGCGAAGGGATTAATGAAGGCTGTATCTAACCCCTTCCTTTCGAAAGCCTGCCCTAAGCTAAATGTAATCGCCTGAGGGTAACAAGAATATAATAAAAATGATGCACTGTGGTTCACGGGGTTGATAATGGAGGCGGTAGTGGTCATTGCCTTGTGGTTTTTACCTGGCCTTTGTGGTCTTGTTATTGTAGCTATTTGGGCTCAACAGCAATTAATCCCTTCAGTGCGATTATCTTAATTACACCGTCTCATGCTAAACAAGATGGGGTGTTATGTATTGTTCGACGTGTGTGTGTAATCGCCTACTCTAAATCATCTGAAAAAAGAAGAGCCTTAGGTTTTTGAAAGCTGGCAGCTGATTGGTCAATCGAGTGCATGCATTAGTAACTATGTATTTTAAACATTTTTATCGTATGGGTTGTGCTTCATTCAGCACATCAATAATCGAAAGTACTAGTAAAGTGTGATGATTTAACTACCTTTATATAGTGTGAATTTTAGTGGTTGCCAAGTGTTTTCGTCTGCAAGAGATATATCCAGGATTAAATGTGGAGTGTCACTGAGGAAATCACGTGAGACTTCTGTTGTTCCTTAAACACCCTCTCAGCATCATTGACTTTTTTCATTCTTCTTGCCCACAGCTCTCACTGATGTTTCTTCCCTTAATTCATGTTTCCAGACCACTGCTTCTCGACTGTTACTTCCTTCTCACACGACCCTCTCCTTCATTATTCAGAAATTCTTCCCTCCTTCTAACATTTTATCTGCTTTTGTCCACCATTCTTCTATGTGTCATCGCTTCTAGATGACATTCTCCTCGAATTTCTCATTCCTTTGTGCCCTCCATTAACTTTCACTTTCTGATTCCTGCACCTCCTGTCCCTCTAAAAATATTGTGAAACAGTTTAGTCATTTTTGCATTCTCCTCGATGCCCTGCCCTTCCACATCCTGCCTGTCAACCCTTTTCCTTTACACTTTCATCTCCTCTTTTTAAACTTTCTCTCTCCTCCGTTCGTCGTCTTTCACCCTCCTCCTTCTCCCCTCTCGCCATCAGCTTCAATAATACCCGCCATTACCGTACCGTATACATTACTGGCCACTAGGGACGCTGCCTTCACGTAGTTCATGACCTCACCACCAGGGGCGCTACGACTATAGTTCATTTCACTTCCGTTACAGCTGAATGACGGATGTAGCTGATGGAAAGATGAGGCTGTAACTCTTCTTTGTTTCAGTTACATAATAAAACTCAGGCTTCTGTGTCAGTGGCAAGTCAACTTCATATCACTATGTACCATATTCATCCATCCATCCATCATCCAATCTTATGTTCCCCGTGAGGAGCGTAGGAGTACCATATTCAACCGGTAGTAAAAATATGTACAAGGTACCCCATAATATAGTATATAATGTTCCATTCCACTCCGCCAGGCTATTCCTCGTGTGCTGTGGGGACGGCTCATTGTCCATCAGTATCTACCCTACATCATTCATTTCCCCTCCAAATGCCACAGCAAGACCAACACTACATTCTTTTTACCCCATCTAGACCTGAAACTGCCATCTCTCCAATATTAAATTCTGAGTTGGTAACAATAGATTAACACTAGAATATGATGCTAGTCACGAGGAAGTGCTGTGGGAAGCATGTAGAACCGCAGCATTGTATTTCTATGCCTTCAGGCCTTGTGAAATAAGCTGCATATAACGACAGTCTGGACCAAGTTAGAGTAAAAAGAGTATAGCCGACTAAGACATCCTTGAAACAAGCATAAGATACTGCCAAGTGTTTCTAGTGAAGCGCTATTTACGCACCACCCTGTTAAATAGCAAAAGAGCATGTGATACAGGAACATGAAAACGATACATTTCTCTGGAAGCGAGCATTCTCATTCCCAGCCTGGCACTTTTTCTCCATCAGGATAAACTGGTGCTGTTGCGGCGCGGCGGTGCATGCATCCCTCGGCTCGTGCTGTTGGAGGTTAAGGAAACTGCCTAACGCCACTTCCTTAGTGATTTATTTTTGGATACAGCTATTTAGTATTATTTTCCATGTCATGTATGCTGAGTATGACGATATTAAAATGATCTAAGTATCGCAGAAGACGATGAAGAGGTGTAATAAGCAAAATAAATTCTTAGGAAGAGGTGCTAGGGAGCTTCCTTAACCAACGAGATGGTCAGACGCTCCATAACACCCACACTGTCTCGCCTCCCTGATCTGCCACACAGCAGTTGCCGCAAAAATATACTGAATTAACTATACCGTAATTGTGACGGTTCGGTCTTCTTCATCCATTTCTTTTTAGTGTGGAAGAGAAAGTGTGATTTTTTTTTTTTTTTGCAAGACTAAATCCGCCATATATCACTCCACGTGCATTTGAACCTTCACTGTCGTGCCACTTATTTATTTTTTTATTTAGTCTTCCCTTAAGGAAATT
Organism: Coenobita brevimanus; assembly: GCF_032717465.1. Taxonomy (NCBI): domain Eukaryota; kingdom Metazoa; phylum Arthropoda; class Malacostraca; order Decapoda; family Coenobitidae; genus Coenobita; species Coenobita brevimanus. The sequence goes on from NC_137034.1 coordinate 12,309,053, forward strand.
GTTTTATCTGCATCGTTTACTTTACCTGTTGTGAAAAAGTGGTCAATAGTTTTGATAAGTTCTTCAACATTCAATGTGTCTACTTTTATCCCTGTCAATGTCAGACGACTTTATTCATTGTTGGGGAGACTTCTCAATTTACCTTTATAGAATAAAACGAGTGTATGACAATGGCATTATGTTACTTTAGAAGAGTAAGGTGATTCAGTGAATGAAATTTTATGCAATGAATGAAACACTGAAATGGATGTAATGAGAGACGTTAAGAGAATTGTTTTATGCTGGCAATGACCATATGAAGGGAACGGAGAGTGAGAGACGGAGTAAAAAGGGTCCATGACAGTAGACAGTTTGTGCCAATTTTAGCACATCTGTCCAGATACAATGAAAATAATTAGCCATATAAATTTACTCCATATACTAATATATGCTTCGTATAAACGGAAAACTATAAACAAAATAAGAGTGTAAGGGTCGAGCATTTGACTTTGCTGTGTGATCTTGAACTTCGACTGATTGTTCTCAAAATCCAATAACTTCATTCTTTTCTGACCCTCAAAACTTTCCTCAAAATTTCTTCCAAATCGGATCAAAACTGTAATGTAGTATGCTGGTGATGGAGTGCGTTGTGCCAGCAGGTGTTACAGTATGAGTGGATGGGACGTGAGTGTCGGCCCTGGAGGATCTGTGTTGCCTTCCAGGGTTTGTGTGGGCTGATGTAATATTGGTGATACAGCCCCAGCCCCCCTGCTCATTCACACCAAACTTACTCTCGCACTCCAGAGCCAGGCGGGGTGATGAGGAGAGGGGTAAAAGAGGGGTGAGGAAGAAACGGTGGTGGGATGAGTTGTGGAAGGATGAGGAAGATTTGTTGATGGGGTGTGGTAGGGTGAGGAAGGTTCGGTGGAGGGGTGAGGTGTGATAAGGAGATGACGATTCGGTGGTGGTGTGAGGTATGGAAGAACAGGAATCTGTTGTGGGATGAGATGTGGTAGAGTGAGGAGGAAACGATACTGGGGTGGGTGTGGAGGGTTGAGGAAGGTGATGTGGTGAGGTGTGGCTGCGTGAGGATTGTGGGGTAAGATATAGTAAGATGACGAACGGTGGTAGGATGAGGTGTGAAGATGTGAGCAAGATTCGGTGGTGAGGTGAGGTGTGGAGGGGAAAGAAAGAAACGGTCATCAGATGGGGTGGTGACATGTGAGGGAGAAACCATTGTGGGGTGAGGTGTAGAGGGGTGAAGATTTGGTGGTGGGGTGAGGTGTGGAGGGGTGAAGATTTGGTGGTGGGGTGAGGTGTGGAGGGGTAAGGAGGAAAAGAGAGTGAGAATGAGGTACAAAGGGGTAAGGAGGAAACGAGAGTGGGGTGAGGTATGGAAGGGTGAGGAGAAAATGAATTTGGGATGAAGTATGGAGGAGCGAGGAGGAAATGAGAGTGGGGTGAGGTATGGAAGAGTGAGGAAGAAATGAGAGCTGGGAGAGGTATAGAAAGGTGAGAAACATTTAGTGGTGGGATAGGGTAAGCAAAATATGATGATCAATGGAGTGGACGAGTTACGAAAGAGAAGTGTGAATTAGGTGTGGGCGAGGGAGGGAGAAACAGTGAAAAGGAAGGAGAAGAGGTGTGGACGGTGAGAAAGAAAGGAAGGGAGAGTGAAGAAAGGAGGGGAAATGAATCTTCCTTGTTTATGTAACGCCTTCATTTCAGCCATCGTGCTACATGTAAAGGTAGGTAGGGGTAGCCTCGTACGGAATGGATAGAGGTGGAGTGAGGATGGTGAAGCATGAAGAGATGAGGGTGTGAGGATAGTGAAGAATGAAAGGATCAGGGGATGATGATGTTGATAAATGATGGGACGAGTGGTGAGGATGGTGAAGAATGAAAGGATTAAGGAGTGAGGATGGTGAAGAATGAAAGGATGAGGGAGTGAGGATGGTGAAGAATGAAAGGATAAGGATGAAACAATGGTTGGGGATGATGTAGCGACAGAAGAAACTGTGGAGGGGTTAAAAAGGAACATGGAAACGGTCAGGTAGTTTAAATAATCGTGTAGGATTAACTAAACGGATTGAAGTTAATGGCACCAAAATACGGCACAGATAATATCATAGCTATTTCTACTGTGACATCAGATTACCAGGGTCAAGAATGAAGAAAAATCTCAATCTGTTTTCGATGCTGCATTTGTAGGAGGCAAAACTGTGGCGGAGGGACTCAAGCTTGTTTGTCTTTGCCAGCTGTGTAATGGTAAGATAACAACCTGTGGCAGGAACAGGAATAAGGAAAATGTCTTTCTTCCTCCACTTTTCCATCCTTAGTTGCGGTAGAGGAGGAGGCATAACACAATCTCTTTCTTTTCTTATTTTCTCCTCTGATTTCGCATAGCTTGACGATATATTTAATTTCTATGTGATTTTTATACTCTCTCTCTCTCTCTCTCTCTCTCTCTCTCTCTCTCTCTAAGTTTTCTGTCATATATATATATATATATATATATATATATATATATATATGTGTGTGTGTGTGTGTGTGTGTGTGTGTTTGTGTGTATATATTCTTTCATATCACTTTCTTTAGTTACTTTTGCAGTTCTTGCCTGCTATATTTGTTTCCTTTACCATAATTTTCCTGCCCCTTCTTAGTATTTTTCAATTACTGTAACTACATTCTTATCTGTCTTTACATTTATATCATCCTGTCGTCTCCTTCTCTTTCCCATCACCTGATTTCACCCCTGCATAATTTTCTTTAAACAGATCTTCTTTGTCACGTCGTTCTCTTAAGAGTTGTCTATTTTTCTTTCAATAAATTTCACTGTTGCATGATTTTCTTTCGTCTCTCTTTATCGTCTCGTTCTTATCTCTTTCTTCTCCAGCCCAAGTTGCAAGATAATTTGATTGTCCTCCGTCTTTCGGCTTCACACGTTTCTTTCTTGTTGCTTTCTTCTTCTTCATCTCCCTCCCCCCCTCCCTCTCCTCCCTCCCTCCATCCCTATCACCCTACATATAAACATGAATTAATCAGAAAGTGCAACACCCGTGCCCACCGGTTGGTCGAATATTTGACTCTGCCATATGACCTTGACCTTCGACTGATCACTAAAATATCGGATTACTTCGTTCTTGCCTAACTCTTAACCCTTCTACCAAGTTCAGTTCAAATCAGATCAAAACTGTTCGAGTTGACTTTGCCCAGTGACCTTGACCTTTGACCTTTCCCTGTGATGCTAACCCTGGGCTAATTGTTCACAAAATCGAATCCCTCCATTCCTGCCGTAATATAAACCGTTCTGCTAAGTTTCTCTTGAATTGGGCAATAAATTTTTAAGTTGACCTCGCCATGTGACCCTGGCCAGCATTCTCGTCGGTTAGGAAGCTTCCTAATACCCATAGCGATTTGTTTCTGGATGTGGCTGGTTAATATACTTTTGTACGTTATTTATGTATGGTATGACGTTATTGGCAAGATGTAATACAGGAGACGACAGTAAGGTGTAATAAGCAAAATAAATTGCGTAGGAAATCGTGTTAGGGAGCTTCCATAACCAGTGAGAATACAGGCTGTTGATTTTTTACCTATTGCTCTCCAAATTAATAACTCAGCCCTTTGTGCAATCCTCAACCCAATCACAACATTTGGTTCAGACCAGATCAAACTTTTTTTTTTTCTTTTTTTCTTTTTTGCCTTGTTCACATCCTGACAAGTGGGCTGAACATTGACCTGGCAATGCTCTCAAAAAAAAAAAAAAAAAAAAAAAATGTTCGTGCTTTACTATCAGCCATTGCCCCAAGTGTGGTCATATCTGGATAAGAACTATTTCAGACGATCTTGTCCTCTGACCGTGATGCTTGACCAATTGTTCTAATAAAATTTACAAGGGTCACTCTTTCGGTGACCCTCAATCCTTCCATCAAGTTCGTTTAAAATCGGATTTAAACTATTCGAGTTACCTTGTTAAAACACACACACACACACACACACACACACACACACACACATGCCACACCCTCTCTCACACTACACCACCTCCTCTCTCACACTATCCCACCTCCTTACTCACACTACCCCACCTCCTCTATCACACTACATCATCTCTTCTCTCACACTACCCCACCTACTCCCTCTCACTACCCCACATCCTCTCTTACACTACACCACCTCTTCTTTCACACTACCCCAACTCCTCTCTCACACTATCCCACCTCCTCTGTCACACTACCCCACCTCCTCTCTCACATTACCCCAGCTCTTCTCTTACAGTAAACACCTCCCTTCTCACACTACCCTACTTCATCTCTCACACTACCTCATTAATTTTCGTCTCTCACATTTCCTTTCATCAACGACGTCCTCTCCTCCTCTTCTCACAGACGAGTGACGTAAAATCTAAAACCAGAATAAAAGTGTTAGGTCAAAGTGCAGACAGAAAAATGAGAAACCGAAAGTCAGTGTGGATAAGAAAAAAAAAGTTTTTTACGGAGTGTTCCACTTTCGCCACAATGGAACGAGGAATGAATCGGAATGTCAGTGGTTGCTTCTGTTGTTTATTTGTGGGACTGTTAATGTCCTGTGTGAAGTACACTTGCGGTAAAGTGGGAGGTGAGTGTTCTAATCTAATTGTTCTTACCTAATTGTATCTTTACAGGAATGAATCAAGTTCGTACTGTCCCGTGACTTAAACCATATTTATCGTACATATCCTTAAATTTGTGAGTTGTTTTGGCACACACTATTTCATTCGGTAGTGCATTCCACTGATCAACTGCTCTATTTGGGAAACTAAATTTCCTTACGTCTTTATCACCTCTCTTTTTATGCAGTTTTTTGCAGTGTCCTCTTGCTAATGCATCCCCGTAGGTTAAGTAATCATTTATGTCTATTCTCTCCTTTCCTGATTTGCATTTATGTAGCATAATCATGTCACCTCTTTTCCTTCTCTCCTGTAGTGTTGGTAGATTGAGTTTTTTTACTCTTCCTTCGTAGCTTAGATCCCTTAAGCTTGGTACCCATCTTGTAGCGGCCCTTTGAACTTTTTCAATCTTGTCTATGTGTTTTTTGAGATGAGGACTCCAGATTACTGATGCATACTCCAGGGTTGGTCTGATAAATGATGTTATAATCTTTCTTAGCATGTCTTCTTTTATGTATGTGAACGCTATTCTCATATTTGCAAGCAGTGTATACATGTTCCGTACCTTCTCACTTATGTGGTCAGCCAGAGATAGTTTGTTATTGATAATCACACCTACCTCCTTCTCTCTTTCTGATGTGTATAGGGTTTTATTTCCTAAAGTATAATCCCAATCAGGTCTTTTTCCACTTATATTAAACTTGATTACATGACACTTGTCCACACTGAATTCCATTTGCCATGTATTACTCCATTCATGTAGTTTAATTCTTCTTGTAGCTCTTTACAAGAGTCTGTGTTAGTTATTCTCCTTTGCATTTTTGCATTATCTTTCCCTTACATGTGCTTTCCCTTGCATGTTGCGTTAGGAAAAACTTCCTCACGAGATCAAGGAGCTTGTGGTCCCAAAAGCTTTCTTGGCTTATTATATCTAGAGTATTCCAATTTATATTTGAAATTAAAATCTCCAGTTATTATCATTCTTTCCGATTTCTCTTCCATTCTATGTAGTAATGCTCTTAAACTCCGAATTGTACTCTCCGCCAGGTCCTCATATTCGCTTCTTTCCCATGTGTTTGATCTAGGTGGCATGTACAAATTGGCTACAGTTACTTTCCCTTCAGATGTATCGATCCCTACTGCAATCAGTTCTACTTGTGAGGGTATATCTAGTTCTATTTCTTTGACTTTTTGATTTTTCTTAGTTAATATTATAATTCCTCCTCCTTTTTTTAAGTTCCTATCTTTTCTCCATATATTGTATTCCTCTAAGTTTAGGATGTCATTTGATATACTTGGTGTTAATTTTGTTTCAGTTACGCATATTATATGTGGTTCATTTTCTCTAATATAATCATTCATCTCTAATAATTTAGATACCATTCCATCCACATTTGAGTACATCAACTTAATCATCTTGTTTATATACTTATCATTATTTGGTTCTGCTACATCCTTCCTTTTCATTCCCTCCTGTTTATTTACCACTTTCGTACCTGCAATCCAATTACCTTGTAAAAAAAATGTATTCTCCTCCTCTGATCTTCCCTCATTTTTTGTTTTTGCTTCCTCCTTCTTCTCTTTCAGAAATTCCAGTTCCTCTTGCATTAGGCATCTTTTTATCCATACATTTCCGAACTCCTCTTTTTCCATAAGATTCTTTGCATTTTTTATTATCTCCTCCACAGTGTTTACACTCTGGAAGGTTACCTGTAGGGGTCTTGACTTGTTTCTCTCGTATTTCCCTAACCTTTTGTGTTCCTCTGTGTCTTTACTACAGATTTCCTCTGATACTTCTTTCAATATGCTCATTAAATTTGCCATCTCCTTTTTGTCTCTTGAGATCTTGTTTCTTACTTCTTCGTCTTCTATACCAGTGATTACTATAGATTTGTTGATGTCTGCTGAATCTCTGACTAATTTTGGATTGTTTTGGATTATTCTTTTCACTTCCTTTTTAATGCTTTTTTCTTCCACCCTTGTTTCTCAGTCTTTCTTTACTTTCACCATATCAGCATAAGTGGTCTCCGGATCATTTTTGTAGCTTTGCACAGCTTCATTCACCTGTGTTATTTCCTCCTCAGTATCACTGCTCTGATCTATCAGACTGCTTACTTGCCTGATTGTCTCTGTATCATTTTTGAACTCTTCCACAATACTCTCGTGGTTTACTACTGTACTTGCCATTTCACTAATTTTTCTCCTAAGTGAACCCAATTCTACTGTTAGTTCATCAATGGTTGTGTCTTTCTTGTTGACATCCTTTCCTAGTTTTTCTATTTCTTCCTTTTGCAAGTGCATCTGTTTCTTAATTTCATCAATCTCATTTTGAAAAGCCATCTCTAGTCTGTGTACTCGTTCCACCAGTTTATTTGAAGTCCCCATTTCAATCAGTTCTTGGTAGAAATCATCATCCTGCTTTCTACTTTAATTCCTTTTCTTTTCCAAATTTGCATTACTAAAGTATGTGGTCATTATGTAGTACTAAAAGCACAAATAGTACTTACATTCCCTGGTGCAGTTGTAGACTAAACAAACAATCAGCTGATTTAGCGCATTCTTGTGCTACTTTGTTTTCTTTACTGTTTGAACAAGTCTTAAAACTTTTTTTTTTTAATTAGAACACCATTTACTCTAACCTGGTACGGAGTTTGACTCATATATAGATGCTAATTTAGGTAACGCCACTCTCCAAGTTCGCCAGGAATGGGGTAGTGGCGACGTGCGTCTGCTTCCCTCGGTGCCTCGTGTGTGTGTGTGTGTGTGTGTGTGTGTGTGTGTTTTGGGGGGAGTGTGCATTGTGGGGAGAGTGTGTGTAGTGGGGTGAGTGTGTGTGTGTGGGTGCGGCGTTAGAATTTGTAGTGTGTGTGGGAGGTTGAGTGTGTTTGTGGGGAGGGGTTAGTGTTTGTAGTATGTGTGTGTGGGGGGTGGGAGTGGGGGGATGGGGGCTTGGAGTGAGTGTGTCTGCGGGGTTTGTGGAGGGGAGGGTGAGTATGTGTGTGTGGGGAGTATGTGTATGTATGTGTGGGGGTGGGGCGTGGAGTGAGTGTGTCTGTGGGGTTTGTGTGGGGGGGGGAAGGTTGAGTGAATGTGGAAGGGTGAGTGTGTGTGTGGGGAGTGAGTGTGTGTTTGGATGGAAAGAGTGAGCGTGTATGTGGTGTGTGTGTTTGGTGCGGAGGGGGACGTGTGTGGGGGGGGGGGGAGTGTGTGTGTGTGTGTGTGTGTGTGTGAGAGAGAGAGAGAGAGAGAGAGAGAGAGAGAGAGAGAGAGAGAGAGAGAGACAGACAGACAGACAGACAGACAGAGACAGAAGTGTATTACGTATGTGTTTGTCTGTGTCCAATTCTTATCCAAATTAACAGTTTTTACCACCACTACATACTGAAGTTCTTTACCGCATTACTCCCGTCTTTTTTGCAAACTCATATCTTTCCACTTTTGTTCATTTTCTTCGTATCTCCATCTTCATTGTATACATTTCTTCTTTTTCTCCCTTTATTTTCAGTAATATCTTTAACTCTCTATTTTCCTCCACTCTATAGTAATTCTTTTATAATTACCGGTACTGGCTTATTTCTTATTTCATCGCTCTTTCTGACGCCTTGTCATCTGTTCAGACAATTGTGATATATTACTGTTCTCGTTCTTGTGTCTTAAACTTTCGTCTTTATTCTGATACTCATACTTTTCTTCCATACGGTGCTTGATGATTCTCTCTCTTTCTCTCTCTATACAGTCATTAAGGCAAAAAAATATATGCATGTATATATTGATACATATATACATATATATACGAACATATATACATACATACATACATCCATGCATATGAACATACACACTTTCATGCACACGTACATATATGTATAATAATTTTTATTTTATTTTTTTGTAGTTTTATTTTTATTTTTTTATTTTTTTACCTTATATTACTTATAAGCTAAAATGCCTAATCTAAAGACCCTAAAACTAATCACCTGACAGACAAATCGCTAACCTATACTAAATCCTAAGTGACAAATAACTAGACCTACACTAATGGTAAAAAAAAACTCGACCAACAGAACACCATCGACTGCAGATATGAAATGCCTTTTTACACATACCTGCACTCATCACCTGGTGACTGTCAGTCGAGACACAACCTAATATAGGGGACATCAATATATGAAAGGGATCCAGATATTGATGTCTCCTATATTAGGTTGTGTCTGGAATGGAGAGACGTCACTTAATTATATAAGGAATCCGACTGAGAACCTTGCGACCGTGCGTGTGGCCTCCCTCTAGGGCCACTCTCAACGTGACGGCAGGAGGGAGGGGGAAGGTGGAAGGCGGGGGGGGGGGGGGTTAAGGGAAAGGAGAAGAGAGGGAAAATGAGTGAAATATAAGAGCGTGAAAGGGAAGAACAGGAAGAGAAGGATTAAGGAGATAGGGGGTGGGGGAGAAAGGTGGAGATATATGAAAGAGAGTGAGAAAGAAATAGGAGTTAGGGGAAACATTGGATGAGAAGAAGACGGGGGGGGGGGGGAGAGAAAGGCGGAGATGGATGGAGATTTGTGGAGGGAAGAAAGGTAGACAGAAGACGGAAGGGAGATAGTGTTTAAAGGAGTACAGAAGGAGTGCAAAGGGAAGACAAGGAGAAGGGAAGGTGAAAAGAAGAATGGGAGGAAGATGAGAAGGAAAAAGGTAAAAAAAAATTAAAACAAGGTGCAGGAGGAATGGAAACTTGAAGCAGACAAAAGGAAAAAAAGAGGTAAGGGGAGAAGAGGAGGAAAGCGATGGAGAGGGAGGGGAGTGAGAGGGAGTATAAAGGAGTACAAAGGGAAGCAAACAGCAACAGACTTTATGGTCTTTTCGAGGCTGTTTGTTACAGAGTAGACTATGACCACGAAATTTAACTCTACATGCTGAAGGATAACGATAGTAAAGCAAGAAGGCTCCCCCCGCCTCCAAACCCTCCAGTTAAAACTGGTAAGAAAAAGTGAGAATAACCACCATGCAGCATGGAAAAACTGTCATGGAATTTTCATAGGAAAGACTGAAATGGAAAAGTTACTTTCTATAATACTTTATCTATAAGCTACATGCACGAATAACCTGAAAGAGAAAATAGTAAAGTAAAATGAATAATCGAATATTAAATAACTCATGACAACATGTACGGGTACGTTGAGTTAACAGGGCGTCTGCAGACACATCATGGAAATTGCACAGTGCACAGTGTGGATGTTCAGGGGTGGTGCGGCAGCCTTGCCTGGCACTATTATGGCAGGCAGCAGTCAATCAGGCCCCAGCTCGGTTCCTTCCACTGAGACTAGGAGCTTTCCCATGCGGGACAAACACACAAGTCACCTCCTGAAGCAGTGAACCCTGGTACAATATAAAAATCCCGATGGTGGTCATTTAACTAACAGGGACCCTCAGTGATCCACAGCCCATCACATGTCGAGAGTATGAATAGTGACCGTTAACTCAGGGCTATCTGTGCATCTCCTAGTCTGTGCATATACTGTATTTGCATTCATAAATTGATCCAGGCTCTAATAAAATAAAATAAATAAATAAATAAAAAATCATACATATACAAGTGCTTTATTCAGGGATAGTCGACAAATACTTATCGAGGTGACCTTTAAAGGTCAGTACTGTATTAGAAATTACTACATTGACGGGCAATTCATTCCATACATTTACAACTCTAGTGAAGAATAAATGCTTAGCTTCATGCGACTGGAATCGTTTCCCAATTATTTTATATCCATTGCCTCTAGTATAATTCGAGTGATTAACTGTGAGGTATTTATCAACAGCCATGTTATCATGTCCTTTGAATATTTTGTATACTTGAATAAGATCTCCTCATAACCTCCGTTTAGTTAGGGTTAATAAATTCAGGACTTCTAAACGTTCCTCGTTCTGTTTGTTTCTCAGTCTAGGTATCATCTTTGTCATCCTTCGCTGCACTCGTTCAAGCTTTTCCACATCCTTTTCACAATACGGTGATCAAAAGTGAACACAATACTCCAAGTGCAGGCATACTAAGGAATTATACAAAATAAGGACAATATTATTGGATTTATATTCAAATGCACTACCTATGAATCCAATCAATTTATTGTCTTTTTTCACAGCTGTGCATTATTTGCTTGGTTTTAAATCATTTGTTATTATAACTCCTAAGTCTTTTTCATGGTTTACCCTATCAAGTTGAACATTATTCATGCTATAACTAGCTCTTACATTTTTACTGCCAATGTTTAGCACTTTGCATTTATTAATACTGAAATCCAGTTGCCAAACTTGGGCCCAGTTAAACAGTCGATCAAGATCTCTCTGAATTGACTGTCTTTGCAGTGTTGTATCTGCTCTGTTACCTAATTTAGAATCGTCAGCAAATTTTGAAATTTAGAATCGTCAGCAAATTTTGAAATTTTACGACATAATCCTTCATCAATATCATTGATATAATATTAAGAAAAGAATAGGACCAAACACTGAACCCTGTGGCACTCCACTTGTAACGTTTATCCAGTCTGACACTTTTCCATTCATTACAACTCTTTGCTCTCGTCTGGTCAGCCAATTTTCAACCTACCCAAGGACCTTGCTGCCGAAACCATGTGCCTCTAGCTTTTGAAGGAATCTTTTGTGCGGAACTTTGTCAAAAGCCTTTTGAAAATCAAGGTAAACAACATCAACTGATTTAGTGTCGTCATACATGCTCAGTATATCATTGAAAAAGTCCAGCAGATTCGTGAGGCAAGGGTGATTATTATGAAAACCATGTTGAGAATCATTGATGAGATTCTTTGATTCTAAGTGTTTCACAAACTTGTCTCTGATAATAGTTTCAAGCAATTTGTAAATGACCAATGTTAAACTAATTGGGTGGTAGTTTCTGGCTGTGCTCTGTTGCCTTTTTTGAATATTGGGGTTACGTTAGCAAGTTTCCATTCATGAGGTACCTTTATGCTCTTAACCCATCACGTCCCGAGGTTTTCCGCACCTCCGACATCCCCCAGTCCCGAGGTATTTTCGATTTTTTTTTTTTTTGGCTAAAACCTTCGCTTTTGGTGAGAAACATCGAAAATTCATAGAGAAATCGCTCACCTGAGGTTTAAAGTGCCCAATCCAGGTAGGAGTTCCTCCTTACCTGAGTGGGTTTTCTAACATGCTGGCACCAAAGAAAACGAGTTCTATGGGAGGGTAACTATTTTATCCACTCATAAACGGCATTTATTTATTTACTTGGTACGAATGTATATGTAGTATGACAGTATATTGGTTTTCAAGCAGTAATAAAGGCATTATAAGCATTGTTTCACTCACTAACTAATCACCATACCTGACCTATTTTTGCCACACTACCTGATCATTATTTCTGGCTGTTTCTTCTTCTAATGCTATGTAAACATTGTCCTCCACATTGTCATCGATTGGGGAATCACTCTGGCCCTGAATAACTTTACTAGCCAGGTCACTGGTAACAGGTCCTTTGGCAAGACAATGTCGTGAGGGGGGGAGGGGGGAGGTTATGCAGTGTAAGGCATTGTCCCTGCTTGGTATCTTGTACAGGAATAGAGGCAGGTGTCCCGTGTATACATACGAAAAATCACGTGCGAAAATTGAAAATTGTGCAAATTAGCGACCTTGCAATTGCACGACGTACTGGTACGTCGCCGGGACTGGCAAATGCAAATCGTTGCAACGTACCCATACGTCGTCGGGACGGGGCGGGTTAAGTAATAAGGTCAAAAGTTCAGATAAGGGCTTTAATACTTCATTCTGTAGTTCCTTCAAAACACGTGGAGATATTTTGTCTATGCCTTGCTTTTTTTATTATCTCTTAATTTGCTAATTGCAAGTAGTACATCGCGATCACTAACTGTAATGTCAGTGATTATGGTGTCCTCTTCTATAGGAATGGGGGAAACAGCAGGAATCGTATGTATATTTTCTTCTGTAAATACTGACGCAAAGAAAGTATTAAGAATTTTCGCCATCACAGTTTCATCATCAGTTTACTCTCCGTTATCTGTGATTAAGGGACCGATTGTCGGAGTTATTCCTTTTTTGCTTCTTATGTAACTGAAAAAATCTTTGGGATTTGTTTTACTGATAATTGCAATATGTGCCTCAAGGTTTTTCTTACTGCATTTAATTAATTTTTTGGCTTTCCATCGAAGAGCATCGTATTTATTTTTATCGCTTTAACTCTTTGTAGTATTTTACTTTTTATATGCAAGATTTTTTTCTTCCAGACAATGTTTAATGTCGGAGTTCCACTATTTGAGTTTAGAATTTTTGGCAGGCCTTCTGTTGCACATTGGAATACATAACCTGACTGCACTGTTGAGAGTTTCTGTAAAATAATTCCACGTGTCATTGATATTTCGGCAATAGGATGCCAGTTACCTGCACCAACAATTGACTTTAATTTCTTAAAATTTGCCTTTTTAAAATCAAGCACTTTCTTGCAACTGGCCCTGACCTTGTCTTCACAGCTTTTAATGTTAAATGTAACTGTGTGATGATCACTTGTACTAAATTCTTCTCCTACAATAACATTACTCACTACATTTTCTGATGTGGCTAAGACAAGATCTAGGATGTTAGCTCCACGTGTCGGATACTTTACAAATTGATACAAAGAACTTTCCTGCAAGTTTTGTATAGGTCTAACCCTGTGTGTGAGGATAGCTCTTCTCCCCATTTTGGAACTGGTAAATTAAAATCACCAAATATTACAGTGCTTTGCATACAAGATAGTTCGGCAATTTGACTGTAGATTTCTTTATCGATGTTGAGTGGCTGACCAGGTGGACGATAAACTAACCCAAGTGTGATTTTATGACACGATTCATTTCTAAGCTGAACACAAATAGTGTCAATGTTTTCAGTAATTGGATTGGTAATTATGGCTGGATGAAATCCTGATTTAATATATAACAACAAACCGCCCCCTGCTCGATTCTTCCTTTCACAACTGAAAATGTGATACCCTGGTAAATTAAACTCTGCTAGAAAATCTCTTTGCTCAGTATTTAGCCACGATTTTGTTATACCAGTTACGTCATAATCTTTAGTAAAGAAGGGAGGGAGAAAATAAAAGATGAAAGGAGGAGGGAAGGGAGAAAAAAGGAGAAACGGGAGAATAGAGGAATGCAAAGACGTAAAAGGAGACCAATTGGATATGAAAAGTAAAAATGGTAGGTCTTGAGATTATCCTCCTTGAGACACTTGGAGGAAGAGAAGAGAAGGAGATACGCAAGTGAGAAGCAGAAGGAGGGAGTCGAAAAGGAAGAAAAAAAATATGGAAGAAAAAATAGGTGCAGAAGAAAAATAAGGGGAAAGTGAGAGACATGTGAGGCACGTCAAGCCTTCTTTGTGTGTGTGTGTGTGTGTGTGTGTGTGTGTGAGAGAGAGAGAGAGAGAGAGAGAGAGAGCCTGGATGAGGCAGCAAGTTAAGAAAATTGAGAAAAGGGAGACAGGAGAAGGGAAGATAAATTGGGACGGGAAGGAAGAAAGTGGGTTAGCGGAGACAGGGATGGATGACTGATGGATTGAGGAGGAGACGGAATGAAAAGAAAGTCACTAAGAGGAATAAAGGAAAAAGGGGGAGAGAGATAAATGATTGAATAATGAAGAGCTGATATGAAATGAAAATTCACGGGGGAGTAAGAAAGGCATAATGCATGATAACGTGAGTCAGTAAGACGAAGGATCGATGGTGATGAGAATGATGAAAAGTCGAGGCAGCAAGAGGAAGCAGTGAGAGGAGACAGATACGATAAGCTGTGAGAAAAATGAAAGAAAACTCACTTAGGTATGAGTTTCCCATACCGTTTCTACGGGTCATAAAATATAAAATGTCACCAGGAAGCCTGCTTTTGCTACTTCCTCTTGACTATTTTGCCGCGTAGTTGTTGATGTTGTAGTAAGGCAAAAAGTAATACTATCACTTGGTTTAGCCACCTTCAGCGAGTGAAGATGGGGATGAACTAGGAGAGTGTAGGATGAGCTGGCTGGTAGAGAGAGAGAGAGAGAGGAAGTCCGAGAACGAGGTAGGGAGCTGAGAGACGAGAGTATATTAGGGCGGGTAGTGTATAGGGAAGATGGACTGTTACTGGACAGTGACAGAAAACCCAAAGGTAATTCTGCAGAGACCATATGTTGCGTTAGGGAACTGGTAGATAGATAGATAAAATATAGCCACTACCTGTCTACTTTTATCAAGCTGTCTACCTACAACCAGATGTCGTAATTCCGAAGGGAGTGACTACAAACAAACCTCCATAATGTCGCTCTCTTCTCTGCCATTTGGCTGCCTTCCCTCCAACTCATATACCCCAATCACATAGATAGCTCTATTTCATCCCTCCATTGCATCCTTGGTCTTCCTCTCCTTCTCTCGCCCTTCACCTCACTCAGATACACTCTTCCAGCCAATATCTCATCCTCCATCCCCTCAACATGACCAAACCATCTTATTATTTCTCTCAACACATTCAGTCCCACTCACATCAGCACCACAACGCTCCTTCACGTTCTCATTGGTCAGTCTGTCACTCTGTGTAACTTCAGATGCTCCTTGATAATGACACATTTTCCCTGTTCTCATTCTTGACAAGCGTCCTTTCAACAGGGTCCAGGCTTCATTTCCATATGTTAGAATTGGGCTCACACTACTGTATACAACGACATTTTTTTTTTTAACTTCTTTGCTCAGTACCTTATTTCGTGTAACTGCTTACAATGAACCAGCAACTTTTCTTCCCTTCTGTACCCGTTCATGCACATTGCCCTCTAAATTTCCATCCTTACTCGTTACGATACAAACACATTTGAATGCACTCATAATTCTCAATTTCCTGACCATCCAGCCTCACTGTGCATTGTGACTTCGTTTCTCGCAAAGAACATACGTTTACCTTTATCTACATTCACTTGCATTCACTTTTAGATTTCATAACTTGTATACACTTCCATACTCATTCACCAAGCTTTGCAACTCACATTCGTCATTACTTCGCAATACATTATCATCAGTAAACAACAGTAAAGGATGTTTCCAAACGCTGCCCCCCCCCTCTCTCTCTCTCTCTCTCATACACATACTAAGGACATTCCAACATAGACTACTGATACATATATTACTGCTTTACTAAGTAAACTGCCTGGAATAGTTTCATAAGGCACAACGCTGTAATGAATACCTCTTACAATATCATTTATTACACTAATCCTGAATCAGACACCCAAAGCATATCACAATACACACGTTTAGCATCGGCGACCCAGACTTCTACGCTAAAAAAAAAAAAAAAAAAAAGTGATCAAGAATCTCGAATTGAATATTCCAGTTTATTTATTTATCTATCTGTTTATATACTTACACTCTTGACAAGGGGAATTTTCTTCTCTTTCTTAACTTTTTTTTTTTTTTCCTACCTGAGGTTTTTATTATTATACCACCGCCCACCTACGGTGGAGGAGGCGTGCGTGGGTAGCCTACATGCCTGGCCCCGTACGACAGTAACACTTGCAGATGCGATATCTCCTGAAACCATGAACGGATTTCAGCCAAACTTTTGTCAATGATGCAGCATGAGGAGATGATGAACTGATTAGGTCAGCTAGGTCAAGGGGACAAAGGTCAAGGTCTTATGGGGTCGACACTGCTAATCCTTGTGAGCGCGATAGCTCCTAAACTCACGACGTATTTTGACCAAATTTTTGTCAGTGATAGAGTATGAAGGGACAATGTACAGATTAGGTCAGCGAGGTCACGAAGATTGTATGGCGAGTCCTTGCGGAAGGCTTGGAGGAGGCATATCAGGCAACGCTTGGCGTAGACAGGTCGGGGCGCAAATTCTCGGCTTCTCACTTCTGTTTTATTTAAATTATAATTGCAGGGAATATGTGGCATCATCTGCTCGAGTGGAGTTGTATATATATATATATATATATATATATATATATATATATATATACAGAGAGAGAGAGAGAAAGAGAGAGAGAGAATGAACCGGAGTAAAACTAATGTTTAATCCACAAACACCAAAGAGCGTCATCAGAATAAGCGATGAAATTCTTGAAGGAGTGGAGGAGTACAGTTACTTAGGACAAATACTAAAATTAACGAAAGATCATGATAGCGAAATAAAAAGACGCATTACAATTGAATGGAAAGCTTTCGGTAAACATAGAGACATTATGAAAAGTAGCTTGCCAGTTTGTATGAAACGAAAAGTAGATAACGAATGAATAATTCCTGCCATGACGTATGGTTGTGAGACCTGGAAACTGACAAAATCAATGGAAAATAAATTAAGCCGTTCTCAGAGAGCAATGGAAAGGTCAATGTTGGGAATATCTTTAAGAGACAGGAAAAGATCAACTTGGGTGAGAGACCAGACTAAAGTCAAAGATATTATAGAGGTTAAAAAGGAACAGAAATAGAGGTGGGAAGGCAATATAGCAAGAATAAGGGGTAACCGATGGAGCAAGAGGCTGACTGACTGGACACCAAGAGATTGTAAGCGTAGCAGAAAAAGACCAGACAGGAGATGGAGAGACGAGATAGAGAAATTTGCAGAGGAAACGTGGCAAAGATTGGCTCAGTCAAGGAATTCGTGGAAAAGGTTGGGGGAGGCCTTTGTTCAACAGTGGACTAGTTATGGCTGATATATATATATATATAGCCTCTGTAGTACAGTGGTAGAGTGCACGTTTCGTACACGGGTGAGCCAGGGTTCGCGCCCCGCCAGGGTAATAAACTTTGGGAGTGTTCACCCGGCCACATACTGTATTGGCGGACACCAGGGGTGCTGTGGTTGAACCAGTGTCGCTTACTATAAAGTATGCTTGCACCCAGTCAGCTTCCGCGGGCCGATTACATTTGGCTCACAGACTACACACACATCCAAAGCCACTCCAACACGACAATTACACTAACAAGCACTTCTCACCCTACATACAATCTCTACTAGACAACCTAAGCCACTGGGTAGAGATACACTGGCTGTATCGTCCCGACTTCGGTCGGGATAGGCCGGTCCTGCAGTAGATACTCAAACGGCTGATGATGATTATATATATATATATATATATATATATATATATATATATATATATATATAAAACGTGGTAGGTGGGGGAGCTCACCATCCACTCACTCGATGTAGTGCTGCACTCGATGTAGTGCTGCACTTAGGTGCCTGCCCTTTCCACTCCTCCAGCCTTCTTTCAGTCCATCCTCTTTTGTCTTTCTTTTCTTCATTCTTTCCCCGTTCTTCTTCCTACGGGTGACTTTACACTCCCCCTTCTTTTTTCATTCCTTCATTCTTTCCCTATCCTTCTGCCTGTGGGTGACTCTACACTGAGTGACAAGATAAATGGTTTCCTGTACATGAAGAAACCTTTAATACGCTGGGTGGTAACCATATAACCAAATTTTGGCGCCTGGTGGTTTAGTGGGAAATTACGGCGCTCCAATCGGATTCAGCCGGTGAATGTTTATATGCAAGGGGTGGTTGGAGTTTATTGCTCATGTAATGCCACTCAGGGATGAGTGAGGCTGGTCTTTCTCATCTTAAATGTCAGGACCAATTTGCCTAGCCCCGGGCTCATGCGCTCTTTATGGGACAACTGAAGACTGGGTGATGGATGAATGGAAGAAATATATGTATATATATATATATATATATATATATATATATATATATATATATATATATATATATATATATATATATATATAAAATCATCATCCGGACCTCCTTTCCCAGCCAAGGGCAGGGTGAGGGGTAGCAATGTCCAGACAGCCCAAATTTGCCCAGTCCAATGGACCACGCTTCCATTCACACATCATTCAAGCCCCCGGAATCCTGGCTCCATCGGATTCGCCAAAAACATTCACCACGCTCAGCAGCTTCACACAAACGTGTCCGACATAGTCGATCCGGTTGCTGCCACGTTAAAAAGGGGTTCCAAGATGCCTGATCATGCACTTATCCTCACAACATTCATCCAGCCAGCTCGATCTCTTGTCAGTTCCCTGGCTTCACAGACTTCCAAACCTCTCTTCCTCACACACTCATCCACCATATCTCTGCACCTTCTCCTTCGCCTAGCTCGCCTCCTCCCTCCTTCAAATTCGCTCAGATATACCTTTTTCACCTCTCTATTGTTATCCATTCTCTCCACATGACTATACCATTTCTCTTCAATTCTGGTGTCCACCGACTTCCTTACTCCACACCACTCATGAATCACATTATTTCGTATCCTATCCATCCTCTATACCCCATATATTCCTCAGCAGTCCCATCTCCACTGCTCTTGCTCTTGACTTCTCATTTTCATGCCACACCATAGTCTCACATCCATATGTTAAAGTTGGCACTAACATTCCCTCATGTAAGTCTTCTGCAGCTGCAACACTCAAGCCTCAGTTTCTTATCAAGACCTTCATTACACCAGCTACATTTCTTCCTTGTGTCACTCTACTTTCAACTTCTTTTGCACATTTTCCTCTCTTTTCTATCACTGTACCCAAGTATTTGAACTCTCTCACGAGTTCCAGTCTCTCTCCACTCACTGTAACACTGAGAGTCACCATCTTTCTCAATGACCATCACTTAATTCTTTTCTACATTTACTCTCAAGGCACGACGCTCACAGACATCAGCAAAACTCTGCACTAGCCTACCAAGTTCTTGTCCAGTAATTGCAAGCAATATTGCATCATCAGCATACAAAAAATATGAGATATTCCATCCATCACCATTCATTACCAACGCCATCCCTCTCTCCAGTACTCGTGTTTTTCCGTCTCTCATCACCCCATCCATATATATATATATATATATATATATATATTGAACAACCATGGGGACGTTACACAACCTTGACACACGCCCACACCGATCGTGAACCATTCACTTAGCTGCCCATTAACCCTTACACTTGCTTTGCTACCGTCATAAAAACTCTTGACAGCATCTAGCAGCTTACCATCTAGACCGTGCGTGCTCAAAACTTTCCACAATCCCTCCCTGTCTACTTTGTCGTATGCTCTTTCCAGATCCATGAAGGCTATAAACATCTTATGGTCCTTCTCACAAACCTTCTCCGCTATCTGTCTCACTGCAAATATCTGATCCACACATCCTCTGCCACACCTAAAGCCGTCCTGTTCATCACTCGCTAGGACTTCTGACATTTCTCTTAATTTATCCATAAAAATTCTTCCATATACCTTCCCTAACACGCTGAATAAACTTATGCCACGATAATTCTTGCACTCACTTCACTCACCTTTATTTTTGTACAGGGGCACAGTCATAGCCTTTTTCCACTCTGCAGGCACAGTTTCACTTATCCATGCGTTCTTACATATCTCCAACAAGCACTTCATTCCACTCTCCACTACACTTAAGCATCTCTGCATACACCTCATCAACACCAGATGCTTTCCCATTTTTCAGCTGCCCCACAGCACTCTTCACCTGTGCTAGTGTCACGTCTCTTGGCACCGCATTCCTTCTCTGCACACCCACAAAAACAAGCATGTTCACAGCCGCTCTACTCTCTCTTTCCCATTCATCAGGCTTTCAAAATATTTTTTCTATCTGGCCCTTACTTCATCTCCATGAGTTAATAATCTGCCACCTGCATCCTTCACACCATCACATTTCTTTCTGCTTTCACTTCTTCATTTTTGCACCTCTTTGCAGAATAACTTCCTAGTTTCAGAGTAGTTTCACATTCATTTTTCTTCCTGGATCCTCATATAGCTCCCTCTTTTTCCTCTTCACTAGTCTCTTTACATGCTTCTTGCTCTCAATATACTCAGTTCTTAATTCAACTGAACCCCTATCCTGTAACCACTTTAGTCGCTTCTTCTTCTTTTCCTCCACCGTTCTCTTAGCTTCCTCATCCCACCATGCCGTACCTTTCTTCTTTGTTGTTACTCTTGCCACACCACACACCACTTTAGCATTCCTAACTAAGCAGTACCTATGTGCATCCCACAGGCTGCCCAGATCCATTTCATTCCAGTTCACTGATTCCAACTCCTCCTCTACTTTGGTCCTGTAATCATCTTCCATTTTTTTGATCCTCAACTTCTGAACTTTCAGTCTATCTCCCTGACTGCTCCTCTCTCTCCTGATTCACCTCACTCCCCTCAGCTTGATCTTGTATGCCACAATCATATGATCTGACAGACCACATCATCCTCTCACGACCCCCCTCGTATCAGCAACCATTCCCGTTATCGACCTCTCTACAAGCACGTAATCATTCAGGCTTCTTTCAAGATGGTCCCCGTTCCCTCTATTTATGTGCATCTTTGTGTTTGAAATACGAGTTACAGATGCACAACCTCCTCTCCTGACACATACCCTTTAGTCGCTTCCCGTTATCATTTTCTCCTGGTACTCCATAACAACCCATTATGTCAACCTCATGACCACTGCTTACACTTCCATTCATTTCCCCCATTATGATCACCTGGTAGCTCTTGGGCATTTCTCCACTACTTCATCCAGCTCATCCCAAAATCTGTCTTCTCTCTCTCACTCCTGTCCTCACACGGTGCATGTATGCGCACATTTAGAAAATAACATTTAGAGAATAAGGTCTTACTGTGTACTGATCATTAAATGCTTACTTGCCATATCGTTAAACTATAAATATCACTATTATATGGCGCAGTGGGCAATATTGAAATGCACACTTCATGGTGATAATAAAGAAGTGTTCATGTGCTACAATGACTGCCACTTTCGCCTTCTCAAACTTGAACTTGACATACATACACCTCGGGCTGACACATCTGTAGTCCCTCATTCCACTCTGACAGACCTCATTCATCAACAAAGCAACTCCTTCCTTGCATCTTCCTCGCCCATTCATTCCCGATCTTACACATTTCACACCCTCCCACTCCTCCACTTCGCACCCTTTCATCTTCATTTCACACAATGCCATATATATATATATATATATATATATATATATATATATATATATATATATATATATATATATATATATATACATTGTGGGGGCTGTCGACTACCCGCCAGATTGCACAGGTCATTCAGCCATTTTTTATATGTTTTTGTCATAAATGATACCAATAACAAATTTATAATAAAAAAATCCTATTCTAAGGTAATTACACAGATAAACCTAACTTGCAAATTGTTGCCGTACACAAAAGCCTGAAGATATCAGGAGCTAAACCTAACTAGATAGTTACGTCATAGCTACAGTAATTGGTAAAATACCAACAGAACACCATGGCCTATAGGTATGGAATGCCTCTCTACACTCCTGCACTCATCACCTGCTGCATGTTAGGGGAGACATATTGTTAATATAGGGGACGTCAATCTATTAAAGAGAACCAGATGATTCAGGAACTTTTCCATATACGTCCACTGACGACCCTAAATAAGAAAATTTAACCAGATGCAAAACGTTTACATATGTACAAAAAGAATGCACAAAAACTACACAAGGCCGGTGGGGGTAAAAGGGAAGGACTTCAGGAGACTCTGGCATCCTAAAGTAAACAGGACAATAAACTCAAAGACGTAGGTCCCGACACAGAACCACAGGGAAAGTAACTGCTCTCTCTCTCTCTCTCTCTCTCTCTCTGTATATATATATATATATATATATATATATATATATATATATATATATATATATATATATATATATATATATATATATATATTGTGTGTGTGTGTGTGTGTGTGTGTGTGTGTGTGTACAGAGCATCCGTCAATGCTACACAAGTTCATGAAGAAATATGGATTCCGTCTAGGAAATATATTGAAATCAACAGATGACCTAAGCACTGATATTGTATAATGTACACAAAATAAAAAAAAATGGGGACGGTACTGAAATCAGTTAGTGGTTCATGAGGGTTAGTGTAGATGCACGAATGAACTTTTAGTAAGATTTTCTGTCAGCTTGTTGCACTCCTTTGGACTCCAGGTGTCTTTTTGTCTCATGTCCCCATCTTACATACCTTAACTCTGCTTCATTCTCCCTCCACCACTCACACCTTTTTCACCACTGCCCGACATGTTCACCCTATCCCTTCCACCACTACACAATTCACGCTCACCCTATCCTTTCCATCAAAGTGCCACATCCACACCCACCCTCTCCCTTCCACCACTTACTCCACCCAAACTTACCCTGTCCCTTCCATCACTACCCCGCCCCACTCTAACTCCTCCATCTACGAGTACACCCTACCCACACCCACCCTCTCCCTTCCACCACTACCCTACCCACACCCACCCTCTCCCTTCCACCACTACCCCACCAACACCCACCCTCTACCTTCCACCACTACGCCATCCACACTCACCCTCTCCCTACCACCACTACCCCACCCACACCCACCCTCTCCCTTCCACCACTACCCCACCCACACCCACCCTCTCCCTTCCACCACTACCCCACCCACACCCACCCTCTCCCTTCCACCACTACCCCACCCACACCCACTCATTCCCCTCCATCTTCCTCCTCCTCTTCTTTTTCTTCTGTTACACTAATTCACTCTAGCTCTCACCCCATCCCTCTCTTCCATCACTAAATTCCCTCTTCTACTCTCTGTCTGTCTGTCTGTCTGTCTCTGTCTGTCTGTCTGTCTCTGTCTCTGTCTCTGTCTCTCTCTCTCTCTCTCTCTCTCTCTCTCTCTCTCTCTCAATGTCACAGCAATATTTACAAAGGCAGTATATTTTTCATTGCACTCTTTCAACCTCCAAACCACACGAAACAAATAATGAAAAACTTCGACTAGTCAATGAATACATGGTAGAAATTAAGGACTAGGTATTCAAAACGTTATTTAATGGCAAATTGTTGGTGGCGGCAAACGGGAACCGTATCAGATACAGTAATTTTAATCTTCCCGGGAGATATTTAGTCCAGAGTAAAAAATGTAGGAGAGGAAAAGGGACTTCCAATGTTTTACTTGTCCTTCAGTGGCTTAATATGACCATGAATGTGTGTGTGTGTGTGTGTGTGTGTGTGTGTGTGTGTGTGTGTGTGTGTGTGTGTGTGTGTGTGTGTGTGTGTGTGTGTGTGTGTGTGTGTGTGTTCTTACCTAATTGTATCTTTACAGGAATGAGTCAAGCTCGTAATGTCCCGAGTCTTAAACCATATTTATCGTACATATCCTTAATTTTGTGAATTGTTTTGGCACACACTATTTCATTCGGTAGTGGATTCCATTGATCAATTGCTCTGTTTGGGAAACTGAATTTCCTTACGTCTTTATCACCTCTCTTCTTATGCAGTTTTTTGCAGTGTCCTCTTGCTGATGCTTCTCCATATGTTAAGTAATCATTTATGTCTATTTTCTCCTTCCCTGATGTGCATTTATATACCATTATCATGTCACCTCTTTTCCTTCTCTCTTGTAGTGTTGGTAGATTCAGTTTATTTAGTCTTTCTTCGTAGCTTAGGTTTCTTAAGCTTGGTATCCATCTTGTAGCTGCCCTTTGAACTTTTTCAATCTTGTCTATATGCTTTTTGAGATGAGGACTTCCAGGGTTGGTCTAATGAATGATGATATTATCCTTCTTAGCATGTCTTCATTTATGTATGTGAATGCTATTCTCATATTTGCAAGCAGTGTATACATGTTCCGTACCTTCTCGCTGATGTGGTCAGCCAGAGATAGTCTGTTATTGATAATCACACCTAGGTGTTTCTCTCTCTCTGATGTGTATAGGGTTTTATTTCCTAACTTATAATCCCAATCAGGTCTTTTTCCACTTTTACCAGACTTGATTACATGACACTTGTCCACATTGAATTTTATTTGCCATGTACTACTCCATTCATGAAGTTTATTTAATTCTTCTTGTGGCTCTTTACAAGAGTCTGTGTTAGTAATTCTCCTTTGTATTTTTGCATCATCTGCAAACATATTCAGATAGCTCTCATTTGCAGTGTTACTGTTTATATCATTTATATACACTAAAAACATGATTGGTGCCAGCACTGAACCCTGTGGTACTCCACTAGTCACTTCTTTCCATGATGAGTAGTTTCCTCTTAGTACTGTCCTCATTTCTCGTTTTATGAGAAAGTCTTGCATCCAACAAAACAGTTTGCCTCGAATTCCTCCTTGATAGTACAGTTTCCATAAAAGTCTTTGGTGTGGTACTGTGTCAAAAGCTTTCTTGAAATCTAAATAGATACAGTCCACCCATCCTTCCCTTTCCTGTATTGTGTTTGTTACTCTGTCATAGTAGCTCAACAGATTAGTAACACATGATTTTCCTTTTCTGAAACCAAAGTGTCTTTCTGTTATCATACTGTGTTCTTCTAGATGATTTACCCAAGCTTTTCTTCTAAGCTTTTCTAATACTTTCCTTACAACACTGGTCAGTGATACTGGTCGGTAGTTGAGTGGATTTTGTCTATATCCTTTCTTGAATAAGGGGACAATATTTGCTTTTTTCCAAATATCAGGTAGTTTACCTTGGCTCAAGGATTTCTTGAAAATTAAAAATAATGGCTTACTTAACTCCTTTGCACATTCTCGTAATACCCAACATGAAATTTCATCAGGACCACTTGTGATAAAAGATCTGTTTCACCCGATATTAACCAAACTTGGTGGAAGGGTTGAGAGACTGCTAATAAGCACAACCAATGTTTTTGTTAGAAAAATAGTTCCAAGGTCAGAGAAATATTTTGACCAAGCAAAATCAGTCTAGTTTTGATTTTGGGAAAGGGTTGACGGTGAGACGTGAATGAGGTGATTAAATTTTTGAGAACAGTCAGTCAATTATCAAGGCCACAGGACAAGATCAAAGTTCTCCCCATTGTGAGTGTTTGTTACCAAATTAACTCAAACAGTTTTAATCCAGTTTAAACCAAATTTTACGGAGGACTTGAAGGTCAGGCAAGAAGGACGCCTAAATGGCCAAGGGTTTGATGAACGTTAAATTTTCATCCGATTTAATCCAAACTTTGTGGAAAATATGTGGATAGAGAAAGAATAGAAGAATTCGATTTTGAGAACGACCAGTCAAAGGTCAAGGTCACGGAGAAAGGTCAAATTAAAAGGCCATAGAAAAGTAATCTCCAACAGTTTTGTTTTGATTATAACTAAACTTGGTGGAAGGGTTAAGGGTTAGAGTAAAAAAGAATGGGTTCAGTACTCAAACGTCAAGATCACAAGCCTGGGTCAAATTTCGACTCTTGTGTCTGTGTGTGAACTAAATACTTCAGACAGTTTTGATCTAGTTTGGATTAGACTTGGTGGATGAGTTGAGGATAACCCAATAGGTTGGCCTTTTGTTCTGAGAATGATTGGTTTAAATGTCAAGTTTACACTGTTGGGTCTACTTGCACAACTTTTATTCTGTGTAAACTAAACTTTATGGAAGGATTAAGTTTAAGACCAGAATAGTGATTCGATATTCAGAACAATCAGCGAAAGAACAGTGCTACAGGATAAGGTCAAGGTCACTGGGAAAACGTCAGCTAGAACAGTTTTGACCTGATTTGAATTGCAGATGATGAAAGGGTTAACAGTTAGGAAAGAATGGAAGTAATTAGATTTTGTGCGTAATCTGTCGTGATTCAAAGTCACAGGGCAAAGTCAAATATTCGGCCTTTACACCAGCTGGTGGGCGTGGGTGTTGCATTCTATAAGGGCTTCCTCTTCTGTTATATAGTTAGCCAGTGTGCATGGCGGATACATAGGTAACCGATGGAGAGAGAAATAGAGTATATATATGAAAGATTGTATTTTGAAGAGAGAAGAAGGGTCGATACTCATTAGGGACAGAAATACCTTGGGATCCATATTTATTTAGGTAGCCTGTCTCAGGATGCAACATTGGGCAAAAACCAAGATGATAATGCAACAGCAGTACCAAAAATTTTGCTTGCAGTAATGGAGGAATTTGTATAGGTAATTAGATGTTTGTATATTTCACTGAAGTATTCAGTAGTTATGATTCAGGAAGCGAGTTTACAGTAGAAATATAGTTCCTTCTTCCATTCACAGTTGCTCAACCATCAACTCATTTCAGCTCCTGTTACTCTTATAACTTGGTACAAATCCGAGTCCTTGTACTCATTCAACAATTCTTCACCCAGACACTTCCATTGATTGCCTGACTGACTCACAGTTGTCATTGCAACTTTTCACTACAGAATAGGTAATTTTACATAATGCAGTCCCCTCATAGGCAACTGTAAGATTCAATTTTTAGAATATTTTCCTTTACAATCTTTAAGACTGTGAAACCTGCAGGTACAGTTATATTTAGAAATCAGTATATTTTTCCCATTAACCTGCCCCGTGCCAGTGACGTTTTAAAACGGCATTACGCAAGTGCGCGCTTAGTGCTAGTTCCACTTTAAAACATCATTTTTTTTTCAAAAATTCATGAAGAGCGCAATTTTCAAACTAGGTGCGCAAAAATTTGTGAGGATGCACATCAACTCTTCCACCACCTTGCCTCAGGCGCTCAGGCCTATACACCCACGCACTGAGTCATTGCCCTCGCTCAGCCTCACTCTGCTTGTACCACTCATACTGTTCAGTTATGTCTCGCCGAGGTCTCTCAGATGATGAGATTCAGGAGCTCCTGAAGGTGCCCTACACTGGCGAAAGTGACGTTGACGAAAACATGCAAGATAAGGATTATCTGCAACCGGAAGAGGACAGTACTAGTAAGGAGGAAATACCCACACCAAGGAAATCCAGGTATGTGGGGTATGCTAGTATCCGTGGGATGAGGCCATCATCACGTCGTCACCTAGCCCTAAGTGATGAGGAGGATTCAGATGAGGAAGGTGAGGCTTCTAGTATTCCTGGGTGGCTGGGGAAGTCGAGGATCTCCCCACGTGGGGTTGGAAGTGTTAGGAGGAAGAGAGGGAGATTTGAGAGTATTCCACTGGCTGGGGACGTGGATGAGTCATCTCGCCTGCGCTATCACTCGCACCCACGTGACCCAGCCTGCCCTAGCACCTCAGGACAAAGTGTTCCTCCATTGCCTGCACCCAGCACATCCACAGAAATTGTTCCTCAATTCCCCACACCCAGGACATCTCGTGAAAGTGTTCCTACTTTTGCTACATTTCCCAGCACATTGAGGGAAAGTGTTCCCCTATCCCCCACACTTCCGAGCACCTCCAATGAGACTTTTCCCTCCTTCCCCACACTTCCCCACGCTTTCCCACAGCCCTTGGATGAGGGAGGTGATGATGGTGATGAGGAGGAACTGACTTGGGAGTGGGAGGATGAGAGTGACTTTGTTCCAGAAGTACACTCGTTCACATACGAGCATGTAGCTGGGTGTACTGTACGTGAACTAACCCCAACTTCAAGTAAGCCGGATTTATCCAGAAATTTCTTTACTGTTGACTTTGTATTGATAATTGTAGCCCTTGCAAACGCCTTTGCTGCATTTGAGCATGCAGGGGCAACACAGACGCCACATAGCCGGTTGTTTGAGGTGGATTTGAGCCTAAACGAGATGTATATATTTCTAGGCCTTGTACTTTTGATGGGGATTTTGAAAAAGAACCAGCTCCTCTCCTGCTGGACTGTAGATCCACTAATGGAAACACCTATCTTTGGGAAAGTAATGGGGAGGAATCGGTTCCAATACATCCTGAGCCAACTGCATTTCTTTGACCAACTTGACCCTGCAAATGCAAACAACATGGACAGGATGAAGATACATGTGGTTTTCGATCACCTACGTAAGAAATTTCGTACCTCCTTTTTTTCCCTACAGAGACCTCGTTATAGACAAAGTCTTGTGCTATGGAGAGGTAATATTGACTTCAGGCAATATATCCCCAGCAACAGGCACAGGTTTGGTTTCAAAATCTTCGTGATGTGCGACTGTAAGACTAGGTATGTGCAAGACATAGTCCTGCACACAGGTGTTCAGACGGACATAATCGAAGATCGAACTTTGGAACTGTCTGGGGCTGTGATGAAGACGATGATCGATGAGTGTCTTCATCGTGGGCACGTCCTGTACCCGGACAACTGGTACACAAACCCCCTTCTGGCCAGGTACCTTCACCTTCAGGAGACAGGTCTGTGTGTCACTGTGAAAAAGAGCCACAAGCACATGGTGAAGGTGGGGAGGAAGCTGCAAAGGAACGAAGTTGTGTTTTACAAGGCCAACAACATCTTTGCAATAGCCTGGTATCACAACAGAGAAGTCTTCCTCCTCTCGTCTGTACACAGGCCACTCATACAGACAGCATAGACTGCAGGACAGAAGGGCAGCGCCACGTCTGGAAACCAGAACCTGTCTTGGCCTACAATGTGAATATGCGACAGGTAGATCAGTCGAACGCAATGATTTCCAGTGTGGATTGTGCCAGGCCTACGATGAAGTGGTACAAGAAACTATTCTTCCACCTTGACATCACAGGCCTAAATGCTC
Source organism: Coenobita brevimanus (assembly GCF_032717465.1). NCBI lineage: Eukaryota > Metazoa > Arthropoda > Malacostraca > Decapoda > Coenobitidae > Coenobita > Coenobita brevimanus. The sequence continues at coordinate 12,338,165 of NC_137034.1, forward strand.
ACCTGCTCCATGCTCAGGTAACCAGTGAAAAGGAGATTTTGAGGGCTAGATTCGTGAGCTGGTGCAGGAAATACTAGGGGAATACTCAGAGGAAAGGACTGCCGCTCGCCACCGCCACACCGCTCCAACACCTATCCACCTCACCGGTCGCCACTTCCCCAAGATCGTCCTTCCCACTGAGACTCGTCAGAATCCGCAGCGAAGGTGTCATGTGTGTGCAAATAGCACCGCAAGGCCGCGTATTTGGCGGATTGACTCCAGGTATATGTGTGTACAATGCAACCTTGGTCTGTGCATCTATCCTTGCTTTGAGGAGCACCACACGCTTCAAAAATATCGAGTAAGACAGTGAAAGACTCATGTAAATATTCTCTCATAAGTATAGAGACTGTATGTAGTGAAGTAATGTTGGTATCTTAAGTGTAACACGATGCATTCACAGTGAGACACCCACAAATACTCTTACAGTGCCTGTGTATGCTGAAGGCATGTTATATTACCGTATATGTAAGACAAAGGATGCACAGTGAGAGAGATATCTGATAGGTTACAGGTATTGCAGTGTTAAGTGATTAATATGGGAAAAAAGATGTTTTCTGTATGAAATCAAGTGAAAAAAAAATTATGCGTATGAAGTGAACTGAAAAGTGTAAAAAACATTCCTAGACTTTCGCAGAGTAATGTTGGCCAGAATACCTGCGTTTACGTTCATAGAAAGCAAGGTTTTCTCTCACCTTTGCTGCAGGCCTTCTGGGAAACCACACCTGACGGGCGGACTGGAAACTTCCAGAAAACCCACTTGTAGTCTCCGATGAGTTTTTTAATGGTCATATTCGTTTTTTTCCCATCAAAATCTATCATTTTAGCCTTAAAAAGAAATCGAAAATTGGCCGGCACTGGCGTGCCATTTTATGTCTGGGGTCTCCGGCGTGCGGCAGGTTAATAAAGTGAGAGCCAGCGACTGCTTTGGAGCCTGTATGTTCCCGACACTGATAGGATTGATCAGGCATACTTTTCCTGTCATACTGAAATTCGAGTCAAATTCAGTGTCACATTTCCACTTCAGTTGAATATTGCTAAAGGTGAATGAAATAAGATCACGGGCGAATGTCTGGTAAAGAGTATTATGTCGCAACACCTGGGGGAGGCACGGAATGTGTGAGCATTAGGATGGGACACGACTGATTTCTCTGAATAACATGGCACTCTCCACTGCCTCTCCGGCGGCAGAGACACGCTGGGCTACTCTCAGAAAAAGGGAGCTTTATTCTCAATTATTGGACGAAACATCTTGAGTGGGAGAGATGGGGTAGCTGTCACCTAACGCTCTTCCTACTTCTATATTTCTGCTGTTCCCATACCAACACACCCTTCCCCCCTACATGCATACTGTAATTCTCCAGCACCTCATCATATCAGCTCTGTCTTCTCTTGCTTCTGTCCCAACAGATTACAACTGCACATACCCCTTTCATTCATAGTCCAGTTCCCTAATAAATCTTCGCTACCATTTACTTCCCAATACATCTCTCATTCCACTTCCTTAAAATTTTTACTTTTTCTTTTGTTTCAGTACTAGAAACCGTAGCTAATAAACATTCTATTCACAGTTCACTTCCTAAAAGGAAAATATTTGAATCCTCTTAAGAACAATTGCTTTCTAAAATCATATGGCTTAATAAAATCGTAAGCCAGCAGCAAGAAAAGATATGATCGCAGCTAAAGGACATCATACCTTTGCACCTCACTGTATTGTACCCTTACCTCGGGATCGATGGGTTAGCAGCTATGGTACTACGGTACTGCTTCATAAACAGTAGAAAATACTAAGGTATTGATATTAAAATGAGCTTTGTATTTCCGATAAAGTACCGTCCAATTACTGCATTCATAATGGCAGCTGGCGGCACACCATTCTCAGTGTCACTCTATAAGCAACTCGGTATTCTCATTTTTGTGCACTCAAGTTTGTATGTACCTTTTGCCTCATTTATGCACCTGGGACAGCATCAGTGCATAGATGAGGACTGGCATCTGCTGCACTTGACAGGTTTGGCGTATCGACATGTTTGTTGGTTGCAGTGGCATGAGTAAACAAGGTTGTCAAAATTATGTTAGACGAAATGGGCAAGTAACTGTAATGCATAAAAGTTAAAAGGTGTAGAAAGGCCTCCTCTTCACACGGATACTGTCCCAGGTACATTTGTGGCAAAATGTATCCTCTTCTCTTACGGGCCACATCTCACTGTTTTGAAGAGTACTCTTGATATGAATGTACGGCGCTTCGTGGTCTGGAATGGCAACAATTTAATAAACATCATCCAGCAATTTCTCATTTTAACAATGGAGTTAACTTCTGCCCATCCTCCCACGCTCATCATGCCCCCTATATCATGAACTTCTCCACGCATTCCAGATGGATGTTTCCCCAACTGACATTTCCAATCAGTCGTCCGGAACCCTGATACCCCTACATACCACATATTTAGATGATCCATTGCCACAAGTGGAAATATTGGGTGGGAGAGAGACACAGGTTATAACTTGAAATCTTTATTGTCTCTAGTTTTTAGGGCTACACAGAGCCCAAACTCTTTGAGGATGGGTTCTGTGCAGCCAAGAACGTTAGAGAAAAAGCATTCAAGCTCTAACCTAACATATGTCTCTCTCCCATTCATAATTTCCATATTGCATACTGAAAATTTCTTACAGTCTGAAGTTCACCTCCAGCACCGCTACTTCTGTTGTTGATCCATCCTTTGAATTCAAGCTCTAACCTAACAAATGTCTCTCTCCCACCCATAACTTCCATATTGCATATTGAAAATTTCTCACAGTCTGAAATTCACCTCTAACACCGCTACTTCTATTGTTGATCCATCCATTGAAAGTTGTGCACAGAATTCCTCCCAACTCCTTTTTTACACACAGTACAGAGCCACATACTTTGTTTCACCAAATTACTTAACACTCACACCTGCAGACCATGACCTTTATTTTGCCAATAGTAATTTTTGCTCCTTCACTTCCATCCCTTCCCTCCACTTTCCTATCTTCGCTCTGGCTTCTTCCATGCTTTCAACAACCAAATTAAATCATCATCATAAGCTCGTGTGGTAATGCACGATGGCAGAATCTGTGTCTCCGATCACTACACTTGCAAAAATAATAGCCTGTGAAATAAATGAACAAGCCGGTAAGCGACGATGGCAGGCTCTAAACCAGTGGTTCCCAACCTTTTTGGTCCTGTGGCCCCCCGAGAAAATTATGAGAAGCTCCATGACCCCTATATAACTCAGATCATACATTTATGTATTTTTAATATTTGATATTGTGCAGAAAACGGTAATTACCCCAATATACTTAAGGCTAAACTAGCACAGTAAGGTATATTTCATACTTGATTTCTGTCAGGTTTTACCCAGACCAAATACCTTATAATATCTTATATTACCAATAAGGCCCATGGCCCCCCAGTCAATGTCCCATGGCCCCCTTGGGGGCCATGGCTCCCAGGTTGGGAACCGCTGCTCTAAACGGACTAAGCTTTGGACCACCTGAGGTATGAATAGGGGGCGCTGCTAGCGACCGGAGGTGAGTTTCGACACTAAATATTATTTTTGTATGGGAGTACTGCAGTGCAACATTCCACCCTATAATCGTGACTCTAGCTTTATAATCTTCGGGACCTTAGGGTTTCCCACGAGCATAATCGTGATCTAGGTATTTTCTGTGTTTTAGCTTTTAATGACCTTTTACCCCTGACCTGGCCAATGTAGCACATGCGTGTACAATAGAAGGTTGCAGTACTAGTCAGTGTCTATAAGCATGCAAATTTTTATTCAATTCCATTGAGCCACTGGGGAACTACGGGGGTAGTTTCGAAAACCTGTACAGGTTGCTAGGGACGCTGACGCCAATCTTCAAAGGTTGCCATTCTAAAACTAGAGGAGCGGGAAGAAGAACTGATGGCACGCTTCTTAGGGAAGTATGCTACCTCATGATTACGTCTAAAGAAGTCGGAGCTTTCTGCGCCCATTCGTAATGCTTCCAAGGCTCAAAAAATGAAAATTACGAAAAAAAAAAAAACAGTTTTTCGGTCGTTGGTAGGCAACGATTAGTGATAGTACATGTTGCTTGTCACATTCCTCAAACTCACATATCCTCCTCGTTCTCTTCCCTGGTTCTCTTCTTCCCTTCCTCCATATCCACACTTTTCCCCTTCTTTCACTTTCTTCATTTCCCACTGTCGTCTCCCTCATATCACAGCTCATCCCTTCCTCACCGCTCTCTCTTACTTCACTGCACCCTTCTTCCTTCCGTATCCCCCACATTTCTGTTATTTTTTTCGCTTCCACTCCTCTCTCTCGCTTCCCTCCCACTTTATTTCCCTTACATTTTCACTCCCTTCTTGTACTTTGCAGCTCCGTTTCTCTCCTCCAGTTCATTTTTCCTCCACCACTTCTCGTCCAACCACTCCTATTTCTCACCTTACAATGGTCCTCTTCCCCCTCCTCCTCCTCCTCCCTGTTATTGGGGAGGGGGATTTCACGTCCTTAGCTTCACTGTTATTCCATCTATTAAAATAAGACTAAGTTTGTTAGTTTAATTTAGATCAGTGAATGTAGAGAAAGGAACTGAATGATCTTTCATCATTATTTACCAAGTATTGAAATAAGCATTGCCACGGAAATGTAATAAGGCGAGTCTCCTTTATTTTGACAGTGTTAAAATGATATTTTAGAAACGAGGGACTGGGCTCTCCAATGCAAATCTTCCCTTATCTCCCCTCTCGTCCACCCCTCCCACCCCTCCTCACGTTCAGTCCCCTCTTCGGGTGCAGGAGATGGATGCCTTCACGTGGTGACACCAATATTACCAGCCGATGGAGCTGCCCGGTTATACAACAAGCCTCCAGCCCCCTCCCTGTCCCTCGAAAGGAAGATAGTAGACTGCGGAAGAAAGGTTGGGGTTAATACTGAGATGAGCCAGGGGTGGCAACAACAACAATAACAAAAACAACAACAACTACTACTATTACTACTACTACTGCTGCAGCTGCTGCTACAACAATAACAAACACAATTATTACTACTATTACACCAATACTACAACTACTTCTATTACTACTACTATAACTGCTACTACTATTACTACTACTACTACTACTACTACTAGTACCACTACTACTACTACTACTACATCTACTTCTACTACTACAACAATAACAACAACAGCAATTACTACTACTACTACGGTACTACAGCAATAACAGCAACTACTGCTACACCTACTACTACTACTACTACTACTACTACTTTTTTTTTTAATCACCTCCATCCACTGGGGAATTATATTGTGAAGATCAAAACCAACCTTCCTAATACAGTTCACCATTTGGAGTTGTAATGTGAAGGTTAACACTAACTCTCATATTACAATCCGTTGGCCCCAAGCACGCCAACGGCTGTGGTTACCAACCATCTACTATTACTATTATTATTTTATTTTATATTTATTGATATTACAGTGTAAATAAAGACATTAAACTATTGGAGTCGCTGGTCTATGCGACTCTCGACCACTGTAGCTTCGTAATCTATACCCGCCAGAGAGACAGGCCTGAGGGCTGATGATCTTGTGCCCCTGAGACATAGCAGAGCAGACCTTACGAGGGAGAGTGACAGTCGACATCTCATCAAGGCCATAACAGAACTCTGCTGCTGACGTTTCTTCTCAAAGAACCTCTGCCAGTCTCGAGTAGAATCTCACCGCTTCTGGACCCATCCCACCTGATGTTGTGAACACAAGGGGAGTGAATCGACCGTGGTCCACATGTTGGATCCTTTCTTGATAATTTCTATTTTTTTCTTGTTCATTCCTTATGCGTGGAACTTCGAGAGACAGTTTGCGATGACATGCTGCCATGGGATCGAATATCCTGATGTCGAAGAACGCGCTCGGCCCACGTGTCCAGAAACCTCGAGCACTGACATCCACTCTTGCATCATTTGATGTGTTTGCTGTTATGTGGGTGAAGTGCTCGCCGTCCAGGGGTAGGCTCAATCGTGATATCGTGACATATTTCCTGCAGCATTTTGGCAGTGAGGTCATCGTGTCGGATGCAAACAAAGCCTCCCTTCTTGCATACCGTTGCATGGTTTGCATCAAATGCAGTGCCACAGGCAGAATGTTGAGGTAGGTTCTCTATTGGCCACCCATATCTCAAGGCTATGGCGTCAGTAAATTCTTGTTTGTTGACGTGGAAGCCTTTTGCCTTGAGAGGCAGGGTTGTGAGCTACTTCGATGCCCCAACCTCCCGTGCAATTTCAACTCTTTTGCACCGATCTGGTGTTAGAGTTCTATTATGTGCAGCAGCTGGTCCTTTTGTCTTGCTTCACCCTTCTTGCTTATCTGTATCGTTATGCCTTTCTGAGTGTTCACCCAGGTTGCTGCATTTTCTCGGGATTTGCACATCCAGTATGTGAGACGACCTTCTCTCACAGACCTGTGAGTCTGTTCTGCTTCCTCATTGTTTGTGTCACTACCATTCTGAGGACGTATAATACTTGGATGATTCCCTCTTTCATGCACTCCTCTATGGTGGTCTTCATCGTGAGTTTCATTTCTGTCATAAACTTCCTGATGTTCATCACCCCTAACTTCACTACTATTCACTTCCCCATGATGATTTAACCCACTCAGTATTTCCTTATCTCTCGCATCTTGGCGTCCATCCCTATCCCTCGCGTCACCATGGGGTCTTTCACCACCACGCATGTATGTCTGATCGTGCATATTGTCAGTGACCGCCCCATCAATTTCCATGTCACTAAACTGTCGCCTGCCATGTTGGAAGCGGTCAAGTGCCGCTTCTAGTGGGATGTGATTCCCTAACACATTCATACAGAAAGGTCCCATCCTACATTATGTACACGGCGACCTGTTTGTTGCACATGAGGATCTGATACACTTATGCTGCCTACTGGAGCACTGACAACAATAAAGTTCTGTGGCATGGCCATGGTGTTAATTTAGTTTTTATACTGTGGTATAGTGTTGATAATAATAATCATGGCTACGTTTTGTAGTACTTTTAAATGAAAATTAAATATAATGTTACTAGAACTACTGTTTTATTATTCGATTCTTAAATTTAGAATTGATGTAAATGAAGAATGTGCTTGTTTTACTTTTATTTTTGCAGATATTATGATGAAGTTCTTAAGCAGTTTGCTCGTTTTTCTCTAGTTTTGCATATCAGTTAATATCTAATTGTTTTTTCTTATCCTCTGATAATCGACTGAACTGATACTGTTATGTATTTAAAGTCTGATATGAAGTAAAACAACGCTTCTTTGTTTAAAGGTAAAATATGTGGCTAATGGGTGTGGTGCAATACTGTGGAGCCTTGTTTATTAGTAATGGGTCTTCAGGTGTTACGGTGTAGGGGTGAGGGTGGTGTGTAGTGTAGCGGCAGTGTGTGTGTGTGTGTGTGTGTGTGTGTGTGTGTTGTTTAGTGATATTGGGACTTCAGACGTTATGGTATAGGGGTGACACTGTTGTTGTGTGTGGCGTTGGGACAGCGCGCTCGTGTGTGTGTGTGTGTGTGTGTGTGTGTGTGTGTGTGTGTGTGTGTGTGTGTGTGTTTTGTGACAGGTGATATGTGATGTGTGGTTGTGGTGTGCTGTGGGGGTAAGATGGAGGCACCTTGGTTTACTAAGGCATATTGGCATTAACAAGGTTTGTTTAGTGTTTGTTTTGATTACATTATTGTGAGAGAGAATTTTAAGAGGGTTGAGGAAGTAGTTCTAGTTTTTAATTTTATGGAGTTTACTACTACTACTACTACCATTACTACTACTACTGCCACTGCTACTATTACTACAACTACTACTACTTCTACTACTACTACTACTACTACTACTAATGCTGCTACTACTACAGCAATAATAACAATTATTACTACTACTACACCAATACGTACTAATGTATAATAATGTATAATGTATAATACCCACTAATGTTTAATAATATCCAGCTTAATCCTGCATCATCCTTGAACATGCTTGGTGTTTCATTTACTCAGGACTTATCTTGGAAAGATCATATTACATCTCTTGTAAAATCTGCTTTCAAGAGATTGGGTGTACTAAGCCGACTCCGTTCTTTCTTTACCCCTGCACAACTGTTGACTCTATACATGGGTTTTATCCGCCCCTGTGTGGAGTACAACTCTCATGTATAGAGAGGCTCCCCACATACAACTCTTCTCAATAGGGTGGAGTCAAAGGCTTTTCGTCTCATTAACTCTCCTCCTCTTACTGACTCCCTTCAACCTCTGTCTCTTCGCCGCACTGTTGCATCTTTATCTCTTTTCTATCGCTACTTTAATGGTCAATGCTCCTCTGAACTGTCTGCTTGCGTTCCTCCACCACTACGACGGACGCGTAGCACCCGTCTAGCAGCAAAATCTCATCCCTTTTCTGTCCAACTCTCTAATGCAAGAGTTAACCGTTACTCCCAGTCCTTCATTTATGCAACAGGTCAACTCTGGAACTGTCTCCCTCTGTCTGTATTTCCTGCTACCTATGATCTCCAATCTTTCAAACGCAGTGTGTCCAGGCATCTCGAAATGAATGGATCTTGAATTTGGCTCTCTCTTGTATTTTGTTTTTCTCTTGGAGGGAACTCTTATTGAAGGCTCATGGCCTTTGGTTCCTTCTTCCTCACATAAAAATAATAATAACAAGAATGATTTTTTTTTTAAATGAGGGGAAGAAGGAACCAAAGGCCACGAGCCCGCAATTATTGTTCCTTGGAAGAGAAAAACAAAATATAAGAGAGAGCCAAATTCAAGATCCAATCATTCTGAGATGCGTGGGCACATTGCGTCTGAAAGACTGGAGATCATAGGAAGTAGGAAATACAGAAGGTGGGAGACAGCTCCAGAGTTGACCTGTTCCATAAATGAAGGACTGAGAGTAATGGTTAACTCTTGTATTGGAGAGTTGGAGAGAAAAGGGATGAGAGTTTCCTGCTAGACAGGTGCTACGCGACCGTCGAAGTGGTAAGGGAATGCATACAGACAGTTCAGAGAAGCAGTGATCATTTAAGTAGTGATAGAAAAGAGATAAAGATGCAACAGTGCGGCAAAGAGACAGAGATTGAAGGGAGTCAGTATAAGGAAGAGAGTTAATGAGACGAAAAGCCTTTGACTCCACCCTATTGAGAAGAGCTGTATGTGGGGAGCCTCCCCACACATGAAAGTCGTACTCCACACAGGGGCAGATAAAATCCGTGTGTAGAGTCAACAGTTGTGCAGGGGTAAAGAAGGAATGGAGTCGGCTTGGCACACCTAATCTCTTGGAAGCAGATTTTACAAGAGACGTCATATGATCTTTCCAAGATAAGTCCCGAGTAAAAGAAACCCCAAGCATGTTCAAGGATGATGCAGGATTAAGGTGAATATTATTAAACATTAGTGGGTATACCTGTGGAAGACTGTTTCGGGTTGATAGGTCTAACAACTGAGTCTCTGATGCATTAAAAAAAATCCAGATTATTTTTACCCTAGTCAGAGATACGAGCCAAGTCAGACATTAGGTGTGCCATGGCCTCATCCCTTGTTTATTGAAGTAACTGCTGACATGGACGTTGCGGGAACCGAATGGAAAGGTGAAGGGTGGAGTCATCAGCATATGAGTTGATAGGGTTAGATGTACAGCTTAGAAGGTCATTGATGAATAAAAAGAAGAGAGTTGGTGATAGGACAGAGCCCTGTGGAACACCACTGTTGATAGATCTAGGAGAAGAATGATGACCGTATACAACAGCGGCTATAGAACGACCAGAAAGGAAGCTAGAGATGAAAGCACAGATAGAGGGATAGAAACCTTAAGAGTGCAGTTTGGAAATTAAAGATTTATGCCAGACTCGATCGAGAGCCTTTAAGATGTCAAATGCAATGGCAAAGCTTGCGCCAAAGTCCCAAAAGGAGGATGACCAGGAGTCTGAAAGGTAGGTGAGAAGATCGCCAGTGGAGCATCCCTGACGGAACCCATACTGACGATCAGAAAGAAGGTTGAGAGAAGCAAGTTGCTTTAAAATTTTTCTATTATAAATTGACTCAAAAACTTTTGAAATACAGGATGTTAAAGCAATTGGACGATAGTTAGACGGTTGGGAATGGTCACCCTTCTTTGGGACTGTCTGAATGAGAGCAAACTTCCAGCAAGAAGTAAAGGTACAAGTTGATAGACAAAGGCAAAAGAGTTTGCCCAGGCAGGGTGTAAGTGCAGAAGCACAGTTCTTGAAAACAACAGGAGGGACTCCATCAGGACCATATGCCTTATTATTATTGAGACCTGCGATGGCAGAAAATGCATCACCTGAAGAAATTTTAATGTCAGCCATGAGGACGTCAGAGGGGGGAAGTGATGGAGGAACAGCATCAGAATGGTCCAAGATAGAATTGGAGGAGAAAGTCTAAATGAAGAAATCTGCTTTATCAGTAGAAGAAATAGCAACAGACCCATCACAGTAGAAAAAAGGAGGGAAAGATGATGAGGTAAAGTTGTTAGAAAGGTTTTTGGGAAGGTGCCAGAAGGAGCGGGAAGAATTCGAGTTAGAGTTGAGAGCATTTAGTACGGATGAAATTATTTTTAGCAGAGCGAAGAACAAACTTAGCATGATTTTGGGCAGAAACCTATAAAAGATGTGACTCAGGGGTGGGTTGGCTCCGGTACCTTTTATAGGCCCTCTCCTTGTTGCGAACAGCATTAGAACATACGTGATTAAGCCAAGGCTTTCTCACATTAGTCAAAGGATATGAGAAAGGATTGTATGTTTCCATGCCTGAGAGAATAACCTCCATAATGCACAAGGCACACTCAAATGGCTCCTGGACATGGAAGCAATAATCATTCCATGGAAAATCATAGAAATACTGCCTGAGAGCCTCCCAATCTGCAGCTCCAAAGTGCCACAGACGATGTTTCTTTGGAAGGTCCACAGGCCGTACCGGAGCTATAGGACAGGTTAAGGTGATGAGGTTGTGATCGGAGGAGCCCAACGGAGAGAAAAGATTGACAGTATAAGCAGATGGATTAGTTGTAAGGAAAAGGTCAAGTATGTTGGAGCTCTCTCCAAGGCGGTCAGGGATACAGGTAAGGTGCTGTACAAGCTGCTCTAGGTCATTAAGGATAGAAAAAGCCTTGGCTTGTTCACCAGGTGGATCAATGAAAGAAGAGGAGAGCCAAAGGTGGTGGTGAACGCTGAAATCTCCTAGAATGGAGAATTCAGAGAAAGGAGAAATGGATAGATATATGTGTTCCATCGTAGAAGTAAGATAGTCAAAGAATTTTTGGTAGTCAGTAGAATTAGGAGATAAGTAAACAGTGCAGATATATTTAGTCAGAGAATGACAGGAAAGCCAATGCCAGAGTGTAGAAAATTAAAAAGAATTTAGTTCAAGAACATGAGCGCGAGATGTCGTTGCGTATATATACACATCAGCCACCTTTGGCTTTGAAATGAGTATGGAGAAAGTAGGAGGATACAGAAAAGGGTTTGCTCTCAATTGCCTCAGGCAGCTGAGTCTCAATTGGGAATAGGTGAGGTTTAGAAGAGGAGAGGTGGTGTTCAACAGAGCAAAAGTTGGAGGAAAGGCCACGAATGTTGCAGAAATGAGGAAAAAGTAAGTCAGACAGTGGTTCCAGGGAGATTTGAGGTGAGGTGGTCAGGGAGGTGGAGGGGAGACTAGAACGATTGGGATAACAGGATACCTGGAAGGAGAGGGATATTGGGATAAAGATGATAGAGATAGGCACTTGGAAGCCTTGGGATCTAAATCAGCAGTTAGGGTGAGTCAGGAAGTCTTAACCCTAGATAGGAAATCTTCAAAATGTTACATATTAGGTAAAGTGGGGTCTGAAAAAAAAAAAAAAACTTCCGTTTGAGATATTTCAAAATGCTTCAATACACAAATAATTCAACCCCTTATCTTTAAACAGGGCCAGAAAAAATAAAGTTTAATTGAAAAAATATATATATTTTTAAAGTTTACACAAAAATGATTAAATTTTAGGTATGCAAATTCTAAAATTAAATCTTGCAAAATTGAAAAGTAATATCATGATTCCTTGAGTGGTCTGCAGTAGACCGATGTTGGGACCTTCTGTATACAAAAGGAGAAAGACAGCAAATTGAAATAAAAAAAATCACAAGAGGGCTCAACTAGGTTATAATATAGGTAATCTGGGGGTCTAACATACCCCAATGGCTCTATAGAGCAAAATCAGAGCCAGGTACAGCTATGACCCCATCATCCCCATGAAGAACATCACTAGGCAGGAAGGTAATGAGACGGACAGATCTGTAGACCTTATGCTCATATTTTTAATAATAAAATTTCGGGGACGGGTTTCTGATACCCCACTTCACCTATCTAGGGTTAAGATGCGGGAGTGTCTCTAGAAACGTCTCTGTCCTTCTGCCTCTCATTAACCATTTTCGGATATTAGGTGCTGCACACCCGCTGACTTCAGTGACTTTGCCACAGCCACACCACACCACACAGCATACCTTCTTCTCACACCACACTACACAGCGCACCTTCTTCTCACACCGCACCACACACCATTCCTTCTGCTTACACCACACCACTCCACGTGGCATACCATCTCACACCACAACACACCACATAGCAAACCTTCTTACACAACACAAGATGGCACAACATAATTTCTTCTCACGCCACACCACACACCATACTTTCTCACACCACACCACACAGCATACCTTCTCACACCACACCACACAGCATACCTTCTTCTCACACCACACCACACAGCATACCTTCTCACACCACACCACACAGCAAGCCATCTCACACCACACCACACAGCAAGCCTTCTCACACCACACCACACAGCATACTTTCTTTCACCACACCACACGGCACACCTTTTCACATCACACCACACCACACCACACCACACCACACAACATACCTTTTTCTCACATCACACCACACAAAATCACCCACACCACATCACACTAAAAGGACATTAAGCGAAGGACCGTTAAACTCCCACATCTTGTACTTTTGTGCTTGTTAAGTAATGTCACCAGAGATGTAAACTGTAAATCCATTCTTTATTGTTATATACCACGGTAATCTCGCCTTGAGTCCCTACACGTTGCAAAGGATAATGTGAGACAGCCAGTTACCATTTCACCTAATATCAATACCTCACATGACAGCCAATTTTCACCTGTACTGAATCGCTGCCCTCATTACCAGTACCTTTGATAACCCACTCATGACCGCTGTTTCTCAATTTTCTTATGCTGCTGCATTCATTGGCCCATTTGGTACGATAACATCTTTTATTCCAGTCCTACAGCCGCCGCAAGACTTTATCCAGCTCAGGGAGGCATCTTGTAATTGTGATAGTAGTAGTAGTACTACTACTACTACTACAAAAAGTAGCCATAATTATTATTATTTATACTGTAACACAGTATAAAAACTTTAACACCATGGCCACGCCACAGTATTGTTATCAGTGCTCCAGAAGACAGCATAAGTGTATCAGGTGCCCATGTGCAACAAACAGGTCACCGTGTACATACTGTAGGATGGGACCTTTCTGTATGAATGTGTTAGGGAATCACAGCCCACCAGAAGCGGCACTTGACTGCTCCCAACACGGCAGGCGACAGATTGGTGACATGGAAATTGATGGGGCGGTCACTGACAATATGCACGATCACACGGACATGCGTGGTGGTAAAGACCCCGTTGTGGAGCAAGGGATAGGGATGGACGCCAAGATGCGAGAGATATGGAAGCACTGGATGGGTTAAATCACCATGGGGAAGTGAATAGTAGTGAAGTTGGGGGTGAGGAACATCATGAGGTTTATAATAGAAATGAAACTCGGGATGAAGACCACCATAGAGGAGTGCATGAAAGAAGGAATCATCCAGGTATTATACGTCCTCAGAATGGTAGTGACACAAACCATGAGGAAGCAGAACAGCCTCAAAGGTCTGTGTGAGAAGGTCGTCCCACATACTGGATGGGCAAATCCCGAGAAAATGCAGTAACCTGGGTGAACACTACATATAATGAAATAGTTGGATGGTCCTCAAGTAACCTTTTGGAACCTCCCAAATGCAATGCTACAACTGACATGATCAAAGAAATCACTCGCCTGATAGCCAACTACAACAATAACACACCCATTGCCTCATTCTCTCTTAAGGTCCTTGCACTAATACCACATCTCTTCCTGCAGCAAATATTAAGGTCATCCAAAGGCGGGTTGAAACATGGAAAAGAGGTGAAATCGACAACCTACTTGAAGAAGCAAGGGCCTTGCAGATGAGAATAAACAACCGAGGCAGAAGAAATCAGAATACCAACGATGTTGCAAGGATTTTGGGCAGTGAGATGAGACAGGGGAAGGCCTCGATGGCAACAAGATCCCTGTCAGCTGATTCACCAAATGAAGTACTTGACCTGACAGATCAAACAATGCAACAACTAAAAAAAAAACACCCGACCGCGCGACAAGCAAGTGCCCAGTCAAAGCTTGACGGCAACTACACTCCTCCCAATCCCATCATACATGACAGGATAACTGGAGATATGGTGTGGCGGAAGGCAATGCACACACAGGGAGGGGCAGGACCTTCAGGCCTGGATGCAAAATCTTGGTGAGTAATCCTCAGTAACATCAAGTTTGGGGAGGCAACAACAGACCTACGTAACACCAATGCCTCACTGGCGAGGAAGCTGGCTTCAAGTCAGTGCAGTAACATTGAAGCACTGACGGCTTGCAGACTAATCCCCCTTGATAAGAATCCTGGATGCAGGCCCATCGAGGTGGGTGAAGTCTTAAGACAGATTATAGGAAAATGTATCGTGGAGGTGGTGAAAGATGACGTGAAGCAGGCAACCTCCAAGTGTGTGCAGGCCAGCAGGCAGGAGTTGAGGCAGCAGTTCACTCCATGAGGAAAATATTTGAGGAAGAGACCTGTCAGGCAGTATTATTAGTTGATACCTCAAATGCATTTAATTCCATCAACCGGGAGGCAATGCTGCTCAATATCAAGGTTAAATGCCCAGCATTTGCCCAATATGTGGAAAACACCTACAAAGAACCAGCAGACCTCTACATTGTGGATAAGACAGCGGCTCATGATGTCGGTGTAATCCAGTCCACAGAAGGAACTACCCAGGGGGATCCCGTTGCCATGGCTATGTAAGCCCTGGCGATGACGGTGCTGCAATAACAGATCAAATACGAGGCCACCAATGTAAAACAGGTAGCCTATGCAGATGATCTCATGGGTGCTGGCAAGGTGGAGGAAGTGAGGAAATGGTGGGACCTTGTAACATCTCATGGCCCTGAAATAGGTTACTACCCTAATGCAAGTAAGTCCATCTTGATCGTGAAACCAGCTTACTATCAAGATGCACAAGAAGCAGTTAGAGGCACAAACGTGATAGTGACCAAGGAAGGTCAGAGGCATCTAGGGGCTGTGATTGGAACTAAGGAATTCAAAGACAAATATGTGAGTGATAAGGTATAGACATGGGTAGAAGAAATTCATACACTATCCAGCCACGTAAAAACAGAACCCCATGCAGCATACAGTGCATTTACCTATGGTGTAAAGCACAAGTGGACCTCCGTGATGAGGACCATACCAGACATCGAGTTGCTGCTACAACCACTGGAGGATGCAATCAGGGATTCATTCCTCCCATCTCTAACCAATGGCCACATCCCCACACCAGAAGAGAGGGACCTTCTAGCACTACCACCCAGGATGAGAGGCTTTGGCATTATAAATCCAGTACCGTAGCCGTGGGAAGCTACGAACACAGAAATTCACTCAGGCTCACCGAATCCTTGTCACAGAAGATCTGTGCCCAGGTTGAGACGAGTGAAATCGACCACCAAAGGCAGAAAGACATAAAGACACAGATAAGCAAGGAGCGTGAAGCAAGACAAAAAGACCAGATGGAGCACATAATCGGACATCTAACACCAGACCAGTGCAGAAGAGTTGAAATTGCACAGGATGTTGGGGCATCACTTTGGCTCACAACCCTGCCTCTCAAGGCAAAAGGCTTCCACGTCAACAAACAAGAATTTATTGATCCCATAGCCTTGAGATATGGGTGGCCAATAGAGAACCTACCTCAACACTGTGCCTGTGGCACTGTCTTTGATGCAAACCATGTAATGGATGAAGTACGCGACCTCACTGCCAAAATGCTGCAGTAAATATGCCATGATGTCACAACTGAGCCAGCTCTGCTATCCCTGGACTGCGAGCACTTCACCCACAGAACAGGAAACACATCAAATATATGGAAGAGTGGATGTCAGTGCTCAAGGTTTCTGGACACGTGGGCAGAGGGCGTTCTTCAACATCAGGATATTCGATCCCATGGCAGCATGCCATTGTGAACCGTCTCTCGAAGCTGCACAGAAGAGGAACGAACAATAAAAAAATAGAAATTATCAAGAAAGGATCCAACACGTGGACCACGGTCGATTCACTCCCCTTGTGTTCACGACATCAGGTGGGATGGGTCCAGAGGCAGTGAGATTCAATTTGAAAGGGGCAGAGGTTCTTTCTGAGAAGAAACGTCAACTGCAGAGTTCTGTTGTGGCCTGGATGAGATGTCGACTCTCATTCTCCCTCGTGAGGTCTGCTCTGCTATGTCTCAGGGGCACAAGATCATCAGCCCTCAGGCCTGTCTCTCTGGCGGGTATGGATTACGAAGCTACAGTGGTCAAGAGTCACATAAACCAGCGACTCCAATAGTTTAATGTCTTTATTTACACTGTAATATCAATAAATATAAAATAAAGTAACAATAGTAATAGCAGATGGTTGGTAACCACAGCCGTTGGCGTGCTTGGGGCCAACGGATTGTAATATGAGGGTTAATGCTAACCTTCACATTACAACTCCAAATGGTAAACTGTATTAGCAAGGTTGGTTTTGATCTTCACAATATAATTTACCAATGGATGGAGGTGATTTTTATTAAAATAAAAAAGTAGTAGTAGTAGTAGTAGTAGTGGTAGTAGTAGTAGTAGTGGTAGCAGTAGTAATAGTAAAATTAGTAGTTATTATAATTGTTATTGTTTTTGTTGTTATTGTTATAGTTAATGTTATTGATGTTTGTCTTGTAGATGTTTGTGTTGTAGCTGTTGTTGTTGTTGTGATGGTGGTGGTGTGGATGTAGTAGTGGTGGTGGTCGCTCCAGGTTAATCTGGTTGTCAGCCTATAGGATGAAGTTGCCATTTTCTAGCAGTCCACTTTCCTTCTTTGGGGGATAGGGAAGGAAATGAGGGAGTAGACTGTAGCACCAGACAAACAGGGCAAAACTCTAAAGGTGGATGGAAAGCTGATGACAGAGAGAGCTGGAGCTCCCGTTTCATTAGCCCTCGGGACTAACTTCTGACCATCCCCTTTTGCTGAACGTCTTAAGTGTTCCAGTAACACAGAGGGTAGCCCAGCATGCTCTCCCATACTAGTTCCTCACACTATCAACACCAAACTACATGCATATTACACACTAAACTTCCTTTTCAAAATTTTGTACAAAATGGCATGGCAACACGAAGCCTCGGAATCCCTAGTGGGGGAGATCATAAAAGCCCACACCATCCGCCCCTCTCCCGGTGACGACCAAGCGGGATGCATGGGACTACTGTCTGACTCACTTCATTTCTGCAACATTCGTGGCCTTTCTTCTAACCTTCTCTCTATTTAGCAGCATCTGTCCTACTCTAAACCCCACCTTCTCACCCTCACAAAGATCAACTGTCTGAGGCAACTGACAACAAACCCTTCTCCGTATCCTTCTACTTGTTCTATACTCATTTCAAAGCCAAAGGTGGCTGTTGTGTATGTGTACGCAATGTTTCTTGCTCTCATATTCCTGAACTTGAATCTTCCGAATTCTCTACTCCCTGGCTTCGACTATCTTGTCATTAACTGACTAAATATATCTGTGCTGTTTATTTCTACCCTAATTCTACTATGAAAAATTCTTCGACTACCATGCTTCTAAGATGGAACACTTTCTATCAATTTCCCAGTTCTCTTATGTCTCCATTGCAGGTGATTTCCATGTTTACCGTCACCTTGGGCTCTCCTCTCCTTTTTCTGATCCTTTTCTATCCTTAATGACCTAAAACAGCTAGCACAGCACCCTACCCGTATCCCTGACTGTTTTGGATGAAGTTCCAAATACTTGACCTCTTCCTTACAACTAATCCTTCTGCTTAAACTCTTAATCTTTTCTCTCTGTTGGGCTCCTCCGATCATAACCTTATCATCTTAACCTGTCCTACCACTCCAGTAAGGCCTGTGGACCCTCCCAACAAGCGGCAGCTATGGCACTATGGGGCTGCTGTTTGGGTGGCCCTCAGGCAGTGCTTCTTTGATTTTCCCTGGAATGATTATTGCTTCCATTGTCGAGAGTCATCTGAGTTTGTTTCATGCATTACGGAGGTTATGCTCTCTGGCAAGGAAGCATACATTCTTTTCTCATATCCTGTGACTAATACAAAAAAAAAAAAAAATGGTTTAATCACACTTGTTCTAATGCTGTCCACAACAAGGAGTAGGCATACAAAGGTACCGGAGCCAACCCACCATTGAATCTCATCTCTTTTATGTCTCTACCCAGAATCGTGCTAAGATGAGGTCCCTCCAGTTGTCCTCAAGAACTGTTCTTCTGTGCTTACACCCTGCCTAGGTAAACTTTGTTGCCATTTTCTGTCAACTTGAACATTTCATTCTTCCTGGAAGTTTGCTCTGATTCAGCCTGTCCCAAGGAAGAGTGACCATTCCTTGCCTTCTAACTATCACCCAGTTACTTTAACATCTTGTAGTTCAGTTTTATTTTTTTTTATCAATTCTTAACAAAATTTAATGCACCCTTCCTGTCACAACCCCCTTTCGAATCATCGGTATGGTTCTGGCAGGATGCTCCACTGGTGATTTTCTCATCTATTTTTCAGACTCCTGGTCATCCTTCTTCTGGACTTTGGCAAAAGCTTTGCCATTGCATTTCACATCTCAAAGACTTTCAATTGAGTCTGGCATAAATCTTTAATATCAAAACTTCCCTCTTACAGTGTCTGACCTATCTGTGTTTTCATCTTTAGCTTCCTTTCTGGTCGTTCTATAGCTGCTGTAGTAAACGGTCACCATTTTTCTCCTAGAGATGGCAATAGTGGTGTTCCTCAGGGCTCTGTCCTATCACCAACTCTCTTCCTTCTATTCATCAATGACATTCTAAGCCATATATCTAACCCTATCCGCACATATGCTGATGGTTCCATTCTTCACTTTCCCATTTGCTTCTCGCTGCACCCAGTTACTTCAACAAACAAGGAATAAAGCACACAACATGCCTGACTTTGCTTACATCCTTAATTGGGGTAAAAATAATCTTTCTGTGTTTAATCATTCTAAAACTCGTTTTTACTTTTTTTTTTTTAGATGTCCAACTCTGGGCAAAGGCTTCAGGGCCTATCCCCAAGTGTCAGTAGTCCTTCTTGGGGCCCAGTAGCCCTCCTACATCTCCACATGTCACCATTTCGGCGCTAACACCCGCCATCCATCTTGAATACAGACTTTGGCTGCCTCATACAGGACTGATGTACTGGTATTAGTGAGGGTACTTTTATCACAAGTAGGCGGTCATCTAGTAGATCAGAAAAGTCTGCGTTTTACAAAATTCAAATCCTTAAACTGTTCCTTGCCCTAGCCGGGAATCGTTCCTGAGTCCATTAGGATTGCAGGCCGTCCCTCTACAGATTTTGCCACCCCCCCCCCCTCCAACTCTCCAAAATCTTACACAGAAGTATCCTCTAATTTTTACCAATATCCAACCCAATCTTGCATCATCTTTAAACATACTTGGTTTTTCGTTCCCTCGGGATTTATCTTGGAAAAATCATATTACCTCACTTGTAAAGTCTGCTTCCAAGAGCTTAGGTATGCTAAGCCGACTCCGTGCCTATTTTACCATTGCACAGTTGTTGACTTTATACATTGGTTTTATTTGCCACTGTGGAGTGTACAACTCTCATGCGTGGGTAGGCTCCCCACATACAGTTCTTCTCAACAAGGTGGAGTCAAAGGCTTTTCGTCTCGTTAACTTTCCTCCTTTTACTGGCTCCCTTGAACCTCAGTCTCTTCGCTGCTCTGTTGCATCTTTCTCTTTTTTCTATTGCTACTTCAATGGTCATTGCACCTCAGCTGTCTGCTTGCATCCCTCCACAACTTCCACGAGCTCATAGTACCCATCTAGCAACAAACTCTCATCCCTCTTCTGTCCAGGTAGGTAATGCAGGAGTTAACCGTTACTCCCAGTCCTTCATGTATGCAACATGTCATCTCTGGAACTGTCTTCCTCTACATGTACTACCTACTGTTTATGACTCCAGTCTTCCAAACGCAGTGTGTCCAGGCATCTCAAAATGAACAGATCTTGAATTTAGCTCTTATATCTTGTTTGTTTGTTTTTTTCCTGGGAGAAAATCTTTCGGGCTTTTGGCCTTTGATTCCTTCTTTCATGCATTAAAAAAATATGCATAACCGAGCAGGGAAACCCCCGTTATATCAGTGCCACCGCGTGAAGGAGTCCCAAAACAGCATCCCTCTCTTAGTTCAGGCATTATAAAGAATGTCCATGAGCTCCTTTACTGTGAGGCTGCCTTTGTTTATCTCATTCTGCTGTTGCCAAACGATTTTATTTACTTTCAAAGGAAGTCAGTTATACTGAACTTAGGAAGATCTATAACTGTGAAGAAATTAACAAGACTAAGTTATTTAAATTCCCTGAGGTGACATTTTATTTCCTTACTACACTGCTTTACTCCAACTTGGTCTATAATTGCCATCTCTTCATCCTGAATTCTGAGCTGCAGAGAGAAGTTAACACTGGAATATGATGCTTGTCACGAGGATGTCCTATGGAAAGGATGTACAGCCATAGCATAGCCTTTTTCCTCCAGCGACCTACTTGAAATAAGCTGCAAAAGGACGAAAATTTGGGCCAAGTTAAGGTAAAACGGAATCACTACCAGTCGTTTCCATTCGGCTTACTGAAACTCCTTGTAATTAACCGGTCACGTCTCTAGCTATTTCGCACCTCCGACACACCCCAATCCTGAGGAATTTTCGATTTTTTTTTTTTTTTTGGCTAAAACCTCCGCTTTTGGTGAGAAACATCGAAATTCATAGAGAAATCGCTCACCTGAGGTTTAAAATACTAGATCCAGGTAGCAGTACCTCCTTACCTGACTGGGTTTTCTAACAGGTTGGCACCAAAGAAAACGAGTTCTATGGGAGGGTAACTATTTCACACCACTCATAAACGGTATTTATTTATTTACTTGGTACGAATTTATATGTAGTACGAGAGTATATTGGTTTTCAAACAGTAATATAGGCATTATAAGCATTGTTTCACTAACTAACTCATCACCATACCTGACCTTCTTTTGCCACGTTACCTAATCATCATTTCTGACTGTTTCTTCCTCTAATGCTATGTAAACTTTGTCCTCCACATTGTCATCGATTGGGGAATCACTCTGGCCCTGAATGTCTTTATTGGCCAGGTCACTGGTAACAGGTGAATTGCCGAGACAATGGCATGCGGGGGGGTGGGAGGGGAGGTTATGCGGTGTAAGGCTATACTACAAAATTTAAATTATCAGTGGAACAGTTATATCTACAATTCATCTATTAATAATTCATATAAAAGGGTTAATCATTGTCCCTAATTACGTGCAATCAAACTAAAGCATAACTGATGACAGCCAATCTTCTCTTGTGCTGTATCGTTGACCTCATTAATATCACTACCTTTGGCAACCCACAATTAAATTAATTACATTCCTTTCATTATAATACAAATCCCCGCAGCTGTCCAACAAATCCCACTCGTGTATTTTATGGGATGGATTTGCATGATTAAATGGCGGAACTGAAATACTAATTTAGTGTTGATGCAATTACTTTCCCCCAAGCATCGATGTTGACGGAGTTACGATATGCACAGACCACACCGAATTGCTGGCCTTATTATCTGGTTCTGCCTAAACTATTTATGTAATTTAACTTTTTTTTTTTTTTTGGGGGGGGGCATTCTTGTTATAAGGACATGATTTTAGTCCACGTAAAACCCTCTGATAATTGAAAAATAAAAATAATCATCAACCCTTGCAGTAGACAACGGCGTTTCTTTTTTCGCATATAACCTTGCAATCACTGAATGATTATAATCATCTTAGATGAGACCTGTTGTCATTAAAAGGTTTATGTTAACAGATTTACTCTAACTGTACAAGGCAGTGTTTAGAAAAGTTTAAGGATAAGATGGGTCAGTGATGGGGTAGGTGTGGAACTTGCCAATGATGTTTGCAGAGTTTTACAACTTCATACATGACAGTCGTGATATTTGCTGTCGAAAAATGTTCCAGCGTTGCTAAGCACAATAATATGTGGCCTATCACTGTGAAACATTGTAAAATCACAGAAACATCACTGAAGCTTGGTAATGATCTCTTCAACTGATATCTTTTACCGGCAGTGGACATCATTATGGCAAGCAAGAACACCTTTATATTCTTAACTAGTGTTTGGGATTTAACCCTTATAAAACACATCTGGTTTGAGTACCTTTAGCCACAAGGCCAGCAAATGTCTTACTGTAATTGCCTGCTTTGCCTGTATACATATATAAATATATATATATATATATATATATATATATATATATATATATATATATATATAGCTCCAGTGGCCTGTGGACCCTTCTAAGAAACGTCGACTGTGGCACTTTGGAGCTGCAGATTGGGAGGCCCTCAGGCAGTACTTCTTTGATTTTCCTTGGAATGATTATTCCTTCCATGGCCGGGATCCATCTGAGTGTGCACTGCGCATTACGGAGGTTATTCTCTCGGGCATGGAAGTTATATTCCTTTCTCATATCCTTTGACTAATGCTGGAAAGCCATGGTTTAATCACGCATGTTCTAATGCTGTCCGCAGCAAGGAGAGGGCCTATAAAATGTACCGGAGCCAACCCACTCCTGAATCACATCTTTTTTACGATTCTGCCCGTTATCGTGCTAAGTCTGTTCTTCGCTCTGCTAAAAATAATTTCATCATTATTAAATGCTCTCAACTCTCCAACTCGAATTCTTCTCGCTACTTCTGGCACCTTGCCCAAAACCTTTCTAACAACTTTATCTCATCATCCTTCCGTCGTCTGTTCTATTATGATGGTTCTGTAGCTATTTCTCCTACTGATAAAGCAGATCTATTCGCTCAGACATTCTCCTCCAATTCCACCTTAGACAATTCCTCTGCTGCTCCTCCATCACTTCCCTCCTCTGACTTCCTCATGCCTGACATGAAAATATCTTCACCTGATATATATTCTGACATCACAGGCCTCAATACTAACAATGCATTTGGGTCTGATGGAGTCCCTCCTGTTGTCCTCAAGAGCTGTGCTTCTATACTTACACCCTGCCTAGGTAAACTCTCTTGCCTTTGTCTGTTAACTTGTAAATGTCCTTCTTGTTGGAAGTTTGCTCTCACTCAGCCAGTCCCAAAGAAGGGTGACCATTCGCAACCCTCTAACTATCGTCCAACTGCTTTAACATCCTGTATTTCAAACGTTTTCGAGTCAATTCTTAATAGAAAAAATTTAAAGCATCTTTCCAATCACAACCTACTTTCTGATCGTCAGTATGGGTTCAGTCAGGGACACTCCACTAGCGATCTTCTCATCTATCTTTTAGACTCCTGGTCATCCTCCTTTCGGGACTTAGGCGAAAGCTTTGCCATTGCACTTGACATCTCAAAGGCTTCCGATCAAGTCTGGCATAAATCATTAATTTCCAAACTGCCGTCTTACGGTTTCTATCCTTCTATCTGTGCCTTCATCTACAGCTTCCTTTCTGGTCGTTCTATAGCTGCTGTTGTAGACGGCCATCGTTCTTCTCCTAGACTTATCACAGTGGTGTTCCTCATGGCTCTGTCCTATCACCAACTCTCTTTCTTTTATTCATCAATGACCTTCTAAGCTGTACATCTAACCCTATCCACTCGTGCGCTGATGATTCTACCCTTCACCTTTCCATTCTGTTCCCGCAACGTCCATCTCGGCAGTTACTTCAACAAACAAGGGATGAGGCTATGGCACACCTAATGTCTGACTTGGCTCGTATCTCTGATTGGGATCAAAATAATCTTGTTTGTAATGCCTCAAAGACTCATTTCTTACACCTATCAACCCAACAAAATCTTCCACAGGTCTACCCACTAATGTTTAATAATATTCAGCTTAATCCAGAATCATCCTTGAACATGCTTGGGGTTTCATTCACTCGGGGCTAATCTTGGAAAGATCATATTGCATCTCTTGTAAAATCTGCTTCCAAGAGATTAGCTCTGCTAAGCCGACTCCGTTCTTTCTTTACCTCTGCACAATTGTTGACTCTGTACATGGGTTTTATCCGCCCCTGTGTGGAGTACAACTCTCATGTGTGGGGTGGCTCCCCACATACAGCTCTTCTTAATAAGGTGGAGTCAAAGACTTTACATCTCATGAACTCTCCTCCTTTTACTGGCTCCCTTCATCCTCTGTCTCTTCTCTGTACTGTTGCATCGTCATCTCTTTTCTATCTCTGCTTCAATGGTCACTACTCCTCTGAACTCTCTGCTTGCATCCCTCCACCTCTACGACTGGAGCGTAGCACCCGTCTAGCAGCAAATTCTCATCCCTTTTCTGTCCAACTCTCTAATGCAAGAGTTAACTATTACCCCCAGTCCTTCATTTTTGCAACAGTTCAGCTCTGAAACTGTTTCCCTCTGTCTGTATTTCCTGCTAGCTATGATCTGCAATCCTTCAAATGCGGTGTGTCCAGGCATCTCGAAATGATCAGATCTTCAATTTGGCTCTCTCTCTTGTATTTTTTTTTTCTCTTGGAAGGATCAGTTATTGCGGGTTCGTGGCCATTGGTTCCTTCTTCCTGACATTATATATATATATATATATATATATATATATATATATATATATATATATATATATATATATATATATATTATGGTTAGAAGAAGGAACCAAAGGCCAGGAGCCCACAAACTATTCCTTTTAAGAAAAAAACAAAAACAATACAAGAGAGAGCCAATCATTTCAAGATGCCTGGCCACACCGAGTTTAAATGTCTGGAGATCATAGGAAGAAGGAAATACAGACAGAGGGAGACGGTTCCAAAGTTGACCTGTTGCATAAATGAAGGACTTGGAGTAACGATTCTCTTGCATTAGAGAGCTGAACAGAAAAGGGATGAGAGTTTGTTGCTAGATGGGTGCCACACGCCTGTCCTAGGGATGCAAGCAGACAGTTCAGAGGAGCATTGACCACTGAATCAGAAATAGAAAAGAGATAAAGATGCATCTGCACAGAGATGAGACAGAGGTTGAACGGAGCCAGTAAGAGAAGGAGAGTTAATGAGTTGAAATGTCTTTGACTCCACCCTATTGAGAAGAGCTGTATGTGGGAAGCCTTCCCACACATGAGAGTTGTACTCTACACAGTGGTGAATAAAACCCGTGTATAAAGTCAACATCTGTGCAGGGGTAAAAAATGTATCGAGTCAGCTTAGCACAACTAATCTCTTGGGAGCAGATTTTACAAGAGATGTAATATGATCTTTCCAAGATAAGTACCGAGTGAATGAAACCCCAAGCATGTTCAAGGATGATGCAGGATTAAGCTGAATATTATTAAACATTAATGGGTACTCCTCTGAAAGATCTTGTTGGGTTGATAGGTGTAGGAACTGAATATTTGATGCACTATCCCCTACCCTCCCATTTCTGTGGGGCTCCCCCACCCCCTGAAAACCTGGTTATTTTTTTATTTATTTTCTTTTTTTTGCTCAAACACTCCCTTTTGGTGAGAAACTAATGAAAATAAACAAGAAAGTTGCTCCTGTCACCCCTGAGTGCTTCTAAGGTGTGTCCCCCCTCACCTCAGCCAGGTGTTCTGTGGCCGGGCAAGTGCGGCTGCTCCGTTTTCTACAGTGGGAAGGAGGAGGGTAACTAATCAAAACCAACGTAAATACAAATGATTATTTTACATTTATTTGCTACAAAAGTACATATACAGCAACAATATATATATATATATATATATATATATATATATATATATATATACCGGGCATATAAAAAATTGGGTGAAAATAACATATGTTCATAATGGTACCACCCATAAATCTCCGATTTCTGACACACTTGACTAGCTGATACTGTTGTTTCCACTGTCGACAGCTAGAGGAAGGGCTCATGCGTCTGCCACGAATCACCTGCAAAATTTGAAAAATGTGCACGCAATGTGCCTTGCCATTGCAAATCGTATGGTGTACAATGGCAGGTCACTGTTGTATGATGTACAAGGTTGGGAGGGTATGGGTTAAAAACAAGATTATTTTTACCCCAGTCAGAGATACGTGCCAAGTCTGACATTAGGTGTGCCATAGCCTCATCCCTTGTTTGTTGAAGTAACTGTTGAGATGAACGTTGCGGGAACCGAATGGAAAGGTAGGCCTAAAGGGTGGAGTCATCAGCGTATGAGTGGATAGGGTTAGATGTACAGCTTAGATCATTGATGAACAAAAGGAAGAGAGTTGGTGATAGGACAGAGCCCTGAGGAACACCACTGTTGATAAATCTAGGAGCAGAACGATGGCCGTCTACAACAGCAGCTATAGAACGACCAGAAAGGAAGCTAGAGATGAAGGCACAGATAGAAGGATAGAAACCATAAGAGGGCAGTTTGGAAATTAAAGATTTATGCCAGACTTGATCGAAAGCCTTTGATATGTCAAGTACAGTGGCAAAGCTTTCGCCAAAGTCCCGAAAGGAGGATGACCAGGAGTCTGAAAGGTAGGTTAGAAGATCGCCAGTGGAGCATCCCTGACGGAACCCATACTGATGATCAGAAAGAAAGTTGTGATAGGAAAGATGCTTCAAAAGTTTTTTCTTAAGAATTGACTCGAAAACTTTTTAAATGCAGGATGTTAAAGCAATTAGGCAATAGTTAGAGGGTTGGGAATGGTCACCCTTCTTTGGGGTTGGCTGAATGAGAGCAAACTCTCAGCAAGAAGGAATGGTAAAAGTTGAAAGACAAAGGCAAAAGACTTTACCTAGACAGGGTGTAAGCACAGAAATACAGTTCTTGAGGACAACAGGATGGACTCCATCAGGCCCATATGCATTGTTTGTATTGAGGCCAATGATGGCAGAAAATATAGCAGCTGAAGAAATTTTAATGTCAGCCATGAGGAAGTCAGAGGAGGGAAGTGATGGAAGAACAGCACTAGAATCGTCTAAGGTGGAATTGGAGGAGAAAGTCTGAGTGAAGAAATCTGCTTTATCAGTAGGAGAAATAACTACAGAACCATCAGGGTAGAAAAGAGGAGGGAAGAATGATGAGGTAAAGTTGTTAGAAAGGTTTTGGACAAGGTGACAGAAGGAGCAAGAAGAATTCAAGGTGGAGAGTTGAGAGCATTTAGTACGGATGAAATTATTTTTAGCAGAACGAAGAACAGACTTGACCCTGTTTCGGGCAGAAAAATAAAAAAAGATGTGATTCAGGAGTGGGTTGGCTCTGGTACCTTTTATGGGCCCTCTCCTTGTTGTGGACAGCATTAGAACAAGCGCGATTAAACCGAGGCTTTCTTGCATTAGTCAAAAGATATGAGAAGGGAATGTATGCTTCCATGCCCAAAAGAATAACCTCCATAATGCTCAAGTCACACTCAGATGGCTTCCGGCCATGGATGCAATAATCATTCCAGGGAAAATCAAAGGATATTGCCTGAGGGCCTCCCAATCCACAGCTCCAAAGTGCCACAGTCGATGTTTCTTTGGAAGGTCCACAGACCGTCCTGGAGCGATAGGGAAGGTGAAGATAATAAGGTTGTGATTGGAGGAGCCCAACAGAGAGAAATGATTAACAGTGTAAGCAGAAGGATTAGTTGTAAGGAAGCCATCAAGTATGTTGGAGCTCTCTCCAAGGCAGTCAGGGATACAGGTAGGGCGCTGTACAAGCTGCTTGCTGTCATTAAGGATGTAGGGTTATTCACCAGGTGGATCAGTGAAATAAGAGGAGCCAAAGATGGTGGTGAACATTGAAATCCCCTAGAATGGAGATTTCAGAGAAAGAAGAATGTATAGAATGTGTTCCATAGTAGAAGTAAGACAGTCAAAGAATTTTTCATAGTCGATAGAATTAAGAGATAAGTAAACAGCACATACATATTTAGTCAGAGATTGACAGGAAAGCCGAAGCCAGAGAGTAGAGAATTCAGAAGACTCAAATTCAGGACCATGAGAGCAAGATTAGTCGTTGCGTACATAAACACAACAGCCACCTTTGGCTTTGAGATGAGTATGGTTGATAGTAGGAGGGTACAGAAATGGGTTTGCTGTCAGTTGCCTCAGACAGCTGAGTCTCAGTTAGGAAGAGAAAGTGAGGCTAAGAGGAGGAGAAATGGCGTTCAACAGAGCGAAACTTAGAGGCGAGGGGCGGAGGGTGGGGGCATTTATGGTCCCCTCCCCCCCACTTGGAGACTCCGAGGCTTGGTCATTGGTCTCCATTTTTCTTTTGTAATTTTGAAAAGGAAGTGTAGTGTGTACTGTGCATGTAGTTTGGTGTTGACAGTAAGACAAACTTGTACTGGAGAGCATGCTGGCCTACTCCTTGTGTTACTGAGACACTGAAAAAGTTCAGCATAGTGGGATGGTCAGGAACTAGTCTCGAGGGCTGATGAAACGGGAGCTCCAGCTCTCTCTGTCATCAGCTTTCCATCCACCTTAGGAGTACTGCCCTGCTCGACTGGTGCTACAGTCTACTCTTCTGAATATATAATATGTAAATAAAATTATGTAATATATACGTGTGTGTGTGTGTGTGTGTGTGTGTGTGTGTGTGTGTGTGTGTGTGTGTCAGGATTCCACGGGCTTACATGGTGAATGTGTCTGATCCATTTCACTTGATATTCCCAGTTATGTCGGTGTCACCACGTGAAGGTGCCCTTTTCCAGCAGACGGTTAGGGAGAGAGAGAGAGTGTGTGAGAGAGAGAGAGTAGGGTATGGATAGACATAGCAGGATAGGACGATGCAGGGTAGGGTAAGGAGAGGCCGAGTTGCTAAGGAGAGGCAGGGTAGTGTAAGGAAACGTAGGACAAAACAAAGATAGATGAGGTAAGGCAGAGACAAGCAGGGTACGGTAAGATGTGGCAGGGTAGGGTAACAAGAGGCAGGTTGTAGAGAGGAAGGGTAGGGTAGAGTGAGGAAGGATTGGGCAGAGAAATCAAGGGTATGGCAGAATGAGATAGGGTAGGGTAGGGAGAGGAAGGCAAAATAGAGAGAGGTAGTTTAGGGTACCTAGATGCAGAGCATGGTAAGGCCAGGAAGAGAGGTCAGTGACATTGGAGTGGTGAGAAACGACAGGGTGAAGATGGGGGATGTAGGGTAAGGTAGGGCGAGACAGTGTAGGGTAGAAGGGCGAAGGGTAGCGTAGAAAGAGACAGAGTAGGATGATAAGAGACAGGGTAAGTTATGGAAAGGCAGAGTAGAGTACAGATAGACAAGGCAAGGTAGGAGTCGAGCACTGTTGGGATACGGGGCAAGATAGGATAGGGAAAGGTTAGGTAGGGTAGGGAGAGGCAAGGGGTAGATAAACAGAGCTGTTTAGGGAAAGGCGCGATAGGGAAAGAGTGTAGGAATAAGAATGGTAGGGTATCAAGGGTCTGGCCAGGAAGTGGCAAGGCAGGGTAGGGTAGGAAGAGGCAGGGTATGGTATGGAGAAGCAAGCAAGGGCAGAGTAAGGCAGGGTAGGGAGAGGCATATTATTGTATCGTAGGCTGAGGCAGCAAAAAGCAGGGAGAGGAACTGCAGGGAAGGAAGAGGCACAACAGAGCAGGGTGGGGCACTGCAGGGTATGTTAGGTATGGTAAGGAGTACTTGGGAAAAGTCAAAAGAGGACCGGAATGGTAAGAGAAGGCATCATAGGGTAAGGAGTGGCAAGGTAAGGACAGGCTTGGCTTCTTGGGAAAGTTAGGGTAGGGAGAAACAGGTTAGGGGTGTTGAGGTGATAGGTAGGCGAAGGCAGGGTAGGAAAGGAAGGGGAAAGGCAGGACATGGTAGAGAGAGGAAGGGCTGGGTTGGAAGAGAGAATTCATGGTAGGAAGAGGCAGGACAGGGATGGGAAAAGGGGGGTTGGGTAGGGAGAGGAAGGATAGTGTAGGAAAAGTTATGGTATGGTAGGGAGAGGCAGGCCAGGGTAAGGAGAGGAGGGCAGGGTAGAGCAGGGTAGGGTAGGGAGAAGGGAGGCAGAGTGGGATAAGGAGAGCCAGTGTAAGCTAGGATCTGTAGGGGCAAGCAGGGTAAGGTAGGCAGCGGTAGGGCAGGGTAGGGAATGGCACACTAGATTAGGGTGAGGCAGGGAAGAGTAGTGAGAAGTAGGGTCGGGTAGGTAGAGATAGGGTAGTGAAGAGAGAGGTAGGGGAGGGGAAGGCAGGGTAAGGTAGGGAGAAGCAAAGGGAAAATAGTGATGTGAGACAGGATATGGAGAGGAAGGAAGCTGGATAAGGAGAGGTAGAGTGAGGAGAGGCATGGTGGGGTAAGGAGAGGTAGGACAAGGGGAGAGGATAGTGACAAGCAGGGTAGGATAGAGGGAGAAGGGTAAGGTAGGGTACGGAAAGGTGAGGTTAAGGTAGGGTTGAGTACGGGTGGGAGAGGCAGGATAGAGCTGGAAGTCAAGATAAAGTTGCTTGAAGCAGGGTAGGAATGAAGGAGGCAGGGTAGGGCAGGGAGAGAGAGGGTAGGGTAGAGAGTCAGGGAAGTGTAAGAAGATAAGAGTAAGGAGAAGCTGGGTAGGGTAGAGAATGGAAGTGTATAGCAGGGAGGGGCAGGGGCAGGTAGGGAAAGGTATGGTAGAGGGAGGCAGGGTAGAACTGGGAGAGACACAGCAAGGTTGACACAGAAGGGGTATTGCAGACAGAGGCAGATCAGGGCAGAGAGAGAAGCAGGGTACTGTAAGGAGGGACAAGGTATAGGACGGAAAGGTAGGATAGGGAGAGGCAGAGGTTAGCACAGATAGAAGCAGGATATTGGCAGAAAGAGAGGCAGGGGAGCATATGAAAGACAGGGTTGTATAGAAAAGGCGGAACAGAGAAGGGAGAGGCAGGGCAAGGCAGGGTTGGGATGGGTAGGATTGTTTTCGAAGAGTCAGGGTTAGAACAGAGATGGGCAGGGTAGGCATGGGAGAGGCAGGGGAGGTTAGAGGGAGCTAGGATTAGACAGAGAGATGCAATGCAGGGCAGGCAGGAGCTGGAGAGGAATGAGATACGGAAGAGTAGGAACAGGCATTGTAGGGTACTCACAGGCATAGTAGGGTAGGGAGAAACATTCCACAGTAGGAATAGGTCGGGTATGGGAAGGCAGGAAAGGAGGGCCGTGTTGGGAGAGGAGAGGTAGGGGAAGGAGAGGCAAGGTAGGGAGAGAAGGCAAGATGTAGGAGAGGCAGGGTTGGGTAGGGTGAGCCAGGATAGGATAGGGAGAGGCGGGATGTAATAGGGAGAGGCAAGATATGGTTGGGAGAGACAGAGTATGGGCGGGATGGATATGACAGGGAGAAGGAATGATAGGTAAAGGCAGGGTATGGTAGGGAGAAGCAGGGTATGGTAGGAAGTGGCAGGATAAGGTGTGGATAGATACTCGTTTGGTAGGATAGGGGGATGCAGGTCAGGGTAGGGAGAGACATAGTATTGAAAGGAAGAGTAGGGTACGGAGAAATAAATTTGGGTATGGAGAGGCAGCGTTGTGAGAGGCAGTGGAGGGCTGGGGAGAGGCAGGGTAATTTGAGAGATGCAGGGTAGGTTACGGTAGGGAGAGGCGGAGCAGAGTAGGAAGAAGCAACATAGGGTGGTGAGGAGCAGGGTAGGATAAAGAGAGGCAAGGCAGGGTAGGGAAAGGTCTGGCACTGTTGTCATGCAGGGCAGGGTTGGGTAAAGCATTACAGGGTAGGGGGAGGTAGGGTAGAGTAGTTAGAGGCAGGGTAAGGTAAGGAGAGGAAGAGTAAAATAGGAAGTGGCATGGAAGGAGAAGGAGTGGCACTATGGGGTAGGGAGAAGAACAACAGAGTACGCTGTTACTGTACTGCAGGGAGAGGCACTGTAGGGTAAGGAGAGGCATGGCACGGAGCAGCCGTGCAGGCAAGGGAGAGGCAGGGAACCGTAAGCGGAGACAGCATACAGCAGGGTAGGTAGAGGCAGGGCTTCTAAGGAAAAGGCAGAGTAGGGAGGCACAGGACTGGGTTAGCAAGAGATAGGGTAGATACAGGCTGGGTAGGATATGGAGAGGCCGCCAAGGGAGAGGCAAGGAAAGGTAGGATATGAAGAAGCAGGGCAGAGTATAGAGGCAAAGAAGGGTAGCGTATGGAGAGGCGGGGTTGCGAGAGGCTGGTAGTTGGGAATGTTAGGGAGAGGCAGGGTAAAGCAGGAAGAATAAGGGTGGGGAGTAGCAGGGTAGAGTCGACAGACAATCAGTATGGTAGAAGCAGATTAAAAATAAGGTTGAGGCAGACCATGAACAAGGTACAAACTCAGCAAAAACAAACACACAAGCACACGCCGTAACGTCAGATTGCCAACAATACCTATTGGTCCAGGGATGGATCTTCACCACGATCCGCCTCCCCTCCTGTCAGCCGACCTCAGTTTCTCTGTCCCTCAGTCGTCCTAAAAGTACATCAGAAAATTCTGTGAGGATGTAGAGAGAAAAGTTTTGATTGCCTTCAGGGGAATCTGTGGGAAGGGACAGAGACCAAGGGAAATTGTGTCTTGCTCTGTAAAGAATTTCTAACTTCAATATACCGTAATTATATATTATTTTCTTCATGAGACGTAACACTAATCCCAAAACATCTCACGGTCACACACCGTAGCGGATGTTATCAAACCCATTTCTGCGTTTGCTTACCATTTCTCAACTTTTCAACACCCTCAATAGGGTGGCATAGAATCACCGGGGAATAAAAAAGAAAACCCTTGCTGATAGGGTTTATAAAAATTTGCAGCTTCGTCCTTCACTAAGAGAGGTTTCTACTTATCTAAAAAAAAAAAAATGTCAGGCAACTACAATATATTTTAATAATGTGTCGTCATACTGACCGCGTCGAAAGGGTGATTTAAGTGCGTTAATTTGACATGTACGGTACAGATGTCACACACACACACACACACACACACACACACACACACACACACACACACACACAGTGATACAGTACTTAGCCGCGCTTCTGGCGTGCGTGGGTGTAATGTCACTGCCTGTAAGGCGACTACTGCTACAACTGTTTTGACCCCTTTATTATTTAGAATTCTCCTGTCCTGAATAATATCGAAAAGGGTTAACCGCTTGCCGACCTGCCTACCTGTCCACTGGCCTTCATTTCACACTGTATGATTGCCCCTCCCCCCCCCGAGGGCACCCACTTTTCTGCTCACATGTCCTCTTCCTCTCTGCGAGTACATTCTTGCCAGTTTGCTTTCTTTGCTTGCTTTCCACTTGCTTACTTACATTCTCACAATGACTTTGTAACTTCTTGTAGTGAAGTTTTGTAGATCAGTTATACATATATTAAACTCGTGGACGAGCGGTTGTTATACGTGAGTAGTTTTGTAAGTAGGTAATCTTCGTTCCCTTTTTGTCATGTAATGACAGGAGAGGTAAAGATGAGTATGGGACTATTTTTATTTGTCTTGGAAATATTAACAAAGTCTCTCACACACGAGTGAAGTATAGAGTCCCGCGAGCTACCTCCTTGTCTCTCTCTCTCTCTCTCTCTCTCTCTCTCTCTCTCTCTCTCTTCCACCCTCTCGCCCATGTTGCTAGGCTCCTTCTCCCTACTACCTGCCGGTTCTATGGCTAACCTCCTTCTGAGCTCTGCTCCCTAAATTCTGGTGCAGCAGGGGTCGTGTCACGTGTGTTACACTGTTGTTGAAATGTTCTAGAAGCCTGTGTGTGAGTATGTGTGTATGTGTGTGTATGGTCACTAGGCATTGTTCGTATGCTTATCTCGCAGACACACTACCTATCTCATCCCCTGACTTGCTGCTTCCGGTGTATTGTCAACATTTCCTCACACTTGCAAGTTCATATCCCGTTCCCAAGCTTGCCTAGTGCTCTGTCTATCTATCTATCTATCATGTTTTCTATAATGAATTGTATTTATAATATGGAGTCCTGACAACATATCTTTCTTCTCCTTGCCTTTTGTTTTCCTTGCTGCCTCTGTAGCTACCTGGCTTATTTTCTACCTGTCTCTTCTCCCTCCCTGCCTGTCTGCTTGCTTCCTGACTTGCCAGACTGCAAACTGATCTGCCAGTCTGCCCTGTTTCCTCTCTCTGCATATATATATCCCTCCTCCTTCTTGCCAATCATCCTCTTTCTTGCCAGCCATCCTCCTTGCCTATCTTAATGAATCTTTCCTCCCTTTCTGGTTGCCCTCTGACTTGCTTGCCTCCCTCTCTGCCTGCGTATGTCACTCTTCTTCCTCCCCTTCTGTCTTATGACCTGACTGCCATGCGTTGCTGCCTTCTTATCGGCCAGACTACCTTTCTCCCTGCCTATATGCTTCTCTTCTCCCTCTCTGTGTGTATCCTCTTCTCCATCCATGTTTCCTTCCTCCTGCCTCCTCCCCATCCCCTCTTCCCTCTTCCTTCGCCTTCATGTCTCTACCCTGCCTGTCTGATATCTTTTTTGTCTATCTGTCTGCCTGCCTGACTTCGTCCTTGCCTGCACTCTGACCTCCCTGCCTGCGTGCCTTGCTGTCCTGCCTTCTGATCTACTTACATATATCTCTCTACCTGCCTGCCTGTCTACCCTCGTGTCTCGTGCAGACTTCATGAGCGACCCCCTCAACCAGCAGCACATGTCCAACTCTCGCTAATGACTTCCTGCTTCTCACCATTTCCGTGTCCAATAAAACTTCAGTAGGGTTAGTCCTTGAGAGTTAATATGAAGGGAAAGTTAATTGTCTTCATGAGTTTATTAGAGAAATTTTCCTATCCGTAAATTATCCTTTTCTTTGTACAAAACTAAACAAAATGAGATAAGACTGTAAAATAAACAGCGAAACAAGAATGAGCCCAAATCAAGATCCATTCACTTCGAGAAACCTGGACATATTTCATCTGAAATACAGGAAGTTCGGAGACAACAGACAATGGGAGAAACAGACTAAGGGAGACTGCTTCAGAGTTGCACAATAATGTGTACACTCAGTCAAAAAAAAAAAAACTATATTTACACAAGTAATTAATGGTTTCACAATGAGCGTTTTTACTTTAGGCTAATATTTCTGAATAAATATCTTGCTTCATACGTTGCATAGTTCATTTCTCATACCGCAATAAATACAGTACTAACAATATGTAGTGAGTAGTTACTGGAGAATATTTTCATACAATGTCGTCCACTGTTTCAGTATGTAATGAAGGAAGGTTGTAAATATATTTTTACCACCCGAGTTGTGAAGCGAACGGAGTGGTAATATTTTCGGTTGCGAGGTTGGCTGGCTGGCTATGATTGTGTGTGGGTAAACAAGATATCTCATGAACGGCTTCAGTTATCAACATAAAACTTTCAGGGTATCAAGATATGGTCAAAATCTTGGACGAGTTCGAATACGGGCACTCGGGGCCAAGGTCAAGATCACCAAAATGGTTGCCAAAGGTCAGCTAGTAGATCTCTGGTGACCTTGACCTTGACCTCGAGTGCCCATTTTCAAACTCGTCCAGGACTTTGGCCATATTTTTATAACCTGTAAGTTTCATGTTCATAGCTCAAGCCGTTCATGAGATATCTTGTTTACCCACACACAAAGCCAGCCAGCCAACCTCACAACTAAAATGAAAACATTACCACTCAGCTCGCTTACCACTCACGTTGCGAAACGAGCGGAGTGGTAATGTTTTCAGTTGGGAGGTTGGCTGGCTGGCTTTGTTTTTTGTGTGTTTTACATCCTGAATTTGCGTCAAATCAGAAATGGAGGTGCAAAATTATGTGCCGATGAAAAACTTTCAGGCTATGCAGGTGGTGACATCCCATCGTGAGATGGCTTCTAGTTTATCGAGTGTATTTGAACGACTGACAATATCAATTAAGAACTGCATTAGGGAGCTGGGCAGAAAGGTTGCGCGCGCGCGTGCGTGCGTGTGTGTGTGTGTGTGTGTGTGTGTGTGTGTGTGTGTGTGTGTGTGTGTGTAGACAGACGGGTGTTATGTTCCTATGTTTAAAAGAAGACCATGCATGAGCTACAGTAAATTTACAACTTTTTTTTTTTCATATAATTTTCCCCAGGCTCTAAGGTTGTTATTAACCCAGCTTTTGTTTGGGTCAGAAAGCCTATCAGCCGGTGTGGTTAATCTGGCGTGAGTGGGTCATATGACACCATTAATACAGGCGGCATATTTTGTTAAGTGAAGCCCTGTTACTCTACAAGAATGTGCCTATAGTCGCCCTGGCGCCCGTTTGCGCGTGTGGTGTGGCCCCCACCTGTGTACAATGGTGCCACGTTTCCCCAACTTGCGATGTGAAACGGAAGCTATTTATGTACAAGGCATCACAAATTCGATAAATTCAGATGAATAAAACTTACACTTGTGTATTTTGATGGATGAATCAACAGTAATCTTATTATGCATAAAATATTTATACAGTAACACAGAAACATGGCATACATATTGTACAGTGTTGCTAAAAGAAATAGCAGTCACTTTTAATGTTTTTTAGCGTAGTTTTAGGGTGGGTAATAATATTACAGTTATGGATATAATAGAATGAGCCTGAAAAAAGAAGAAATATCCCAATATCCAAAGTAAAAGAAATAATTCATATAATTCTTGTGAGTGGCAGCACTGACAGATAGCTTCCCTACAGAGAGAGAGAGAGAGAGAGAGAGAGAGAGAGAGGCTGGAGAGGGGCATGCACTGAATGCATTGTCGGCATCACTAAATATAACAAAACCAAATTAACAAATGAAAGCACAATTATAAATAACTTATAAAAGAATCAAAAGTACTCAGGGTAGCTCACATTTCCCGCCAGGAGAGAGAGAGAGAGAGAGAGAGGTCTGTCACTGCCTTCTCTGTATTCATTTGTTCCTTTGTACATATTGCACACACTGATATACATTGTTCCTATTGATGCACATATATATATACACGTAATTTCTCTCTCTCTCTCTCTCTCTCTCTCTCTCTCTCTCTCTCTCTCTCTCTCTCTCTCTCTCTCTTCTAATACTGACCACGTGGTAGGTGAATCCAGCCCCCCCTTCCCCTTCCCTCCCTTCTTAATCCCTCCTGGGTGTCTCAGGTCAAATCCCCCGTCACACTTCCCCGCCCCCCAGGACCACCCCCCCAACAAACCCACAACCACACTCCCACCCACACCTACACCCACACCCCACTACGTCAGGGTGTATGAATCAGTAACGTAACAAACCTCTCAGCAGACAGTAACTTTGACACTCCATCTACTACTAAATATAACAAAACCAAATTAACAGATGAAAGCACAATTATAAATAACTTATAAAAGAATCAAAAGTACTCAGGGTGGCTCACATTTCCCGCCAGGAGAGAGAGAGAGAGAGAGATAACGGTATAGAAAACGTGGCAACACTGTACACAGGTGCGGGCCACACCACAGCCACAAACGTGCGCGAGTCCTACTATAACAACTTTTTCGGCCACCAGCATGTAATCAAGAGGATAATTACTTAGAGGGAGAGAGAGAGAGAGAGAGAGAGAGAGAGAGATTAATCCGGCCTGCTTGATTATTCGGTTTGGCGTTGCCTTCGTAGTTTCCGATTGTCAGACTCACACCCGCGATCCAATTAAACTTTTTCAGTAACACCCATTTAAACGGAAATCATACTGTGCAATGCGCTTGTCTTTGGTGACGAGGAAAGTAGTTTAGGAGTCGATCACGGGGAAAATTTGAATGTTTCTTTACTATCGGGCATCGACTCATACGGTTGTAAGTTTGGAGTGCTGGTTGGAGGAAAACATGAAATAGTAGCGAAAAGGTGTGAGAAATATATGAGAATAATTGAAAATATGATTGTGAAAAATAAGAAATACAGGGGAGGCATATAAGGGAAATGAAGCAAATAGAGATGGAAAGAATGAAAACGTAGAGTAGTATAAGAGAAAAATGGGTATTATTGATGGTACTTATGAGATAGAAAGATAGACAGGCAGAGGACTGCAGGTTTTATTCAGCATGGATATGACCACGGGTTTGAAGGTTGTGATGCCGGAAGAAAATAGAGACATGTGAGTTATGTGGCGGGAAGTGATGTGACGGTGATAGGAGGTGGAGGCATGTTAGTAAGTGATGTGATGGTGGTAGGAAGTGGAGGCATGTTAGTGAGTGATGTGATGCTGGTGGGAGGTGGAGGCATGTTAGTGATGTGATGGTGGTAGGGGGTGGAGGTATGTTAGTGATGTGATGGTGGTAGGAGGTGGAGGCATGTTAGTAAGTGATGTGATGGTGGTAGGAGGTGGAGGCATGTTAGTAAGTGATGTGATGGTGGTAGGAGGTGGAGGCATGTTAGTAAGTGATGTGATGGTGGTAGGAGGTGGAGGCATGATGGTAAGTGATGTGATGGTGGTAGGAGGTGGAGGCATGTCAGTGAATGATGTGATGATGGTAGGAGGTGGAGGCATGTTAGTAAGTGATGTGGTGGTGGTAAGAGGTGGAGGCATGTTAGTAAGTGATGTGATGGTGGTAGGAGGTGGAGGCATGTTAGTAAGTGATGTGATGGTGGTAGGAGGTGGAGGCATGTTAGTGATGTGATGGTGGTAGGAGATGGAGGCATGTTAGTAAGTGATGTGATGGTGGTAGGAGGTGGATGCATGTTAGTAAGCGATGTGATGGTGGTAGGAGGTGGAGGCATGTTAGTGATGTGATGGTGGTAGGAGGTGGAGGCATGTTAGTAAGTTATGTGATGGTGGTAGGTGGTGGCATGTTAATAAGTGATGTGATGGTGGTAGGAGATGGAGGCATGTTAGTAAGTGATGTGATGGTGGTAGGAGGTGGATGCATGTTAGTAAGTAATGTGATGGTGGCAGGAGGTGGAGGCATGTTAGTAAGTAATGTGATGGTGGTAGGAGGTGGAGGCATGTTAGTAAGTGATGTGATGGTGGTAGAAGGTGGATGCATGTTAGTAAGTGATGTGATGGTGGTAGGAGGTGGATGCATGTTAGTAAGTGATGTGGTGGTGGCAGGAGGTGGAGGCATGTTAGTAAATTATGTGATGGTGGTAGGAGGTGGATGCATGTTAGTAAGTGATCTGATCAACGTCATTATTTGCTGACCACCGCATTTCTTTGCATATTGGTGATTTTTTTTTTTTATATATTCGTTTTTGGACGCCTAGTGAGCTAAAGGTCGAAGGGCACCAGTAGGGATGATGGTCATGTGCCATACTCAAGTTTGAATCCGCAAGAAGGAATTGTTGGTTGTACGATCATGTAATGCCACGAGGGACTTAGACTATTCTACTACCCTTTCATGATCTGGAATATGAACAGTCTAGCCTAAGGACCAAATAACTCGAAATAGATAATATAGTACTTGTTGCGAGTAATTAAATAGTGTGGGGCTTCAGTCCGCGGAGCTAATTCATTATTGCCGCACTTCTTTCAACTGATATTGTACAAATTTCTTTCACCCTTTTTACCAAGTCGTCCTTCCTCCAGTAAGTCTGTTTTCCTCTCTCTCTCTCTCTCTCTCTCTCTCTCTCACGAACCTTTCCTGCATGCCATTATTCCCCAACCTTTGATCTTCCTCGCCCCAGCCTTCCAATTATCGTATCATATTTATAAGTGTATTTTTCTTTTTTCTGTCGCCTTGTCCACGTGTCGTTTCCTTCCCTTATGCCACCAGCCACTCTCCCTGTCTCTGTCCCTCTCTCTTCGTCACCATCCCTTATTAATGTTTTGACTGTACCTCTACTCTTATATCGTAAAAATTATTTTAAAAATCTACATATTACTCTTCATGAACCATCGGAACCCAATGCTGAGCCACAGTAATCCCGAAAATCTCTACTAAATAACTGACTAACGTTCCCTTGATCATTACATGATCTAAACAAGTTCAACGCCCTCTTCAGGAACAGAATCTGTGTGTAATACCTGAGTGTTATCCTGGCTGACGCGATTAGAACGAGAGAGAGAGAGAGAGAGAGAGAGAGAGAGAGAGAGAGAGAGAGAGAGAGAGAGAGAGAGAGAGAGAGAGAGTAGAGGAAAAAGTATCTTCTTCTGCAAGAACGCTGATGGCACGGTGGTGAAGACACACACTACGTATTAAAGGAATTACGATGCATATTAAAAGAATTAATTGTATTCTGGGCGATAAGGGATATTTCCAAATTGTGTAAAACTACTTCAGATTTTTTTTTTTTTGTTAATTAACAAGTGACACTCGCTTTCACTTAAGACATCAACAGTCTTATGTGTCTGTAGATGTTTGCTTTTTTTTGCACTCGTCAACTTTATACATCCGTTTCGTTCACTTAAGTGTCTTGTTAAGTGATGACTACATCTCTCTCTCTCTCTCTCTCTCTCTCTCTCTCTCTTATATTTGACACCTTTAGGTCTTCTTCAATGCAACATATCTCTATTTTCGCCAGTACACAAACAATCACCAGGCTGCCCCTTTCATTTCATCAGGTTTATCATGGCGCTGCAACACCAGAATATTGAGGGTAACACTGAGGGTCATCCTGTCTGTGTGAATCGCCAGTGAAATGCTCCAACTGACAGGCTCTCGACAATACCGCCCGCATGACTCTCAGCATCTTTGGAAAACACAGAGAGGAGAACAAAGGAAAAAGTAAGACAATAAATAAATAATCAAATATCTATCTATCTATCTATCTATATACCTAGGCTGCTTCCCCCACGGAAAGGGAGGTAGCCGAGACAGGACGACTCACTCTCCATTTACTCATCCATTCAAACACATTCATTCGCATCTTAGCTCCAAAGGGGAGAACGGACAGATCCTCACCGCATCACACCGCACAAGGGTCAACTGCGCAATGCAATCAGTGACATCCGCAGGAGGGCCCGACAGCAGAACTGGTTTACCCCTGCCACATCGTAACAGACTCATCCCCTTACCCGCACCTGACCTGACTAGCTGATCAGACCAAATGCGGGAGAATATCCCCTCAGGGCTGCGTCATCACTTATTCATTCACAATTTCTCTCCATTTATTTCTGTCACGCACAGCCACTCTTCCTAGCTCAACATACATCCCTCTCGCATCCAGCGCTCTCTTCACACTGTCCATCCATCCTATTCGTGGTCTTCCCCTCAGCCTTACACCTCTCACATCAGATCTAGTTATCTTTTTCACCAATCGCTCATTATCCATTCTCTCCATATGCCAAACCATTGCAACACCCTCTGCTCAACTCTACCAGCCATCTCCCGAACAACTCCAGTTCTCCTTCGCACTTCATCATTTCGCACTCGATCCATACGCGTCACTCCACACATACTCCTCATACATCTCATCTCCATTACATTCAAACTTTTCCTCTCTGCTACACCCATATTCCATGTTTCAGCCCCATATAATGCAGTCGGTACCACAACACCCTCATACAGCCTTCTCTTTACATCCATTCTAAGCGAACGACATTTAAACACTTTTTTCATTCCTCCCAGCACCTTTCCTACTTCATTTATTCTAAACTTCACTTCTGCATCTATTCTTCCATCCACAGCAACATGTGACCCTAGATATTTAAAACAATCTACTTCCTCAAGCAACTCACCATTCAAAACTATATTCATCCCCCTACCATCTATCAACCTCGTACACTTCATCACTTTACTCTTATTCTCATTTACTTTCAATTTCCTCCTTTCACACACCCTTCCAAACTCCTCTACCAACTGTCTCAATCTCTCCTCTGAATCAGTCACCAGTGCAGTATCATCTGCAAACAGCAACTGCTTCAGATTCCACTCTCCTCCATCAACATTTACCAGATTCAGACCACCTAAAACTCTTGCATTCACCTCCCTTACAACACCATCCAAGTAAATATTAAACAACCAAGGCGACATCACACATCCCTGTCGCAGCCCCACTCTCACGGGAAACCAATCGCTCACAGCCTTTCCCACTCTTACACACGCTCTACTATTTACATAAAAACTTTTCACCCCTTTTAGTAACCTACCATCAAGTCCATACAATTTCAAAACAGTCCACAAAGCCTCCCTATCAATTCTATCATACGCTTTCTCTAAATCCATATATGCCCAAAACACATCCTTGCCTTTCGCTAAATACTTTTCACACACTTGTCTCACAGCAAACACCTGATCAATGCATCCCCTCCCTCTCCTAAAGCCACACTGCTCATCACTAATCACTCCCTCTGTACCCTCTCTAACTCTCATAATTAACACTCTACCATACACTTTACCTACAACACTTAACAGACTTATACCCCTAAAGCTAGTAGATTCATACTTATCACCCTTGCCTTTATACAACGGGACGACACAAGCACTTGCCCAGTCAATTGGCACCATACCTTTCTCAAAGCACACATTCAACAATCTTACTAACCAGTCAACAATAGTCACCCCACCACCCTTCAGGCATTCCACAGCACACCCATCCATACCTGCAGCTTTCCCTGTTTTCATCTCCTTTACTGCCTTCTCCACTTCCTCCTTCGTGATCAAAGAATCATTCAACTCTCCCAACACATTTATTCCTTGCACCCTTCTATCCGCCACAATCTCAGCCACCCTTTCCTCCCCTACATTTAACAATCTTTCAAAATACTCTGCCCATCTCTTCCTTACTGCATCCATCTCAATTAACATCCTTCCATCCTCTGCTTTTACTCGTTCTTCCTTCCCAGACTCTCCATTTCGCACCCTTTTCACTTCCTTCCAAAACATTTTCTTATTCTGTTGAAAATTCTCTGTCAGCCGCCTACCCCACCTCTCATCTGCTGCCACTTTAGCATCACGCACAGCCCTTCTTGCTCTATTCCTCTTTTCCTTATACCTTTCATATGACATCTCATCCTTCCTCTGCAGCCACACTTCATATGCACGT
The DNA here is from genome assembly GCF_032717465.1 of Coenobita brevimanus. Taxonomy (NCBI): domain Eukaryota; kingdom Metazoa; phylum Arthropoda; class Malacostraca; order Decapoda; family Coenobitidae; genus Coenobita; species Coenobita brevimanus. The sequence continues at coordinate 12,381,489 of NC_137034.1, forward strand.
CTCTTCTCAGCCACAGCCATACTTACTTCCTCGCACCACCATTCACTTCCTTTTCTTACACCACCACCCTCACGTCTCACACCACACACCTCTTCTGCATGCCCCACCACAGCACTCTTAAACAACTGCCATTCCTCCTCCACACTGCCATTTTCCCGATCTTTCACTGCGTTCCACTCATCTTTCAATTTCTCTTGATACTCTATCTTTTTCTCCCTTTTATCCAACTCACTCACTTTCAAAACCTCCCTGCCACACCTAACCTCCCTAGCTCTCACCCATCTCTTACCTACTCTCAACTTTCCCTCCACCAGGTAGTGGTCAGACATACCTCCACCCTCCCCTCTCAGAACTCTCACATCCAACAATCTTCCTATTACATTCCTAGACACAAATATACAAATAAATAAACTAGAAGCCATTTCACGATGGTATCTCACTCTCCACGTAGCTGGAAAGTTTTTCCTCGGCACTTAATTTCGCACTTCCATTTCTGATTTGACACAAATTCAGGATGAAAAACACACACAAAACAAAGCCGGCCAGCCAACCACACAACTAAAAACATTACCACTCCGCTCACTTCACAACGCAGGTGGTAAGCGAGCAGAGTGGTAATGTTTTCAGTTGTGAGGTTGGGCTGGCTGGCTTGGTGTGTGTGTGTGTGTGTGTGTGTGTGTGTGTGTGTGTGTGTGTAAATAAAATATCTCATCATGAACAGCTTGAGCTATCAACATGAAACCTTCAGGGCATCAAGATATGGCCAAAATCTTTGACGAGTTCGAAAATAGACACTCGGGGCCAACATCAATGTCACTAATGGTCAACTAGCTGACCTTTGGCGGCCATTTTGGTGACCTTGACCTTGACCCCGAGTGCCCATTTTCAAACTCGTCCAAGATTTTGGCATTATCTTGATACCATGAAAGTTTTATGCTGATATCATGAGATATCTTGTTTACCCACACAGAAAGGCAGCCAGCCAACCTCACAACTGAACACATTACCACTCAGCTCGCTTCGCAACGCGAGTGGTAATAAAATACTCCCCATCAGCATCTTTCTAATCCCCTTTCTCGTATACACACGGGTCAGAGAAATGTGACAAGAAATATACAGAAGTACTAGACAGATGCGAGACCATACGGCGCTCAGGTAATGTGACGAACCTTGCGTGTGGAAATCCTTAGGGTGTGACTGACCGACTGGGCCACATCTGGAGATGCAAATGTACACATAATGTAAAAATAATCACTGGTATCTTTGCAGACATGGATCAGATGAGAAAGTTCTAAATTCCACCGTCTTGCTGTTGTGCCATGGGAGGTACGAGGCTACACTGGGGTTCCTGCACGTCTCCGTTAATATAAACATGGGAGTTTTATAGACTCTACTTTCACATGCTTCAGTTGAAAATAATAATAATTATAATAATAATAATGAGAATAAGAATAAGAACAAGAACAAGAAGAAGAGGAAGAAGAAGCGGTGCCAGGGCACAGCGAACCCGCCCCCGGAAGTCATTTTATTGCTGACCTATAAACACAGCAGGATATCTAGTCAAAAACGTCACATATTAAATTTGGAGTAAATCGGGCGAAAATGAACGATTATATGCCCATTTGAAAATTTAGGCCCGACCCATCTAACATTGACCTCCTACCTCCAACTGGAGGGTGACCCCACTGGTGTAATGAGGCATGTTATAGGATGCAGTTTTGAAAGTTTCATGTCGATATGACGAATTTGAAATGAGTTATGGCGAAATTACGATTTTTGTTTACATTATTTTTTTTTACATTATTTGGGCCTACAGCCTGGGTCTTGGCCAAGTGTAGCCAAAAATTTAATCAGGTGATTAGAAGGTCATAGTCACAATTGTAATTTTAGTTAAAATCTCACCAGTAGATCTCGCGTAACGTCGTTAACAGACAGGCAGATACACAGACAAACAAACAAACAGACAGCCTAGTGAAAACAATATCCGTCACCTAACCCCTCTGAGGCGAGGACGGGCAATAATAATATAAATAATGATAATAGTAATATTAATCATCATCATCCGGACCTCCTTGTCCACTCTAGGGCACGATGAGGAGTAACAATGTCCAGACAGCCCAAATTTGCCTAGTCCAATGGGCCACACTTCCATTCATTCATCATTCAAGCCCCTGGAATCCTGGCTCTGTCTGACACGCCAAAAACATTCACCACGCTCTGTAGCTTCACATAAACGTATCCGATAGAGTCAATCCGGACGCTGCCACTTTAAGAAGGGGTGCCAAATCCCTGATCATGCACTTCTCACAACGTTCATCCAGCCAGATCGATTTGTTGTCAGTTCCCTAGCCTCATCGACTTCCAAACCTCTCCTTCTCACACACACATCCACCATATCTCTCCACCTTCTCCTTGGCCTACCTCGCCTCCTCCCTTCTTCAAATACGCTCAGATATACCTTTTTCACCACTCTATTGTTGTCCATTCTCTCCACACGACTATTCCATCTCAGTACACACTCTTCAATTCTGGTGTCCACCGACTTCCTCACTCCATATCTTTCACGAATCACATTATTTAGTGTCTTATGCACCCTCCGTATATCACATACATTCCTCAGCAGTCCCGTCTCCACTGCTCTTACTCTTGACTTTTCATTTTCATTCCACACCACAGTCTGACATCCATGTGTTAAAGTTGGCACTAACACTCTTTCATGTAAGCCTCGTGCAGCCGCAACACTCAAGCCTCTGTTTCTTATCAAGGCCTTCATTGCACCAGCTACTTTTCTTCCTTGTGTCACTCTACTTTCACCTTCCTTTACCCACTTTTTTAAACTCACCATTTCCAGTCTCTCTCCAGTCAGTGTAACATCGCACTGGGAGTCACCTTCTCTCTCAGTAACCATCACTTTACACTTTTCTACATTTTCTCTCAAGGCACGATGCTCACAGACATCAGCAAAACTCTCCACTTGTCCACCAAGCTCTTGTTGGTATTTGCAAGCAGTACTGCATCATCAGCATACAATAAAATCTGAGATATTCCGTCCATCACCATTCATTACCAACACCATCCCTCTCTCCATTACTCGTGTTTTTACTTCTCTCATCACCCCATCCATATATATATATAATATACTGAACAACCATGGGGACATCACAAAACTTTTTTGCACGCCCACATGATCGTGAACCATTAACCCGTCACGTCCCGAGGCTTTCCGCACCTATGACATCCCCCAGTCCCGAGCTTTTTTGGAAAAATTTTTTTTTTGCTAAAACTTCCGCTTAGGTCGAGAAACGAAGGAAAATCATAAAGAAAGTGGTTCCTGCGGTCTATAAGTGGTCTGTACAGGTGCGGTTCCCCCCCGCAGGTATCGTATTCTGTAATGGGCTGGATATGCGTTTACGTTTTCTATGGTAAGGAATACTGGGAGAAACAACACACAACACCTCTATATTTATTGAATTTGAACTAATAAACAATAACAGTAACAATATAATGGATTTCAGACACATATATATGAAAAAATAAGCATTGTACCATCGCGCGAGCATAGCGAGTTTGGTCCGAGTCGTAACATGCTATATGCTAAGTTTCTCGTATGAGTCAACCTATCATTTTTTTTACTTGTATACTTCTGTTTCAATGACAATTTACCAATTACAACTGTTTGTAAGTGTTTTCAGATGTTTTCATTCATTATGATGACATGCAGCATAAGTTTAGTGCACATCAGCTTAGTAAGCGCACTCGCTATGACTCGTATTTCAACATACCAAATTGTTTTATCACTTTCCAATTATTTTCCCCTTTACATAGAACCTTTCCTCCACCACTGTAAAGGTTTCAATTATTTTCATTCATTACGAGGGCATTTAGCGATATGCTAGCGCATATTCACGTAGCAACCACGATCTCAAACACTCGTGTTTCATCATCTACTTTATTTATTCACTCCAATTATATTTTCCCACTTACATTACACACGTTTACACCCCTAGAATGCACTGTACATACTTACTGCCATTATTTATTCAAGTGAGCTTGAGAATATCGCCTGAAAATACCCTCGCAAGGAATGTTTCGTCATACATAATACTCACACACCTATATACTAATTCACTCACACACTTATATACTAATTATTCACTTTATCACTTGCTGACTTTTATTTTGACTAATACGTGCCTTATTCATTCGACTGTGCGTCAGGAAATCTTATCTTTATACACACGCTATGAATATTTGACTTAGAATATACATCATCATATACAATAATTTGAACTTATATTATACCCGTAAGAATGTCACATAATAATAATTATATAATTACGGGCCGTATTTATTGCACTGAGCGACAGAATATCGCATCATACAACCCTCTCTATGTAAGTTTCAACTTAGGGCAGATTTATATACTTACACCCAATGTTTTCACTTATGTTCTACCCGTAGGCACTTTATACTAATATTTGGAGATCCACATGACTGATAATTTCACTGAGCGTCTGTCTGTCGCGTTTACCTCATATTTTCAGCGTCCTTTCGCATTCACACCATGCTAAAAGTGCAGCAACGTGTGATATTCACTAAAACATGGGTGAATACACAGACCCACGTCACACTGCAAGCACTCATAGCGGGTGTCCTTCCTCTGTGTCGTGAGTCTCACCTGGGAACTACTGCACACGTGACACCTGCGCTGGGGCCTAGGTCTGTTGGGCTGGGGAGGGATAGGAGTGGGGAAATGGCGGCCGGATATTCTCTGGGGAGTTTGGGTAATAGGGGCAGTGCGGGGGCGCTGTTGGGGCCTTTCAACAGCATACTTAGCAAAGATTTCTCTTGTGAGCTCCCTCACAAACCCTTCAAATGTTTCCTGAACTCCTGTGGTCATGGCGTGAAGGTGGTGGCAACTCAGAGCAGTGATATCTAGTAAGTGAAAGAACAGTTTTTTATACCACTTCATCGTTGTCCTGGCACACTCTACCGTCGATATCATGGAGTCTGAATGGTCCACGAGGCGCATGTTTATATTATAATCCATAACACACTCAGGTTTCCAAACACGACGCCTGCTCTCGCTATGGTAATCTACAGAATCAGTACGGTGCATCAAGGGGCGGTGAACCGTGGACAAGAGGCTTACTTCTCTGTTGTGGTTCCACATTGTTGCAAGGATGTTGTTGGCTTTGAAGAAAACAACCTCACTCCTTGCAAGTTTCCACCCTACCTTGACCATGTGACGCCGGTTCACCTTTACGGTTCCACAGACTCCCGTTTCATGTGTGTGAAGATAACGAGCGAGAAGAGGGCTAGTGTACCAGTTGTCGAGGTAGAGAACGTGACCGCGATGAAGGTAGTCTTGTATCATCGTCTTTACCACTGCTCCCGACAGTCCAATACTTCGATCTTCTATTATGTCTGTCTGGGCATCGGTGTACAAGACTATGTCTTGCACGTATCCAGTCCTACAGTCACACATAACAAAGATCTTGAACCCAAAACGGTGCCTTTTGCTGGGTATATACTGTCTGAATGAAATATTGCCTCTCCACAACACGAGACTCTCGTCTATGACGAGATCTCTATAGGGATAGAATGAGGATCGAAAGGTTTGCCTGAGGTGATCAAAGACCAACCGAATTCGCCTCATTTTGTCAGTGTTGTTTGCATTTGCAGGGTCATGAGCATCATAAAAATGGAGGCGACTTAGAATTTGTTGAAACCGATTACGGCTCATCACTTGACCAAATATGGGGGTAAACATAACAGGGTCCCTAGTCCAGTAAGCAGGAATTCTATTCTTTCTTATAATACCCATCAAAAGGACAAGGGCAAAAAATAAAAACATTTCTGGAAGGGAGACAGGGTAATCATAGATCATAGAATGCCTACTCCTTGTTCCCAATCTTTCACTTTCTAGGCGCTCGGCGCTTGCAAACAGGTTTGTTTGATAAACGATCTGATCCACGAATGCCTCACTGAAAAACAGGTGGAAAAAATCCAGCCTGGTGGAATTACTGTGAATACCTGGTGCAATGCAGCCAGATCGCCCTTGCTCAGTGAAGGGGTGAATGAGGGGAGAAAAATCACTCCCATCCACCCAATTCCACGACACAAATCCCTCGTCCCCATCACCGCCTTCGTCTGGGTGGGGAGGAGATCCTGGTTGGGGAGGTGGGGGAGAAGGAGTACGGAGGGCTTCCCCACTGTCACTCCTCTTCCCTCTGCCTTTACCCTTTCCCTTTCCCTTACCCTTACGGCCTTGAGGAACATTAGGGGGCTGTGGGGATGAAATAGTAGAATATTGGGGAGCAGAAGACGTGCTGGGGAGTGGTTCCTCCCCACCTTCCCCCTCCATTACCACACCACGTGCTCTCTCACGCAACCTAGCTCGACCACGTGTTAGGGGATATTGGGGAGCATAAGACATGCTTTGGAGTGGTTCCTCCCCACCTTCCCCCTCCCTCACAACCCCACGTGATAAGGAATGCACCCGCACTGGCCCACGTGATCCACTCTGCTGCCTCACACTACGTAGGGAGAGCAATGACTCACTCACGTCACTCTCACTTTCCCTAATCCCAGGACTTTCCATTTCACTCCCCACTCCCTCCACTTGACTTCCTAGCTCCCCAAACAGAATGCTAGGCCCATACCTTCTCATACGACGTGGTGTGCGCTCTGGGCCACGATGTGTTATGACCTCCCGTCCATACCACGTGGCAGCACGTCCCACGGCTCCGTCCTCGTCCTCGTCCTCGTGCTCGACCTCGAATTCTCCTTCCAAATCACGCTGGGGATAGGGATAGGATATACCACGTGCCTTCTTTGCCTCCTGCCCCTCTCTAGCAGCACGGTAAGTCACATACTGCCGCTTCCTGGGTGACGGAACTTCCTCGTCACTGCTGGTGGTTTCTTCCTCCTCTGGCTGCACATAATCTTTGTCCATCTCCTCGTCATCCAGTGGGGAATCACTGTCGCCGGTAAAGGTGTCCAGAGCGACTTGAATCTCGCTGTCTGAGAGACCTCTCTTAGCCATGTCTGAGCAGGACCGTGGCTACCAGGTGAGTGGACGAGTGGCGGGCTAGCGCGGGTCGCGCGGGGTCGCCAAGTGTCCCCGCCTGGTGGCAGGTAGGGGAAGGTCAGGCGAGGGTACGTACCGCAAATCAAGCGCAAAATTTGAAAATTTTCGAAATTATGCACATTGCAATTGCACGACGTACTGGTACGTCGCTGGGACTGGCAAATGCACATCATTGCAACATACCCATATGTCGTCGGGACGGGGCGGGTTAACTTAGATGCCCATTAATACAAAGGCTTCACTACCATCATAAAAACTCTTGACAGCACCTAGCAGCTTACCATCTACATTGTACATACAAATAACTTTCCACAATCCTTCTCTGACCTCTCTGTCATATGTTTTTTCCAGATCCATGTTTGCCATAAACACCTTATGGTCCTTCTCATAAGCCTTCTCTGCTGTCTCACTGCAGATATTTGATCCACACATCCTCTGCCATTCCTAGAGCCACCCTGTTCATCACTCACTAGGACTGATGATATCTTTCATACTTTCTTTATAATAATTCTTCCATATACCTCTCCTACCACACTCAATAAACTTATGCCACCATAATTCTTGCACTCACTTCGCTCACCTTTTTTTTTTTTTTTTTGTATACAGGGGAACAATCACAGCCTTTTCCCCCTCTGCTGGCACAGTTTCACTCATTCATGCGCTCTTACATATCTCCAACAAGCACTTCATTCCACTCTCTCAACTACACTTAATCATCTCTTCATACACCTCATCAACCCCAGCTGCTTTCCCATTTTTCAGCCGCTTCACAGCACTCTTCACCTGTGTGAGAGTCACATCTCCTGATACTGCATTCCTTCTCTGCACACCCCCACAACCAATCATGTTTACAGCCACTCTGCTCTCTCTGTTCCCATTCATCGGGCTTTCAAAATATTCTTTCCATCTGGTCCTTACTTCTCAAACTTCAACTTGACATACACACACCACGAGCTGACACATTTGTAGTCTTTCTTTTCACTCTGCCACACCTCATTCATCAACAAAGCAAATCCTTCCTTGCATCTTTCTCGTCCATTCATGCATCATCTTACACATTTCACACCCTCCCACTCCTCCATTTCACATCCTTTCATATTCGTTTCACACAGTGCCCTCACGGCATATCTCGCACTCTTGAACACATTCACCACTTCCACCCTCTTGCTCTCCTCATTCACACCTCTCACATTTCACATGGCCAAGCGAATCTGCCCATTTTGTTAGGGTCCTGGAAGGTAATGGGCCCCCCGAGTCTCTCTGAAAAGACTGCCATGATTAAGTGACTATGGATAGGGCAATCTGGGGGACACTTAACCCTGCCAGAAACCCTGGTTATACTAGTACAGTATGTCAACCACCCAGCGTAGTAAATGGTTTCCTGGGTACAGGAAACCATTTGGCTTGTCATTCAGTGTAGAGATCATATGGCATCTCTACATTGAGTGAGTGGATGATGGGCGCCCGCATCCATCACCAACAGTCATAATAATAATAATAATAATAATAATAATAATAATAATAATGATAATAATAATAATAATAATAATAATAATAATAAAAATAATAATAATAATAATAATAATAATAATAATAATAGCAATAATAATAATTATGATAATGAATAATAATGAAAATAATAATAATGATAATAATAATAATAATAATAACAACAACAATAACAGTAATAATAATAATAATAATAATAATAATAATAATAATAATATATATATCTATATATATATATATATATATATATATATATATATATATATATATATATATATATATATATAATAATATGATATATAAATATGTTTTAGGGTTAGGATGAGAGTGAGAACTCGAGTGAGGGGTCAAACCAAGTGGATGAAGGGTCAAATGGGTGACGGGTCAAGTGCGTGAGGGGTCAAGTGGGTAAGGGGTCAAGTGAGGGGTTAGATAAGGGGACAACAGACAGGTGTGGTAAAGAAGACAAAAGGACTTGACAGAGGGGAAAGAGGGGCAAGGACGTCAGAAGAAGCTGAGGGGAGAGTAGAGGAGAGAAAAGGAAAGGAAAATGGAGAGGGAATGAGGGGAAAGGAGTGAAGGGGAGAAAGTGAGAGAAGAGTTGAGAGGGAGGGAGGGGAAAGGAGAGGAGATGAAAAGGGAAGACAGGAGAGGGAAGAAAGGGAATTGAAAAGAGATAATGAGAAGGGAGAAGAGTATGAGGGAAGAGGTGCAGTAGCTTATACGGAAGAAGGGGGGGAGAGAGGAAGAGGGGAGACAAGGGGGAGAGGAGGAAACTGCAAATGAGAAATGAAAAGGGGATGAAAGGAGAGTACAGTAGGAAAGGAGGTAAGGATGGGAAGGAAAGTAGATGAGACTCGAATCTAAGATAAGAGAAAAGAGGAGGAGAAAAGGGAAGGAGAGAAGAGAACAAGGGAGAGGAGAGGAGAGGAGAGCAGAGCAGAGCAGAGGAAAGGAAAGGGAGAGGAGAGGAGAGCAAAGCAGAGGAGAGGAAAGGAAAGGGAGAGGAGAGGAGAGCAAAGCAGAGGAGAGGAAAGGAAAGGGAGAGGAGAGGAGAGGAGAGCAAAGCAGAGGAGAGGAAAGGAAAGGGAGAGGAGAGGAGAGCAAAGCAGAGCAGAGGAAAGGAAAGGGAGATAGATGGGGGAGCGAAAGGGGGATGGGGGAAGGATATATCTTTAAGTTCAAAAGTTTCCCTCTGGCTCTACTGGTTCTCTACTTCACCACCCTCTCTCTCTCTCTCTCTCTCTCTCTCTCAGTGCCGCGTCAGGCCCAGAATTGGATATTTGGTGAGCTTGATTGCGTGGAAGTTGACACTCAGTATTTTTCGCGTGCCAGATATTTTGCCTCCCGGTTACCCCCCACCCCCACCCCATCTCTCGCTGCCTGTCTCTGCCTACCTGCGGACGTCTCTCCCTTCTCCACTTTTTATCCGTCTACCTACCTATCGGTCTATATCTATCTGTTTATCTATCTCTCTATCTATCCTCGACCACTTCATGAAGCGATCCCATTGTGATACGGGGACGGCTCGGCCACACCCACGCCCACACCAAGACACTGAGCCGTCCCAAAAGTCTGCCCACATCGAGAGAGAGAGAGAGAGAGAGAGAGAGAGAAAGAGAGAGAGGGAGGGAGACTGTGTGTGTGTGTTTGTGTGTGTGTTTGTGTGTGTGTGTGTGTGTGTGTGTGTGTGTGTGTGTGTGTGTGTATGTGTGTGTGTATGTGTGTGTGTGTGTGTGTGTGTGTGTGTGTGTGTGTGTGTTACGAATGGAGTGAGTGTGAGTGGGAAAGTCATAAAACCTCCCTCCTTCCTCACACACAAATCAATATCACAACCCCACATACACAAATAAATAACGCAATCACTTTTACCTCTGAAGACAAGTGATGCCGGAACTCTGATGCAATAACGTTAATACTGCATACGAAGGAAAGTATTTATGTCATTTTGCTATTCGTAACACAATGAATACTTACTGTTAATTACTTTTTTATGATGAGCCACTATTCATTCATACTGTAATGCTAAGTTTTGTCATGTTAAGTTAGGTTTAGTTAGTTTGTAAATACTCACGTTTTAGGTTGTAAGCAGAGGGAGTGGAGGCGGCGAAGGGTAGGAGAAAAAGCAACACGCAGGTCACCCTCTCGCTCCAGCTCCACCTCAGGCTCCATCTCAAGGTCCACTTCCATCTCCGCCAAGAAGAACTTTGAATGCCAGGGACAGGACGCTCAATGCCGTCTCTTTTGGATGACCATCTCTCTTCTCGCACACTCAGTTTGGTGGGTAAAGTCTGGCTCACATCAGCACCACTCACATCTCGGCCTTTCTCTGCCTCTTGCTAGCCTAGTTTCTAGTTCTCCGGGACGTTTGGGAACAGGTTAGTGAGTGAGACGAGGAAGTAGGGAGATCAGATGTGGGTGGAAGGGTGGTAGGGTGGGTGGAGACAGTAAGTGTAGGGGTACAGGGGCATGTTATCGTGTCTTGAGGAGAGATTTAGGGACTGTCTGGGCATCGGCATTGTAGGACATGATTTTGAGCCAGGGAAATGTGTAGGACTGTCCGGGTACTGGCAGGGTTAGAATGAGGGAAAGCTAAGACCTGTAACTTCGACAGAGGGGAGGTCAGACACGCATGATTCTTGAATTGTAGAGGACGGATTTTTTGTGAGGTTTAAATATGATTGGTTTGAGAGGGAATCTGGGGAGAAGCATGGTTCTAGGGTTGCGAGAGACTGAGACTATGTAAGGTTCGGTTGTGAGGAAGTACACAACTCAGGGACAGTGGGTAAATGTATGTCCACGAGGATGGATAATGGGGAATAGCAAAATTTTGAGGTTGTGGTGGGGTGAGTATTTGTGGGGTTGGACTGTGTTTGGGTTGGGATGAGATGCTGTGAGGGGCAGTAGTGAGAGTGGAAGTGTCGTGGAGTGCGTCTGGGCCTGATGGAACGGGTTGGGGAAGATAAGAGTGCGGCCTGGAGCGAAAATTGTGAGGTTGGGAAGGGGACACGAAAGTAAGAGCCAGATGGGGGACGACTTTTTTGAACTTCTGAGTATCTGAGTCGAGCAAGGGGTATGCACGGTGAATGTAAGTAATAGTTCGATTTGTGGAATAGCCTGGTCTCCCTCCGGTGCACATGATCAAAGAGAACTCACAAGCACAATGGGTCCCTGCTGAGCACTGTGGCAAGAGAATGGGCTATGGTGATGGTGGTGGTAGTAGTAGGATCCTTGGCACTGGTACCATGCCAGCATTTACCCCCTTGGCAGAGCAGTGGGTCTCTGCCCAGCACTGTGGCAGCAGGGTGGGTTATGTAGGTGGTGGTGGTACTATAATTCGCACTGTTACCATGCAGGCAGGTTCACCCCTGCAGGCAGTGTGATATGGAGCTTCAGGTTCCTAAGAGGGGCGTGTGGGTACTGAGGCCAACATTAATGGTCACTCCAATATTCATACCTCCATCATTTATCTTATTAACCTGGCAAGCTTCTCGCATGTCATGAAACCAATGTTTACCAAGACTTTCCTCTGCACTTTGACTGATATATGTTATGTTTTTTACACTTCTTTAGAAAGCTCACTTATTTGTACCTTTATCAGTATTTGTGGCTCAGAGGCTTACAGAAAAAAGAAAGAAATCATACTTAATCCTCGGTTTAAGATGCGGCAAAGGTGGTTATTCTTTTTTTCCATCTTATACGACGCTTTTTTTTTGGGGGGGGGTAACTTAATGAGTTACAGAGACAGCTACAGAGGAAGCAAATATGTGTAACTATTTTTCAGTATCTTTGTCTCAAGGAGTTACAAAGACGGATACAGAATCAGTCCTGGCTTCACACACCGTCCACGTGGGCTAAAGTCTTGGGGCGTCAGTCCTGGGAGGTCCCTCTCATCAGAATCTGGAAGACAAATCGTGTTAATAATTCCCGTCATATACTCGTATAAGGTGGTCCATATATAACGCTCTTCTTTCACTTAGACGAGCGATTTCTCTTATGCTGCGGGGACGGCTCTGTCAGCGTTGTCAATGTCCACCCAGCATCATTTATTTATTTCCACTGCCACACTTACTCCCACACCAGCATACCGAGCCATCTCTGCAGCGTATCAGACCATAAGGTATCGCCAGACGAGGTTCTAGAGAAATGCAATTTACAGACGACCCTAGACTTCAGGCGTGCACAAAAACATAATATTCTGCTGCCTTCTTTTATTCTCCTTCACGTCACCATCTTCCTTCATTCGTTTGCTCCTTCTTTCAGTCATTCCTTCCTTCCTCTCTTCATTCCATTTTTCTTTCCTTCTTTCTTTTTTTTCTTCCTTTCTTTTCTGTCTTTATGAACCCCCTGATTCCAATGGCGTTGTTTCAATGTTATTTTTTTTACCTCCAGATGATTTATTTCAATTTATGAAAACTCTGTATTAATGGAAGGAAGAAAAATCGTTTGGAGGTACCCAGAAAAAAACAAAAAAAAATCACTATACAGTATATATCCCGAGACAGAAGATTTTGATTCTTATTCAAAACATAATCCAATGAGGCCCAACAGGACAATCACAACTCTAAATTTTTCATTTCTACCCAGTCTCATGACATTTCAGGACAATTTTCAGTCAAGTTCAGCTCCAAACAGGTCACTTCAGAGCGTTTACTTCCAGTCCAGCTCAGGCGGATCAGTTTATGTTCAGTCAGTCTGGATTATCATTACAGACTGAGGGAGGAGGGAACGATGTTATCTGGCAGACTGCGTGGGGCGATGGTGGGGGGAAGAAGGGGGCAGCATACTAGGTTAAGGAGGTGGTGTGGGGGGAGGTAGGAAGAGGAGTAGACTGTAGCACCAGTCGAGGAAGGTAGTACTCCCAAGGTGGATGGAAAGCTGATGACAGGGAGAGCTGGAGTTCCCGTTTCATCAGCCCTCGGGACTAGGTCCCGACCATCCCCTTTTGCTGAACTTTTTCAGTGTCTCAGTAATATAGAGAGTAGGCGAGCATGCTCTCCAATACAAATTTCTCTATCAACACCAAACAACATGCACAGTACACACCACACTTCCTTTTCCAAAAATAAAAAAATCATGGCAGCAAAATACGTGGCCTCGGAGTCCCCAGAGGAGGGGGCGACCATAAATGCTCTCACCTTCCACCCCTCCCCCGGTGACGACTCGAGCTGCCTGAAACCACTGTTTGACTCTCTTCTTCTTCATTTTTGCAACATTCGCTGCCATTACTCTAACTTTCGCTCTGTTGAGCACCACCTCTCCTCCTCTAAACCTCACCTTCTTTTTCTAACTGAGACTCAGCTGTCTGAGGCAACTGACAGCAGACCCGTTTCTGTATCCTCCTACTTTCTCTCTACTCATTTCAAAGCCAAAGGTGGCTGCTGTGTATATATATGCAACAACTTATCTTGCTCTCGTGTTTCTGAACTAGATTCTTCTGAATTCTCTACACTCTGGCTTCGTCTGTCCTATCATTCTCTGACTAAATCTATCTGCGCTGTTTACTTATCTCCTATTTCTACTGACTGTCAAAAATTCTTTGACTATCTTACTTCTGCAATGGAAATCATTCTATCCATTTCTCCTTTCTTTGAAATCTCCATTCTAGGAGATTTCAATGTTCACCACCACCTTTGGTTCTCCTCTCCTTTCACTGATCCACCTGGTGAACAAGCCTACACCTTTTCTATCCTTAACCCATCACGTCCCGAGCTATTTCGCACCTCTGACACACCCCAATCCCGAGGTATTTTCGAAAAAAAAAAATTTGGCTAAAACCTCCGCTTTTGGTGAGAAACATTAAAAATTCATAGAGAAATCACTCACCTGAGGTTTAAAATACTCGATCCAGGTACCAGTACCTCCTTACCTGACTGGGTTTTCTAACAGTCTGGCACCAAAGAAAACGAGTTCTATGGGAGGGTAACTATTTCACACCACTCATAAACGGTATTTCATTATTTACTTGTTACGAATTTATATGTAGTACGAGAGTATATTGGTTTTCAAACAGTAATATAGGCATTATAAGCATTGTTTCACTCACTAACTCATCACCATACCTGACCTTCTTTTACCACATTACCTGATCATTATTTCTGACTGTTTCTTCCTCTATTGCTATGTAAACTTTGTCCTCCACATTGTCATTGATTGGGGAATCACTCTGGCCCTGAAAGTCTTTACTGTCCAGGTCACTAGTAACAGGTGAATTGCTGAGACAATGGCATGAGGGGGGGGAAGGGGGAGGTTATGCAGTGTAAGGCATTGTCCCTGCTTGGCATCTTGTAGAGGAATAGAGGAAGGTGTCCCGTGTATACTTACGAAAAATCACACTTGAAAATTGATAATTGTGCAAATTAGGGACCTTGCAATTGCACGACATACCAGTATGTCGTCGGGACTGGCAAATGCAAAATGTTGCAACATACCCATACGTCGATGGGACGGGGCGGGTTAATGACCTAGAGCAGCTTGTACAGCACCCTACCTGTATCGCTGACTGCCTTGGAGAGAGCTGCAACATACTTGACCTCTTCCATACAACTAATCCTTCTGCTTACACTGTTAATCTTTTCTCTCCGTTGGGCTCCTCCGATCACAACCTTATCACCTTAACCTGTCCTATTGCTCCGGTACAGCCTGTGGAATCTCCAAAGAAACGTTGTCTGTGGCACTTTGGAGCTGCGGATTTGGAGGCCCTCAGGCAGTATTTCTTTGATTTTCCCTGCAATGATTATTGTTTCCATGGCCGGGAGCCATCTGGGTGTGCCTTGTGTTTTACGGAGGTTAATCTCTTGGGCATGGAAGCATACATTCCTTTCTCATATCCTTGGACTGCTGCAAAAAATCCTTGGTTTAATCACGCTTGTTCTAATGTTGTCCGCAACAAGGAGAGGGCCTATAAAAGGTACTGGAGCCAACCCACCCCTGAATCACATCTTTTATACTTTTCTGCCCGGAATCGTGCTAAGTCTGTTCTTTGCTCTACTAAAAATAATTTCATCTGTACTAAATGCTCTCAATTCTCTAACTCGAATTCTTCCCACTCCTTCTGGCACCTTGCCAAAAACCTTTAATAACTTTCCCTCATCATCCTTCTCTCCTCTTTTCTACTATGATGGCTCTGTAGCTATTTCTTCTACTGATAAAGCAGATCTCGTTGCTTGGTCTTTCTCCTCCACTTCCACCTCAGATGATTTCGGTGCTGTTCCTCCATCACTTCCCCCCTCTGACTTCCTCATGGCTGACATTAAAATTTCTTCAGCTGATGTATTTTCTGCCATCACAGGCCTCAATACTAACAAGGCATATGGGCCTGATGGAGTCCCTCCTGTTGTTCTCAAGAACTGTGCTTCTGTGCTTACATCCTGCCTAGGCAAACTCTTTCACCTTTGTCTATCAACTTGTACCTTTCCTTCTCGTTGGAAGTTTGCTCTCATTCAGACAGTCTCAAAGAAAGGTGACCATTTCCAACCCTCTGTCATCCAATTGCTTTAACATCCTGTATTTCAAAAGTTTTCGAGTCAATTCTTGATAGAAAATTTTTAAAGCATCTTTCTTATCACAACCTTCTTTCTGATCGTCAGTATGGGTTCCGTCAGCGACGCTCCACTGGCGATCTTCTCATCTACCTTTCAGACTCTTGGTCATCCTCCTTTCGGGACTTTGGTGAAAGCCTTGCCATTGCACTTGACATCTCAAAGGCTTTCGATCGAGTCTGGCATAAATCTTTAATTTCCAAACTGCTCTCTTACGGTTTCAATCCTTCTATCTGTGCCTTCATCTCTAGCTTCCTTTCTGGTCGTTCTATAGCCGTTGTTGTAGACGGCTATCGTTCTTCTCCTAGATCTATTAACAGTGGTTTTCCTCAGGGCTCTGACCTATCACCAACTCTCTTCCTTTTATTCATCAATGACCTTCTAAGCTGTACATCTAACCCTATCCACTCATATGCTGCTGACTCCACCCTTCACCTTTCCATTCCGTTCCTGCACCATCCATCTCAGCAGTTACTTCAACAAAGGATTAGGCTATGGCATACCTAATGTCTGTCTTGGCTCGTATCTCTGACTGATGTAAAAATAATCTGGTTGTTTTTAATGCATCAAAGACTCAGTTTTTACACCTATCAACCCGACAAAATCTTTCACAGGTATATCCACTAATGTTTAATAATTTTCAGCTTAATCCTGCATCATCCTTGAATATGGTTGAGGTTTCATTTACTTGGGACTTATCTTGGAAAGATCTTATTACATCTCTTGTAAAATCTGCTTCCAAGAGATTAGGTGTGCTAAGCCGACTCCGTTCCTTCTTTACCCCTGCACAATTTTTGACTCTATACAGGGGTTTTATCCGTCCCTGTGTGGAGTCCAACTCTCATGTGTGGGGAAGCTCCTCACATACAGCTTTTCCCAATAGGTTGGAGTCAAAGGCTTTTCATCTCATTAACTCTGCTCCTCTCACCGACTCCCTTCAACCTCTGTCTCTTCGCTTCACTATTGCATGTTTATCTCTTTTCTATTGCTACTTCAATGGTCACTGCTCCTCTGACCTGTCTGCATGCATTCCTCCACCTCTACAATGGACACATAGCACCTGTCTATAGTCAAACCAGAATATGAAGAGCTCTGGGGTGGAGTGGGGGAATAAGGACAGCGCTGCTATATCTTTACCAAAACAATACCACCCAGTATCCAACGTTTACTATTATATTTTGAATGGGATAACTCCGACAAAAACGTGCTACCGTACTTTTGTTACGTTTGGTCTTTTCGGTTCCATTAAGGCTATTATTGGCTGTTACAGTATAAAAATACAAGCTATAAACAGTCCATGGTGGGTGATAGGTGAGTGGCAGTGACTGACCCAAACACACGGGTCACCGGAAACGTGGCACATGGTCTACGCAACGTTGTCACATGTTGTATAGAGTCGTTGTTTATATTCTTATAAAGAAAACAAATCGTTACTATGAAGTTTTTTTTTATATATTATATATGGAGTATTTCAAGGTAATATAAAATTGTTAATATCTTAACATTCGACAATGTATAGTTGAAGGTTTAAATGTTTGGCATATGCGCTTTTTCTTACCTGCCACACCTCAGAGCTCTTCATATTCTTGTTTGACTATAGCAGGAAACTCTCATCCCTTTTCTGTCCAACTCTCTAATGCATGAGTTAACCGTTACTCCCAGTCCTTCATTTATGCAAGAGGTCAACTCTGGAACTGTCTCCCTCCGTCTGTATTTCCAGCTTCCTATGATCTCCGGTCTTTCAAACGCAGTGTGTCCAGGCATCTCGAAATGATTGGAACTTGAATTTGGCTCTCTCTCTTATTTTGTTTTTCTCTTGGAAGGAGCAATTTTGCGGGCTCGTGGCCCTTGGTTCCACATTCCTCACATGAAAAAAAAAAAAAAAATGTTCTCTTTTATGGTGGTGGTGGTGAAGCAGGGATGGCAATTACACTCTTTTAAGGTGGTGGTGGTGGTGGTGGATCAGGGATGGGCAGTATATTCGGTTAAGGTGGTGTTGATGGTTGTGGTGGTGGTGGTGGTGGTGGAGCGGGGATGGACAGCATACTCGGTCAGGTTGTGGTGGTGGTGGTGGTGGTAGTGGTGGTGGTCGTGGTTGTGGAGCAGGAATGGGCAGTATACTCGGTTATGTTAGTGGTGGTGGTGGTGGTGATTGTGGAGCAGGGATGGGTAGTATACTTGGTTAAAGTGGTGGTGGTGGAGCGGGGATGGGCAGTATACTCGGTCACGGTTGTGGTGGTGGTGGTAGTGGTTGTGGAGCAAGGATGGGCAATATACTTGGTTAAATACGAAATTTCTGTCATAAGAAAGCGTTAAATTTGCAGCTTTCAGCTAGAGTGAACTTTACTGATATTGTGGCCTTTGGCCTATTTTGAGTTTGACACAGTGTCTTTTTAATTATATTTTCGTAACCATTAATATAAAGTCCACTCTACCCAGGTCCACCACGAGGAGGTAAGCTGCTTGGACCCACACTATGCCCATCCCATCCTCCCATCCAATAGGCATTTTTTTTTTTTTTTTTGATTTGTAGTCTTTCTTTGTGTTGTATGAGGGCATTAGTTGTCTTGATTCGATCTGTACTTTAACATACCCATCTCTTCTTTCGTTTCCAATCACATGTTTTGAGGCCTGGGTCATAAGATTGATGTGATGCTTCACGGCTTGAGTGTGACACGGATATTTTGGTAGAGAGGCAACATTTGTCACGAATGTTTGAAACAATGCACTCTCAGACATCCCCTTGGTTAGAGGAGGCTCATACACTTCTCTCCAATCAATCATTGAAAAATCTCTTGCTTCAAAATTTAGTTCTGGTACTTGAAAAACGCGTTTCTTTTGGGGCTCTTCCTGGTTCTCATGATCCTCCTACATGCCAGTTCTCGGATATGTGGCATCTCGTCATAAAGCATTGCTGCTAGCAAGTTTTCACTGTGTGCAAAATAGGCATTTCTCTGAATTACTGAATTTATCTTTTGCTCATTGTCTTGCAGTTCTTTAGTTAGTTCAATCATCTTGAAAATGTGTTGTTGACCACTGTGAAAGTTAGGATTTGACTTGATGATAAACCACATTGGTGCATATATCTTAACAATATACTCTGTCATCCTAACAAGACTCCCTGATGGATGAGGTCTAGATAAATATAGCCTGCATACTCGATTTGCCATTGTTAGCCATCTAGAATGGCAGAGTTTTCCTGGCTACCTGACTTCCAGACTTGTACTGCAATGATCATCTCTGATCGCCAAACAAATCTCATACAGGTAATTCTGATCATCACTGAGATCCTTAACAATGTCATCACCCAGATGTGGCATGGCAGAAGATCCTATTTGATGAAAATTTGTAATTGGTTTATTCTGACAGTAGGGAAGCTCTTTTCCAATTGGTCCTGTGAATGATCTTGGCCCATGAGTTACTCCATCTAGTTCTTGAAAGAGATGTCTCAGTGTCAGTTCATTGCAGTGCAAAAGACACACAAACCAATGTAATGCATGTCCTACATGATCCTCGAGAGCTCTAATTGTTCCATTTCTCCAGCCGGTGGTGACGTTTGTCCCGTCACACCCAACAGCTAGAAGTTTCCTGGGGTCAATATTAGGGTCACTCAAAAACATTTGAATTGATGCACTTACTGATTTAGCTGTTCCATCTTTTGGTGTCACATGCCCTAGAAAGTTATGTCCTGATTCTACAATAATGACAATATGCTCCTCTGTAACGTTCTTTCTGTGGTAAACACCATCCTTCAATTTATCTTAAGTAATCGTCACATCTTTTCGACCATCAAAATATAGAGATGTAACCTCGTCTTGTTTCCTGCTTTCAGCCATTACTTCAGAACGATGTTAGGATCTTGCTCGCCTCAGTTTGTGCCTGTTGATAACGCTGGTACTGTCAGTGCTGCTTATGAGGCCCATATCTTGTAGGGTAGCAGTTGCTACTGCTGTAGCAGCCCTATCAGATAAGCCGTATCTGTCACACTCACTAGCAAGAGTTCTCATAGGAGTTCGCATCTGTGTTGAGTCTGTTGACTTTGTTGGGTTAGTTTTCAATCCTGGGTATTCAGAATCAATGTCCACTGAATCTTCACTATCACAGTCAAATACATCTTCTAATTCAGTTGATTGTAGCTTCCTTTTCTTGGAGTTTTCATACAAATCTACATGTGTCTTAAGCTTCTGTTCTCTGCTTTGCTTCCTCTGTAATTTGGCTGTCACTGCCTTATCCAGTGTAGATATATACATACACAAACAACGATACATGGAAAGAACGAGGTCAAAACTCCCTCAACTTCCCCTTTCTTCCTTCTCAAAACATCATAACACCAAACATTCAATTGAACATAAACTACATTCCCAGCCCGCATGCACAAGAAGGCCGATCTAACCTTACAATCTACTGTCACATGCGGCCATATCTGTTACGGAACTGGGTGCGGCTGTGCCTGAGGACCCCTTCACACGCGCTTCCAGCGACAGTGCTCTGAGGTCCTCAGGAGCCTTACCTCAAGATCGGCCTCATAATTTTTATCCTAAAACAGGTCTAATGCCAGTTGTTAACTTAGTATATCCAGGAGGTCTGAGTCAAGTCTCTCTCATGATTATATAGTGGCCCTTTATTTAGCGGATTAGTGTATTGGAAAGCCAGGCTTGGTCTTGCTTTGTTTTATTTGTTAGTTAAAATAAAACGTTGTTTTACTATAATTTTTTATAGTGCATTTAATCAAGAAAAGAAGTGAGCTTGAAAATTTTGTTTTAAAAATTGTTTTAGCACGGGATTGTGGTGGAACAAAAAAGTAATAAAATATTTCGTGAAGCTCTAAATTTATTCTAGATTAGAATTACTGTAAAGTTTTTATCATTAACTTAAGTGTTATCGTGAAAAAAGGTTAAATTTAGTAAAATAAAATTTAGCTTTCCAATACACTAATCCGCTAAATAAAGAGCCACTATATATTCATGAGAGAGACTTGACTCAGACCTCCTGGATATACTAAGTTAACAACTGGCATTAGACCCATTTTAGAATAAAAATTATGGGGTCGATCTTGAGGTAAGGCTCCTGAGGACCCCGGGAACACTGCCGTTGAGAGCGTGTGTGAAGGGGTCCTCAGGCACAGCCGCACCCCGTTCTGTAACAGATATGGCCGCATAAGGCTCTTCCATATAAGGACCTGGTCTCATTCGATGTGTATGTGGATTTGACCCAGGAGTGTATATATGTTATAGGCGAGATAAGCAGGACTGATTGTGGAATGTTCTAGGGCCAGTTCTATTACAGTTGTTTATGGCTGTCGCTCTACATTATCTTTAAGTTTTTGTATAAGTTAGTACATAAGGCGATTTGATGTATAATACCATAACAAGGTGAAATTTGAAGGTGTGTTTGCTATACTAAGAATTTTACTTTTTATGAAAAATTTAAGTGGGGGGGGGAATTTATACTGAGAGTCTGTAAATACTCATTCATGCGAAGCTAATAATTTTGTTTAAGAGAAGTAAACGGAGTTTAACCGCTTTAAGTAGAGGTTAGAAGCCTCTCTTCTGGCCAAAATCTCTCTGGTTAAGCTAGTCTTGGGAGACATCTTTTGAGTGCAAATCAAAATTTTTTATTAAACTATAGCCTATTGTCAGGTTGATAGGTTATCTTCATTCAAGGGCTCCTTGAGTTCATTCGTAGTAAAGACCCAGAAGAAGGACTAGAATAAAGAATAGCCCTACTATTCTTCAGGAATAGACATTAGAAATTTCTAAGATATAAGCGACTGGGAGGATTAGGGTGATTTCTACGTCGAAAATTAGGAAGATAACAGCAATTAAGAAGAATCGTAAAGAAAATGGTAAACGGGCAGATCCTTTGGGGTCAAATCCACATTCATATGGCGAGTTTTTTTCTCGATCTTTGATTGTTTTTTTTTTTTTAGCTAGGATGGAAGCTAGGATTATAACGGCACATCTGATTTAAAAAGTTAGAATTGTAATAAATGATAGAATGATCATTGTTTTTAATGGAAGTTTCTAGTCCTCGTGATTGGAAGTCACGTATGCTGCGTATACTAAAAAAAACTTAGATTCTAAAAGGAAATCTGATTTCCATGATAAGAGCTTAAATCTTAGTCATTTATCTGCCATTTTAGAATGAAGTGGCCGAAATTTGAAGGTATTAGACTGTAAATCTAAAGGTGAGCGGGTCGCTCCTTCATTAGTTTGCAAGGTTTAAAAGATTTTTACTTTTATTGAAAGCTTTGAAGGCTTTTAGTTTGATTAACTTAAAACCTAAAGTCAGATGGGATATATGGTAGGGAATTTCACCTTATCTTAGATCAAAACTTCTTGTGCTTATACACTAACATATACGTTAAATCTCAGTGAATACTCACATTTTTAGATTTGCAATCTAACGTCTAAACAATTCCACTATGAGATTTTAATGCAACGGTGGTTTTTTTCAATAAATCATAAGGATATTGGAACTTTATATTTTGTCTTGGGGGCTTGGGCTGGAATGGTCGGGACTTCTTTAAGGTTAGTAATTTGGGCTGAATCGGGTCAGCCAGGGAGGTTAATTGGGGATGATCAGACTTATAATGTAGTAGTAACTCCTCATGCTTTCATTATGATTTTCTTTACAGTTATGCCTATTATAATTGGTGGTTTTGGAATTGATTGGTTCCTTTAATGTTAGGTGCACAGGACATGGCATTTCCTCGTATGAATAATATGAGGTTTTGATTGTTACCTCCTTCGTTAACTTTGCTTTTAATGAGAGGAATAGTAGAGAGGGGGGTTGGTACAGGTTGGACTGTATATCCTCCATTGTCTGCAGCTATTGCTCATGCTTGGGCGTCTGATGCTTTGGGAATTTTTTCTTTACATTTGGCTGGGGTTTCTTCTATTTTGAGTGCTATTAATTTTATGACTACTGTTATTAATATGCGTCCGCGGGGGATGACAATGGATCGTATGCCTTTGTTTGTTTGGTCAGTGTTTATTACAGCTATTCTGCTTTTAATTTCTTTGCCTGTTTTAGCCGGTGCGATTGCTATGTTGTTAACAGATCTTAATTTGAACACTTCTTTCTTTAATCCAGCTGGAGGAGGTGATCCAGTTCTTTATCAACATTTGTTTTGGGGGGCATCCTGAGGTTTATATTTTAATTTTACCTGCGTTTGGGATAATTTCACATATTGTTAGTCAGGAGTCTGGAAAAAAAAAGAGGCTTTTGGAAGGTTGGGTATGATTAATGCTATGTTAGCTATTAGAATTCTTGGTTTTGTAGTGTGAGCTCATCATATGTTTATTGTGGGGATGGATGTAGATACTCGGGCATATTTTACATCGACAACGATAATTATTGCGGTTCCTACTGGAATTAAGATTTTTATATGGTTAGGAACTCTTCTTGGAACACAAATTAATTATAGACCTTCTATGTGTTGAGGACTAGGATTTATTTTTTTGTTTACGGTAGGAGGATTAACGGGGGTTGTGTTGGCTAATTCTTCAATTGATATTATTTTACATGATACTATGTTGTGGCGCATTTTCATTATGTGCTCTCGATGGGTGCCGTTTTGTGGATTTTTGCTGGGTTGGCACATTGATATCCTTTGTTTACTGGATTAGCGTTAAATCCTAAGTGGTTGAAGATTCATGTTTGTACTATGTTTTTGGGAGTTAATATTACTTTTTTCCCTCAGCATTTCTTAGGGTTGAATGGGATGCCTCGACGGTATTCTGATTATCCTGATGCTTACATAGCTTGAAATGTTTTATCGTCTCTTGGGTCTATGATTTCTTTAGTAGCTGTATTGGGGTTTATTATTATTATTTGAGAGAGGTTGGTGTCTTATCGTGTAGTTGTGTTTTCAATGTATTTTCCTACCTCTATCGAGTGAAAGCATGCTCATCCTCCTGCGGATCATAGATATATGGAAATTCCTTTAGTTTCTAATTTCTATAATGGCAGATGAATGCACTAGGTTTAGGACCTATGAATGAGAATATTATTCTCTTTTAGAATTAATTAATGGCAACTTGAGGGTATATGAGATTGCAAGACAGGGCTTCACCTCTTATGGAGCAGTTAATTTTTTTTTCATGATCATGCGATAGTAGTTTTAATTCTTATTACACCTCTTGTAGGGTATATAATGTCTAGGTTGTTTTTTAATAGGTTTATTAATCGTTTTTTGTAAGAAAATCAAACAATTGAGGTGATTTGGACTGTTCTTCCTGCTTTGATTTTGATTTTTATTGCTTTACCTTCACTGCAACTTCTTTATTTGTTGGATGAAGTTAATAATCCAAGTGTAACTTTAAAATCTTTTGGGCATCAGTGATATTGAAGTTATGAGTATTGAGATTTTTCTCAGTTGGAGTTTGATTCGTTTATGGTTCCTACTGAGGAGTTATGGGAAGCTGGATTTCGGCTTTTAGATGTTGATAATCGGGCTGTATTACCCTTCAACACTCAGATTTGGGTGCTGGTAAGGGCAGCGGATGTTATTCATTCTTGAACTGTTCCTGCTTTTGGGGTAAAAGTTGATGCTATTCCTGGTCGTTTAAATCAGATTAGGTTTTTAATTTCTCGTCCTGGTTTGTTTTATGGTCAGTGTTCGGATATTTGTGGTGCTAATCATAGTTTTATGCCTATTGTAGTAGAAAGAGTTTCTGTTAAGTCCTTTTTGTCATGGGTTACATCTTCTGATGAAGCTTAGGTTAAATTTCACCAGATGACTGATGTTTAAGTGTAGGTCTTTTAAATCTATTATAGTACAATTACTTCTGGTGAGTAGTTAAAAAGATAAGCTAAGGTTAAGCTGATGGGTTCATATCCAATTTATGGGTATAATTCCCTCTGTTTAATGGTTAAAAGTGGTATAGTTCTTAGGGAGGTTGATGCTGATAATGTCAATTTTGTAATTTGGATGTTACCTATACCTCCAAAAGAAATAGTTAATTAATTTGTATTTGATTAAAGGATTTTCTCTTTTGAATTTATTTTTCTTTTCCTAATTTGTTGTTTTTTTCTACTTTAGTTTCGGGAACTTTGCTTTCTATTTCATCTTGTTCATGATTCAGGGCTTGAGTTGGATTGGAGTTGAATTTGTTGTCTTTTATTCCTCTTATAATTACTAAAAGTAATCAGTATTCTTCAGAGGCGGCTTTAAGGTATTTTTTAATTCAAAGTTTAGGGTCTTCTTTAATTATTTTTTCGGCTTCTTTTACGTTAATTTATTTTAGGGTTGCTTCTGTTATTTTGTTTTGTGATTTGATTTTAAAGTTAGGAGGTGCTCCTTTAAATTTTTGGTTCCCTCAAGTTATGGGGGGTTTGCTTTGGCCTCAGGCTATAATTCTGATGAGGATTCAAATAATTGCTCCTTTGTTTTTATGTTTCTTGGCTAGGGTGAGGATAATGTAGATGTATTTTTCTGTGGCTAGAATGTTATCGGCTGTTGTAGGTGCGGTGGGGGGTATTACTCAGACCTCTCTGCGTAAGGTGCTGGCTTTTTCTTCGATTAATCATATTGGTTGGATGCTTTCTTCTATTTTGGTAAGAGAAGTGACTATAGGTGTTTATTTTTTGTTTTATTCTTTTATATCTTTATCTATCGTTGTTCTTTTTCATTTTAAGCAAGCTTTTTATTTTAATCATCTTTTGACATAATTTTTCTGTTGAGGTAAAGATGTTAGTGTTTTTTTCTTTGCTGTCGTTAGGGGGTCTTCCTCCTTTTACTGGTTTTGTTCCGAAGTGGTTAGTTATTCAAGAGTTGGCAGGGGCAGGTAATTTTGTTTTATTAGTTGTGCTTCTTGGATCTGCTCTTGCAACTTTGTATTTTTATCTTCGAGTATCAATTATGTCTTTAACTCTTAAAATCCTAAGTTGGTAATTTCTTTTGTAGATCAGCAGGGATTTAAATGGTTGATGCCGTATTGTATGTTTGTTAATTTTTATGGACTTTTAATTCTGTTTATAACTATAATCGTTTGGTTGATTAGTTAAAGAATAATGTAAGTTTGTCAGGCTTAAGTTATCCTGTGAGGATATCATCCGATCCCTCAGATGGCTCCTATTTTATGGCTCAATTTAGTTATTATGTTTTTAATTACATTTATTGTTTTTATTGTAATGAATTATTATATTAGTTACAAAAAAAAATGAATCAAGAGAGGGGGAGATTAATATTGTAGAAAAGATTTGAAAATGATAGCAAGGTTGTTTTCTATTTTTGAGCCTTCCTCTGGTTTGGTGGAGTTGGAATTAAATTGACTCTCTACTTTTTGGGGATTGATATTTTTGCCTTATATTTATTGGGTTTCTCCTTCTCGGTGATCTGTTGTGTGGTATAGGTTAAATATGGCCTTACATCAGGAGTTTAAGAATATTCTTGGGCCGAGACAACAGAGCAGAACTATTATTTTTGTTTCCTTATTTTCGTTTATTGTTTTTAATAATTTTTTAGGTCTCTTGCCTTATGTTTTTACTAGATCTAGGCACTTAGTTATGACTTTGGGGTTGGCTCTTCCTCTTTGGTTAACTTTTATAATTTACGGTTGGTTTAATCATACTCAGCATATGTTCGCTCACTTAGTTTCTCAGGGAACGCCTGTAGTTTTAATACCCTTTATGGTATTAATTGAAAATATTAGGAATATTATTCGACCTGGGACTTTGGCAGTTCGGTTAATGGCTAATATGATGGCTGGTCATTTGTTGCTGACTCTTTTAGGGGGGACTGGCCCTTCATTGACTTCTTATTTTTTTATTCTTTTATTTGTTGCTCAGGTTTTACTTCTTTTGCTTGAATTTGCTGTTTCAGTTATTCAGACTTATGTTTTTGCCTTTTTAAGAACTTTGTTTGCAAGAGAAATTAACTAATGGCATCATCACATGGACATCATGCTTATCATTTGGTAGAAATAAGACCGTGGCCGTTAACTGGGTCGATTAGAGCAATAATATTGACTACTGGGTTATTTAAGTGATTTCATCAATTTGATATGGACCTTCTTGTTTTGAGGTTTGTCGCTGTTATTTTAACTATAATTTAGTGGTGACAGGATGTAGTGCGTGAAAGGACTTATCAGGGATTACATACTAGAGTTGTGGCTGCTGGATTGCGGTGGGGAATGATTTTGTTTATTGTATCGGAAGTGTTTTTC
The DNA here is from genome assembly GCF_032717465.1 of Coenobita brevimanus. Lineage (NCBI taxonomy): Eukaryota > Metazoa > Arthropoda > Malacostraca > Decapoda > Coenobitidae > Coenobita > Coenobita brevimanus. Next base: position 12,408,803 of record NC_137034.1, read on the forward strand.
TTTTTTTCGTTTTTTTGGGCTTTTTTTCATAGGAGGCTGGCCCCTGCTGTGGAGATTGGTTTAACTTGGCCGCCTAAGGGAATTGTTCCGTTTAATCCATTTCAAATTCCTCTTTTAAATACTATTATTCTTTTGTCTTCAGGGGCTACAGTGACTTGAGCTCATCACGCTATCATAGAGTCTAATCATAATGAAGCTCTTCAGAGTCTTGGTACTACTGTATTTTTATGTGTTTATTTTACAGCTCTTCAGGCTTTTGAGTATTTTGAGGCTCCGTTTACTATTGCTGATTGGGTTTTTGGATCTTGTTTTTTTGTAGCGACAGGTTTCCATGGTTTACATGTAATTGTTGGTACTACTTTTTTGATGGTATGTTTGTATCGTCTTTATATGTGTCATTTTTCTCCGACTCATCATTTTGGTTTTGAGGCCGCTGCATGATATTGGCATTTTTGTTGATGTAGTCTGATTGTTTCTTTATATCTTTATTTATTGATGAGGAGGATAAAAGTAAGTAGGTAGATTAGAAAGCGAAGTTTTGCACTTAGTTTCGGCCTAAGCTTTGACTATGTAGTCTCTAATTTTGGTAGAAGCCAAAGGAGAGGCTAATCACTGTTAATAATTGAATTGAAGTAACCTTCCTATCAAGAGAAGAGCTTCTGTGGTGTAAGTATAACACGATACGTTTTCGCTGTATAGTTAAAATATTTTTTTAGAAGCTAAGCACTTTTAGATGTATTCATCTCTTTCGCAACTTCAACGCGATATTCTACAAATAAATTATAAAAGTAAAAATTAGAGAATGAAAGTATGAGAGTTAGAATTAGGAAGATGTTTATAAAGGATTTAAAGTTCCTATCACTAATTATTTGATGGAGTTTAGACCAGTTTATTAATGTTTGGAAGATTCCTTGACCTCCTCTGATTTCGGATCATCCTTTATCGATTATTTTAGGGTAGTTTAGGCCTAAATTAAGGCTAGATTTGGTTAGGTTAAAGGTGGAGAGGAATGGTAGAAATCATATAGAGCCTGAAAATACTACTAGTGGGTAAAAGTTGAGTGAGTTTAACTTGAAGTTTACGTTTATGATGTTGAGTAGGTAGCCTATTAGTCCTCCGAGGATTCTGATTGTTAATACTAGATTTTTTATAAGGGGAGAAAGGCAAATAGCATAGGATTCAGGAAATATTAATCAAGATAGTAATGCTTCTCTAAGGATTGCTCCCCTTCTAAGAGCTAGTATGGGGGAAGTTATGATGGAAGATGAGTCGTCAATGTTTCTGAACCTGGCTGAATTAAATTCTCCGGTTATAGAGTAGAAAATTAAGCGGAAAGTGTAACATACTGTTAATATTGTTGCGAAAATGTAAAGGAATAAAATGACAGTATTGATTCATCTTATAAAAGCAATTTCTAGGATGAGATCTTTAGAGTAAAATCCTGCTGGAAAGGGGGTTCCGCATAATGCTAGGTTTGCTAGGTTTATGCATATACAGGTTAAGGGTATGGAAGTTACTAGTCTTCCTATGAGTCGAATGTCCTGGTATTCTTTTACATTATGAATTATGGCTCCGGCACATATAAATAGAAGAGCTTTGAATAGCGCATGGGTAAGAAGATGGAAGAATGCAAGGTCTTTAAATCCTAGGGATAGGATTCTTAATATTACTCCGAGTTGACTAAGGGTTGATAGAGCAATAATTTTTTTTTTAAATCATATTCGAAATTAGCTCCTAGCCCTGATATAAATATTGTTAGAGAGCTGAACAGGAGTAGGGTTGGTAAAACTGTTTCGGATAGTGCGGGTCTAAATCGGATGAGGAGGTAGACTCCAGCTGTAACAAGGGTTGAGGAGTGAACTAGTGCTGATACTGGTGTTGGGGCTGCTATGGCAGCATGTAGTCAGGCTGAGTATGGGATTTCAGCTCTTTTGGTTATTGCTGCTATAACGATAAGTCTTTATATTAATAGTGTGAAGTTATCGTCTAGGTAAAATACATGGAAAATAAAATTTCAGCCCCTTCGATGAATATTAAGGCGATTCTTAAAAGGATTGCTACATCTCCAACTCGATTAGATAAAACGGTTAGTATTCCGGCGTTTGCGGATTTCTCGTTTTGATAGTAAATTACTAGTGCATAGGATATATACTAATCCTAGACCATCTCATCCTAAAAGAATGCTAATTAAGTTGGGACTGATAATTAAGGAAAATTATGGATAAGACGAAAGCTAAAACTAAGTATATAAATCGGTCTAGGTTGGGGTCTCCTTCTATGTATCTTCCTCTGTAAAAAAGTACTATTGCTGAAATGAATATAACGAACCCTATGAATATTAAGGATATTCAGTCGAAAATGTATGTTGCAACGATAGAAGATGAGTTGATCCTCAGGATTTCTCATTCGATAGTATAGCATGTTTTGCCAAATAAGCATAGAAGTGATGTGAATAAAGAGATTAGAGAGAAAAATATTAGGAAAACTATTCTTGTCAGGTGTACTGAAATTTTTCAAATCATGGTTTAGGATAAAATTTTTATTTTTTATCTCCACAAACTAACGTTTTAGTAATAAACTACCCAAACGAGTTAAGCTGTAATATAGTTAGGATGTATGAAAGTGGTATAAGTTTAATTAGAGGTTAGGTATCATTAAGTTTCTTTTTTGAATTAAGATGTTTAGGGGAATTCAATGAAGTCTTAAAACTAAGTATTCTCGTACTTTTCCCGAGCAAAAAGAGTAGAGAGATCTGGAAAATACACCGTGTTGTCTAAGTTAGTATAGATAAAGGGTGTAAGCTGCTCTGAAAAAAGATAGTAACTTGATCCTTAAAGTAGTTAGTTTGTTTCAGCTAATGATTCTTATAATTAGATTGGTTTCTCCTAATAAATTAACGGAAGGTGGTGCAGCTATGTTACTGATTCTTAGTAAGAATCACCATAGTGCCATTCTTGGTATAAAGTTTAACAAGCCTTTATTGATTAGAAGACTTCGTCTTCCGATTCGTTCGTATACTATCTTTGCAAGGCAGAATAGCCCTGAAGAACATAAACCATGACCTACTATCACAACAACGGCACTGTTTATACCTCATCATCCAAATGTTAGGAATCCACAAAGTACTAATCTTATGTGAGCTACGGAAGAGTAGGCAATGAGAGATTTTATATCTACTTGTCGTAGACAGATAATACTGACAAAGAATCCTCCTAGAATTCTGAGCCTGACTCATAATCATCTTAGGTTTTTATTTACTTCGGTAAATAAAGGTAAGATTCGGATTAAGCCGTAGCCTCCTAGTTTTAGTAAAACTCCGGCTAAAATTATTGATCCTGCTACGGGAGCTTCAACGTGTGCTTTAGGTAGTCATAGGTGAAATAGGTATATTGGCAGTTTTACAATGAAAGCTATAATAGAGGAAACGAATCACATAAAAGAAAGGATCCTTAGGTTAATTCTTTGATAAAGAGCTCCTATAGTGAGTGTTCCGTTCGTTTTATAGATGTAAAGTAGAGAGGCCAGGAGAGGGAGGGATGCAAATAGGGTATTGAATAGTATATAAACTCCTGCTTGAATTCGTTCGGTTTGGTATCCTCAACCTAGGATTAAAATCAGGGTTGGGATTAGGGAAGCTTCAAAGGTGATATAGAATAGAAGGTAGTTTATAGATCTAAAAGTTAATACTATAAAAATTAATAAAGCTAAGTTAACTAATAAAAATAGTCTGGGAAAATTTGAGGTGAATGTAATTTTTACTCTAGATATAATAATAAGTGCTATGATTCAGATGCTTAGTAGGATTAAAACGTATCTTAAGTAGTCTGTACTTAACCTAAATCCTAAGTTGTATATAAAGAAGTCGTGATTGTATAAAATGGCGAATAAAAACGATACAGCTAAGATTCCTGTTTGAATTAAAGACCAGTCCTTTACAAATGTCATTAATATAAAGAGTATAAATAGGTACTTTAGCATTCTAACCTTTTAAAGGCTCTGAAGTAATCGTTTCCGTGGGAGCGAACAATGGAAACCAGGAGAGCTAGACCCAGGGCTCGTTCACAGGCTGCTAGGACCAGGAAAAAGAGAGAAAAAAATAATTCGTTTCCGATTGAGGAAAGGCAGTTAGATATTAAGAAAAAGATTCCGAGTATAATGAATTCTAATCTTAAGAGGGTGTTTAATAAATGTTTTCGGTTTGAAGCGAAAGCTCATAGTCCTCTAAAAATTATAATAAATGCAATAAATAAGAACAAGTCATTTAAAGTTACCATTTGTTTTAATAGTTTAAATAAAAACTCTGGTCTCGTAAACCAGTAATGAAATTTTTTTCTTGAAACACCAATAGATTGGGGTGATAATGTATGGACTTCCTTTTATTATTTTGTTTTCTTTATTTATATGCGTTTGATTCCTTTGTCGACAGGTCTTGTACTATAAATTCAAACAGTTTTAATTTCAATTACTACGGGGTTGTTTGCTAAGAGTAATTGGTTTTCGTATATTTTATTTTTTATTTTTTTGGGTGGAATATTAGTATTGTTTATTTATGTTGCATCTTTAGCAGCTAATGAGCAGTTTAAGGTTAGAAGAGAATTTTTTTAAACCTTTTTTTTAGCATTAATTATCAGATTTTTTTAATTTTTGTGGATCCTGTAATGATGGCAAATAAGATTGGAGAGTCAACTACAACTTTTTTATCTAAGTATTCTGACGTTAGAAATTCTGCTATAAATGTGAGAACTATTTATAATGAATCTAGGGCTATATTTACGATGTTTATTATTAGTTACTTGCTTTTAACGTTGTTTGTAGTCGTTAAGGTGATAAGTTCGTCTTCTAGTCCTTTACGGTTAATAACTTATGATAACCGCTGCGTAAGTTTCATCCATTGTTAAAAATTGCTAATGGGGCATTAGTTGATACACCAATTCCAAGAAATATTTCTATTTTTTGGAATTTTGGGTCGTTGCTTGGACTGTGTTTGGTTGTTCATATTGTTACTGGTCTGTTTCTTGCCATGCATTATGTTGCGCATATTGATTTGGCATTTTCTAGGGTAGCTCATATTCAACGAGATGTTAATTATGGGTGATTATTGCGGACTTTACATGCCAATGGGGCGTCTTTTTTTTTTTTTTTTTTTTATATCTTCATATTGATCGAAGGATGTATTTTGGTTCTTACATGATTTTTCATGCATGAATTGTAGGTGTTGTAATTTTTTTTTTTTTTTTGGTAATGGCGACGGCTTTTTTAGGTTATGTTCTACCATGAGGTCAAATGTCTTTTTGGGGTGCGACTGTAATTACTAATTTGTTTTCGGCAATTCCTTATATTGGCACTTCTCTGGTTCAGTGGATTTGAGGAGGATCTGCTGTAGACAATGCTACTTTAACTCGTTTTTTCACTTTTCATTTTTTGTTTCCGTTTGTTATTGCTGCTGCAACTTTGGTTCACATTTTGTTTCTTCATCAGGCTGGGGCTAACAATCCTTTGGGTGTTTTAAGGCAAGTAGATAAGGTTCCTTTCCATCCTTATTTTACTTTTAAGGATATTGTTGGGTTTTTGGTTATGTTAATGGCTCTTGTATTGCTTACTTTGCTTCATCCTTATCTTTTAGGAGACGCGGACAATTTTATTCCTGCGAACCCTTTTGTGACTCCAGCTCATATTCAGCCGGAATGGTATTTTTTATTTGTTTATGCAATCTTGCGGTCTATCCCCAATAAACTGGGAGGTGTTATTGCTTTAGTGCTTTCGGTGGCAATCCTTATGATCCTTCCTTTTACTCATTTTTCACAATTTCGGAGTCTTGGGTTTTATCTGTTAAATCAAATTTTATTTTGGTTTTTGGTTTCTGTAGTTGTTTTATTAACTTGAATTGGGGCTCGTCCCGTTGAAGATCCTTATATTATTACGGGTTAGGTTTTGACAATTTCTTATTTTAGGTTTTATTTCATTATACCTTTAGCAGCAATGTGGTGGGATAAAATGTTAGACTAACTGCTTAGTTTAAAAAAAAAAAAACAAGTGTTTTGAAAGCATTAGATAAGATCGGTTCTTAGTAATCTTACGGAGAAGGTGTTTACCTTGTCTTTGACATACCTAATCAGTGCCTGAACTAACTGGGGGGGGGGGGAAGTGGCATATACTGCGTCTGGGTCTGGAAGAAATTAATTGATTTTTGTTCAGGCAGATCAAAGGTCAAATGTCATGGGTCAAAATAAAAAATCAATGTGCGGTATTATCTAGTGAATGCCTGGTCCGATTTGCATCAAAATTGGCACATACAATGTGTATGTGTCCGAAAAGAAGTTCTTCGAGTGTGGTGTGGATTGATAAGAAGTCAAGGTCATAGGTCATGGATGAAATTATTAGTTCAGGTGTCAGCATTATCTCAAGGAGGCCTGATTTGATTTTTAACTCTGTCAAGGCGTAAGGCAAAGCAAGCTCGCTCCCCTTCCCCCCCCCTCTCTCTCTCTCATCATTGCACCTAAACCTTTAATCCTAAAGTACCCACCTCAACAGGTAATACTCCTATCACCCCTTCCCCACCCATGCCATAATTCCACCACATTCCACACACTTCTTTCCCCCTACTCCCATTTCTTCATCCCTTGACACTATATCTTGAGGGATAATTTTTAATATGGCTTGGCTGCATGCACCAACTAATTGTACCACACCCATTTCCACAGCCTATACATCCATTCCCTACCTCTGCCGTTGTTCAAATCTCCATCTCATCCTAACCAGTCCTTTGTTCACCACCTCCATTTCTTTACTTTTCCCTTCCCCCCTCCCCCTAGCTTTTTTTACGGTTTCACGATGCGATGCAAGCCAGGCAGTCGATGAACATGCATATCATTGAAATTTGCGCATATGATGTGAGTGGTGGTAGGGGTGGGAACTGGTGAATCGATACTAACACAAATCAAAGATCAAAATCATGAACCAAGGTCAACGTTCAGGTGCGACATCACCGTCATCTCTGAGCACCATCTCTACTTGATTTTATGGACATTCTCATTCCTTTTCACTCTAGCTGCTGCCCAGTCACACACATTCACTAGACTCTCAGCTCCACTTAACCTCCTTCTTCCACGTACGCAGGGTGCAGGGCAGGTGTTGTGTGTATCAGTATGAATCTCTTAGATGTGACTTATTTCAGTCATATAATGCCAGGTGACCGAAGCTAATCCTTTGTGATGAGGCTTTATGATAGTATCTTAACCACTTCAAATATAATCGCATATGGTACAATGAACAGAATATGAAAACCAAGGTCCAGGGAATACCAGGTCATTTCACGCGCACGTTGGCGTGACCGTGATGACGTCAGTAGGCGTTATGACAGCTGGCCTGCTCTTCCTCCCTCTCTCTCCTTTTTTTCCCTCAAACATTATTCGTTTATTATTTTTCTTAGTCTGTTCTCTCCACCTTCATTTCTTTTCTCATCCAATTGTTCCCTTCCGTACCTCATTTCCCAACAATTCCCCCCTTCCTTTCCCTATCCACTCTTCCTTCGTTCTTTTCTCTCCACCCTTCATGTATTTCCTTCCCTTACCCTGTTCTTTCCTTCTTTCTCTTCTGTTCCCCTCTCTAGTTTTATTCTCATCAATACATACAATATACTGTACTGCACGTTTACGTATATCTGTACTAATTTCCTATAAATGTTGGTTTACCTAACTGTGAAAGGTGTGTGTGTGTGTGTGTGTGTGTGTGTGTGTGTGTGTGTGTGTGTGTGTGTGTGTGTGTGTTTGTGTGTGTGTCTGTGTGTGTGTGTGTGTGTGTGTGTGTGTGTGTGTGTGTGTGTGTGTGTGTGTGTGTGTCCATTTCTATTTCTTTCATTTCTCCTTTTCTTTCCCCATCTCCTTTCCCTTTTCTTTTCCCCCTTCCTTCTTCCTCTATCGTCCATCCCATTCCTTTCCTCTTCCACCACTCCATCTAACTTTTCACCTACATGTGGTAATTCCTTTACAAACGTCGCACGCCCTTCCTTCCTTACTAATGCGTTTCCCTCACCTTCCTTCTTAAATCCCTCCCTTCCCCTGCTCCCTTTCTCACAGGATCAGCTCACACTCACTTAGTGTTCAAAAGTAAACCACAACCTTCCTCTTTACTATATATCCGAGTATGTACATGTGTGTATATATATATATATATATATATATATATATATATATATATATATATAGAGAGAGAGAGAGAGAGAGAGAGAGAGAGAGAGAGAGAGAGAGAGAGAGAGAGAGAGAAAGAGAGAGAGAGAGTACCGTATATAATTAGATTGATTAATAAATATGCTTTCCTGCATTTATCCCCATACATATGCTTTCCTATATTTATCCCCATAGCTTAGGCATGCCGGTACTATTTTTTTTTTTTTAATGAACATTCTCAAGCTATTGTAGGCTTATTAATACATATGCTTAATTGCATTTATCCCCATAGCTTAGGCATACTATTTTTTTTTTCTAAATCAACACTCATAAGCTATAGAAGGCTTATTAATATATATGCTTTCCTGCATTTATCCCCATACCTAATACATACTGTTCTTTTAATCAATATTCTTAAGCTATCGTTAAGATCATATTTTAAAAAATCTTACTTTTAAATATTACTAAAACAAATGTCACATAAAGCTGTACTGTACACATGTATACACCTAGACATCTTGATGTGGGAAGGCACAAAGTTGGTACTGCATCCTCCGCTAATTTTCGGATCTTTACTGAAACTGGAATGCCCAGGAGTTCATATTTTAGATTTCTTTTAAAGGAATCAGCTTTAAAATGTAAACTACATATCCTTGCATTATTGGGATTGAAACTGTCTTTTCTCAGACACAGATTAATCCACTTCTTTCTAAGTTCATCTTAAGGAAATCTGTGTAGAGAATACTCTCTTTTGTGTGAACAGGAAGAATTGCATTCAATCTGGCATTTTTTTGGCCTTGAGCACGACCCGATCAGTGTGGTGACCTAGATCAAACTGAGACAGCAGGCCTAGTGACGTCATGCGCGGCTAGGGATCCGTTTTCGTCCCTTCGCAGACTGACCTGGTATTCTCTGGATCTAGATGAAAACGTCATCATACACATAGAGCTACTGGAGATTATTCCTTACTCCCACACTACCAAATGTCCATCCTAAACTGAATAAAATCGTTCGTAGGTTTAAAAGAAATTTTTTTTATATAACATCACCCTAATAAAAGTGCCGTTATGCACTGAAGGTACTCTTTTGTTCTTCCCATCAAATTATACATATGTGTCTAGGATTTTAGGTCGCTATTAACACCTTCACCTCATAGGCTCTCATCTAAGCAGAATTATATTATCTGGATACAGAACAGCTAAAACGTCATCATAATGAAGTATTTTTGTCGATAGTCAGTACCTGCAGAATATATACAGTGAAGCTTAACTTCAAATAAAATTATCATAATGGGAAGGTTAATTCGGTATATGCCTCTTTCCTAGGAGACAAAATAATGTTTCGAAACTACGTCTTTCCAGGAACATGCACTGTATTTGGCACTGATTTAGCACTACAGGGGCAGTGGGGTACACTGGAAACCAGGTTACCTGTGCTGTAACAAAAAAATATGGTAACCTTTCTGGGGGTAAACCTGTATTGTTAGCAATACTTTATATTTTGTACTTAGATGTAATTGTGTCTTGGAGTACGTACATAAATATGAATTTATTAGTTTTTACCCAAATAATTGGTTATTTTTTTTCGTTTGTTTTTTGTAAACAGATTCGTATTTGTTCATTTTTTTTTCACAAATTTTATCTAAATTCTAAATATGTTGTGATAAGTTAATGAACCTATATGGAGCTATCAAATTGTATAAGAATTATGAAAAATAATATGTTTTAGTAGAAAGTTATGGAAAAAAATATGTACCATTTTTACTTTTTCATTTCCAGTTGTGTTTCATTTGCCCTGTCGCCCCTTTTGTTTACAATAAGTCTCATCCATGATCTAAAAGGGGGGGCAAAGAAAAGAAGGTTCCACCTAATAAATTTTCAACAACCAGCTCAGAAAAAAAATATTAAGGCTTTTCCATTTTCTAAATGTATTTTCTTGCTTAAATACTCACTTTCAGTGTTAAATGAAAAAAGATAAACGAAATTACACATACACCAAAGGATATTTCAGTACAACAAACATATGTATATTATTTTTTTTTATTTTAACTTTGGGGTCCATTGGACAATGGGTCACCTGTGGTGTAACAAGAAAAAAATTAAGATTGCCTATATATATATATATATATATATATATATATATATATATATATATATATATATATATATATATATATATATATATATATATATATATATATATATATATAAATATATATATATATGGGATCTTTCATAAACCGAAATATATCTACTTGTGACAATGAAAAGAATATTGAATAAAAAATGAAGACGATAAGACAATATCAGCTTCATTTTGGGAAGTGTGAGTGAAGTATAGTTTTCTTTTTCTTCTTCTCCAGGACTATAAGGAACCAAGAAATGTGGGAAAGATGCAAGAGGGAAATAAAACTGAGAGGCGAAGGAAAAACAATGTCCTAGTTTGGGGCGATCCCATTCCACATAGTTAATTGTCACCTGGCATTAGTCACTTTGAATGTGGAAACTTTAGCTACAATGGCCTGTTAAGTATGACCCTCCCTCTTCCCTTTCACCAATCTCTTTCCACACAATCTCTCCCCTGAGCACACGATAACTTCCATTCTCTCTCTCTGTCTCTCTCATTACACATTTGTTTTGCTAGTCTTTTCACTTTTCTTTCATTTGCTTTTCTGTCCCTCTCACTTTCGCTGGTTAAACTAGGAATCTTTGAATATACAGCTCATTTCTTGAATCTCTGTCTATCTGTCTATCTATCTATCTATTGTCAGACGCCTTAATCATGCAAGGGATGGCCACGAGCAAATCGTCTCCGTATGGCCCCGTCTCCAGTTATTTCACTGCACTACTCCACCTCGCACACCCCTCTCTCATATACCTCTCCACTCCACCCCTCCATCTCATCCATGGCCTCCACCTCACTCATATGCATTTTTCTCGTCAGTCTCTCGCTCTCCATCCTCTCCAAATGGCCAAACCAGCTCAATGTATTTCTCCTAACTAATTCTATCACATCCACACCACAACACTCCTTCACTTCCATACTTGTCTGTCTCTCCATGAAGCTCTGCATGCTCCTCTCAGATAACTCATTTCCAGTGCTCTCAGTCTTGACTTGTGTCCGTCCAAGGTCCAAGTTTCACTTCCATACAGTAGAGTTGGTTTCACAACACTGTCATGCAGCGACTTTCTTACTTCCATGCTCACTTCCATGTTTCTTATCATTGCTTTCAAAGAACCAGCAACATTTCTTCTTTGTTGTACCCTTTCAAGCACTTCACCCTCTAAACTTCCATCCTTCCTCAGCACACTATTCTAGTACTTAAACACACTCCCATTTTCCAGTTCCTCCTCATTCAACCTCACTGTACATTCAGTGACTTCATGTCTCTTGAAGACAATAACATTATTCTTCCCTACATTCACCTTTAGATTCCGTTTCTTACACACTCACCCAAACTCATTCACCAAGCCCTCCAGCTCCTCTTCGTCTTCACTTAACACAGTATCATCTGCCCTCTCTCATTAGGGCCCTCCATCATCCACTGCCCTACCTTGTTTCTCTTTTATAATCCCATCCATATATAGACTGAACAACCATGTAGACATGACACATCTGTGTTTCAGTCCAACATTCAAATAGAAAAATTCACTCAGTTTGCTATCCACATGCAGTGCAGCCTTAGCACCCTGATACATATTCTTCACGGCATTCAGCAACTTCTCATTTACTTCACATATTCTTAATATTTTCCACATTTCTTCTCTATCCACCCTGTCACAAGCTTTCTCCAAATCCTTGAAAGCGGCATGCAACTTCTTTTCCTTCTCTAGAAACTTTTCCACCAAAGACCTAAGAATGATTATCTGATCTACACAACCTCTTTCTTTTGAAAACCTCCCTGTTCTTCTCCAACTGATTCCTTTGTTATTTTCCTAACTCTGTCAATAAGCATCATTCGATATTCTTTTCCTGCTACACTCAGATGACAAATGCTCCTGTGATTATCACACACTTCTATTTCCCTTTTTCCTTTGCACGGGGCAATAATTATACCCGACTTCCAATCCTCCTGGACTCTACCTTCCTCCAATGCCAATCTGCATATCTTCCATAGCCATTGTACTACTATCTCCTGTGCTTCAGCATTTCACCACACACTCCATCAATTTATGGGACTTTCCCCGTTTTCACTTTCTTCATTGCTTCCACAACTTTCATCCTACTAATATCTCCCTCTCTTCTCACATCCCTCCCCATCCCACTCATTCCCCAGCCGCTGTTACTTGCATTACTTTCATTCTCTATGTTCAATAATTCCGTAAGGTGTTCTCTCCATCTGCTCACCTTTCTCCCTTCTCAACTAGCAATCTACCATTTTCATCCTTAATTAACTCTCTAACTTTTTATATCACCTTGTCTAACTCTCTTTACCTCTTTCCAGAGAATTTTCTGATATTCCCTCTACTTTACACTCAAATTTCTGAAAAATTATTCATCCACTCTCCTGTTACTCTCTCTTATTAATCTTTTCACCTCTCTTTTCCTCTCTACATATAACTCTCTCTACTGTCTCTCAGTTCCCTCAGCATCCCCGTTTCTCATCCATTCACTATATGCTTTCTTCTTTTGTGCCACAACCTGTCTCACGTCTTCATTCCACCATGCTCTTCCTTACACTCCCGTTCGTTTTCTTTTCACCCCACACACCAACTCACACGCTGCACAGATTTCTTCTGTGAATATTTTGCACACATCTTCCACGCCCCCCATCTGCTCCAAATCATATTTACCCAATCTCTCCTCCAAGTCTCTCTTGTATTCTGCCATTTTTCCTTCCTCTTGCAGCCTTTTTACCTTCCTTGTATGACGTACTTGTTCCTGTTCCTCTATTTCACTTGAACCTTGACTTTCACTATCACCAGGTGGTGATTAGAAAGGCAACTCCTCAACCTCAATGTTTTCTTGCATCCATTACACACCGTCTCATTCTATCATCCACACATACATAATCAGTCAATGTATTCCGTTCATTAAGTTCACCACCCAACCTTCTCTTCACTCGCCAAGTATATCTGTGAATCATTTTGTGTCTAAAGAGGGTTTTGGCTATCGCCAATCCCCTCCATGCACAAATGTCCAGTAGAGCACTTCCACTCTCATCCCCTTCTGTGGGCACACCCTACACACCAACTACTCCATCCACCTTCACATATCTTACTTTCCATTTCGTATCTCCAATAACAAATACTCTCTCATTCCTTTCAAACTTTTCCATGCATGCTTCCACGTTCGTCCAGAACTCTTCATTCACGGTACCTGGACCATCTTGCTTTCACACACACACACACACACACACACACACACACACACACACACACACACACAATCACCTACATTTGTAGTTCAGCTTTCAACCTTACACACACAATCCTTGAGCCAACGGATCCATACACTCTTATATTCTCCTTCCATCTCTTGCACAGAACAATACACACTCTTCCTTTTGCCCTCTCATTCTCTCCCATTCCCGCGCATATACCCCATCTATACTCCCATTCTCTCACAGTCTCACTTATCCATTTATTCTCGGTTATTCCACATGCATCCACTTTTGCACCATCAAGTACCTGGACAATCTCTCTCTCTCTCTTTCACCTCATCTTTCTCACTCCTTACATGTCACAATCCGTACCATGTCCTTTATTTGGTCCTTAGTCGTCAACTTTTGGTCAGTCTTGTCCATGGCTTCTTGTTTGTATTTTTAGTTAATTGTTTTCTGGGGAGGGGTACTAACCCTCAACCAACCCACTTGAAGTCACATAGGAAACTCATGTTGGTTGGTTATAAGGTTACCACCCAGCATTGTCAATAATTTCCTGGTTTACAGGAAATCTTTAGGCTTGCCCTAAAGCAGAGTACAGCTACACTAAGTGGGTGGATGAAGGTAACTCTCACCTACCTAAATACCAATTTTTTACTCGTCCAGTAAAAAGCTCAGAGACGAACTACCAGCAAATTCTATCTCTTCCAAATAAACGACACTAAGAATAATTATCCATCCATCCATCCATCATCCAATCCTACATTGCCCCATGAGGAGCGTAGGAGCCCTGGGCTAGGCAGTTGGTCCCGACATTTAAGATGAGAGTGACCAGCCTCACTCATCCCTGAGTGGCATTACATGAGCAATCAACCCCAACCACCCCTTGTATATGAACCTTCACCGGCTCAATCAGATTGGAGCGCAGTAATTACCAACTAAACCACCAGGCGCCATAATTTGGTTATATGGTTACCACCCAGCGTAGTAAATGGTGTCCTGGTGTACAGGAAACCATTTGACTTGTCACTCAATGTAGAGTCACCCACAGGCCGAAGGAAGTGGAAAGAATGAAGGAAAGAAAGACAGAAGAGGGAGTGTAATTAAATAATTAAATAAAAAAGTAAGTTACAAAGCATCGTCTTAGAGGCAAAATAAATCCTTTAACACTTTTTTTTTCAGGGTTGAACAGCATAGAAACAAGAAGTCCATTTATAATGGCTACTGAATCAAAACTATGGGCAGTTTTTATTATTCGATTCCATAAATTTATTACCACTGATGAATATGAGACAATCTGTAGCAATGTAGATTACAGTGGACAACATAAACTCAGAAAAAAAAAAAAAAACATATTCGACCACCACCTTTCAGCTTTTGGTCATATTATTTATTTTTCTAAAGGACTTGCACAAGGGAAAATTTCTCAGGGGATCGATGTACTGTAGGCTACAGTATTTGCTATCTTGTTATGGACTTCCTGGTGATACGACACCCATTAATTTTATCAGATAATTTTTATATGCATATATACGTAGTTTTCTCCAAGTTAATATACAAATGAGGATGGAAGATGTCAAGAGGATAACAGGTAGATTTAAAATGACTGACTTGATGACAGGTAGCAAAGATGCAGAAAACTGAGTGGTGGCAATGTTCTCTCTCTCTCTCTCTCTCTCTCTCTCTCTCTCTCTCTCTCTCTCTCTCTCTCTCTCTCTCTCTCCAACCCATGGTGGTGGGCGTGTCAAGGATTAGTTATAAATGGGGGATTTCTGTTTTGAGAGAAATCTGTCGAAGGTCTAGGTCACAGGACAAAAAGTCAAATATTCTCCCCTTAGACCAGTTGGTGGGCTCGGGTGTTGCATTATCTGTGTGCTCATTGTTGTGTGAATAATCTCCCTTTTCTCTAACATGGTCTAAAATTACCACCTCTCCATCCTGAATGCTGAGTTGTAAGAAGAGAATAACACTAGAATATGACCTCCGTAACAAAACAGTGCTATTGGAGGGATGTAGAGCCGCAGTGTTGTCTTTTTCCACCACTGAACTACGTGAAATAAGATGCAAAATGACACAACTCTGAGCCAGGTTAGGGTGAAAACAATTTAGTGAACTTCATCACCTACCGTAGACGAAATCTGGGCTTCAGGTATGGAATTATCTACATAGTTTGACTCTGTATCCTAATTTCATTTTACACATCATCATCGTCATCATCATCGTAGTCGTCGTCATGCTTCTTAGTAATGTAAGAGGATACGTGCAATCGACGATAACATACCATTAAATTCTGATCACTGGAGTAGCAACCACATGCAATATTCTCCTTCATTCTTTCGTCATTAAAGATTCCATATCCCCGATATTTTTTTTCCCTTTCGTAATAACGGGATATATTGCGTGTATTGGTCCATGTGTTTTCAGTCAATCAGCATCAGGGTAAACTTAATTTAGTTCAAAATCTTTGTGAAATAAAAAAGAGAAGAGAGAAAATAGTGTGACTACCTTTGAAAGTAAGAGTTGCTGTTACTGTGGCACCAGGCTCATCAGAACATGAAACCAGTGAACTGCAGGCTGAAGTTCTCCCTCTCCATTTGGATTAATTTATTGTCCACCTGCCCGTATTGTGAAATTGACAAGATATACAAACAAATAACGGAAGTCTGTTGCACCCAGAATACTGTAATTGTTGGAGATTTCATCTTACCAGTACCAAGATGGACTGGATCCTTATCTTTACACACAGGGGTAGACTTGTATACTAACTTACTTGAAAGCTCATTATATCAGATTGTATAGCAACCCAGGCATGGAGAAAATATCCTAGATCACATATCGGCGACATCAGAAAACTATGTTCATAAGGTTCAAGTTGAAGGATTTACTACTAGTGCTCATCATGTAGTCACATTCAACCTCAGTTTTTGCAACGCCAGCCAAAATTCTAGTTACGAGAAAATCCCAGACTACAAGAAAGCGTACTTTCAAAATTTAAGTTAAATTTAGGTAGCAGTGAATGGGAACTGATTACTGAAAGTACGAATATACACACAGCATGGACAGAGTTCAAAGAAATCCTTAACAAGGAGGTTAAGCAATGTGTACTGATCCGTAATTGAAGACCAGTCAAAAATAATAAGACAAAATGGTGAAAGAGCAATATTAAGAGAAGTCTTCAGCAAAGAAACTTGCTTATCAGAAATACAACACCACTAAAAATGAGGATAAAGATATTTACCGTAACTTACTTTGAAATGCTATGAAGTTAATAAATCAAAGTAAGAAAAACCTTGAAACTCATTTTGCAAGTATCAGTAAATAAAACCCCAAAGAATTTTTTAGTTATATCAGAAGTAAAAAAATATTAACACTAACAATGGGACCACTAGTATCAGCAGATGGTGAGCATACAAATGTTGGAACGGAGATCTATCTATCTATCTATATACCTAGGCTGCTTCCCCCAAGGAAAGGGAGGTAGCCGAGACAGGACGACACACTCTCCATTTACTCATCCATTCAAACACATTCATTCACATCTTAGCCCCAAAGGGGAGAACGGACAGATCCTCACCGCACCACACCGCACGGAGATGGCTAAGATTTTTAATACTTTCTTACATCTGTATTTACAGTAGAACGTTCATGCTTAATCCAAACATTGTCCTCCACACAGGTAGATGAGGACAACAGACTGAAAGAAATTATTATCAGTGAGAGGGATGTACTCTTTGCAGTAAATAAACTAAAGATAAAACAACAGGGCCAAACAGAATATCTCCAAGAGTCTGAAAGGAGATAAAAGACGACATTGTGAAACCCTTAACACATATATTCAATATCTCTTTCAGACTCAGCACACTACCAAGTGGCTAAAAATTAGCAAATGTAACTCTGATATTCAAATAGGGAGACAAATCTCAACCCAGCAATTACCGACCAATAAGCTTGACATCAGTTGTTTGCAAATTGTTAGGAACTATAAATAAACTGGTCGAGCATTTAGAACAGAACAAGCACATCAAAGACTTTCAGCACGGATTCCGAAATAAGCGTTCATGTCTTACCAATCTACTTGAGTTTTTCAGTGATAGTATCAACATGTAGGACAGCACTAAATCAGTCGATGTCATTTACCTTGATTTTAAAAAAGCATTTGATAAAATTCCACATATTTGACTTGTTGGGAAACTGCATGTCCATGATATCGGTGGCAGTGTACTATTATGGATTGATAGCTGGCTCACAGATCGTAAACAAAGAGTTGTACTCAATGGTAATGAATCAGACTTAAAAAATGTTATAAGTGGAGTACCGCAAGGCTCGGTTTAGGGTCCTACATTATCATGATTCATCATCATCATCTGGACCTCCTTTCCCACCTAGGGGCAGGGTTCTTCATTTATATAGATGACATTGATGAAGGCGTGTTTTGTAAAATATCAAAATTTGCTGACAATACGAAGATTGGTGATTGAGCAAATACCCCAGAAAAAAAGAAAATTGATTCAAAGGGATCTTGATATATTGCTTAATTGGGCTGAAAAATAGCAAATGGATTTCAATATTGATAAATGCAAACTTCTAAATAGTAGAAGTAAACATGAAAATTTTAGTTATACAATGAATCATTCTCAACTCACAAATGTAAAGTATGAAAAAGATCTAGGAATAATTGTAACAGATGATCTGGAGCGAAGTAAACAGTGCACAGAAGCAATAAAGCAAACAAACTAGTTCTATTTATAGGTAGATCATTTGAGTTCTAATCGGAAAATAAAATTCTTACCCTGCACAGTTCCTTAGTGTGCCCACATCTAGAGTACAGTGTGCTGTGCTGGTCACCATATTACAGGAAAGATATAGAGAAATTAGAGAGAGTGCAGTGACAAAAACAAAAATGATACCCAGACTGAGGAGCAAATCATACAAGGAACAATTAAATGAGCTAAAGTTGTTTAACCTGTCAAAGCGCAGACTACGAGGGATTCTGATTCAGATATTCAAGATTATTAAAGGAACTGATAATATGGATGCTGACAAGACTTTGCAATTAATCGTTCGAACTATATTAGGGGTAATGGGTTTAAGATTACTGGAAAGCATTTCCAGTCTAATGTAGCCAAGTACTTTATTTTTTTAACGGGGTTGTTAACATTTGGAATAAACTGCGCTAAGATGTCGTTGATTGCAGTACGGTGGTGGAGTTCAAAAATTGCTTGGATAAGTATCTCGCTTCAATTGACCAGCTAAACACCTTCATGACTGAATAATAATGTTAGCTGCTTTTCTCTATTTCAGATCGTGATGAAACTATAGCAGGGAAATAATATGTAATTAATGATAATTGTAGCTTTTTGACACTTGTAGTGTATAGATATAGTAGGACAGAATATAATTTACCATGTTTCAGTCTTTCATATGAAAATTCAATGTCAGCTTTTCCATGCTGCATGTGGTCCTTTTCACTTTTATCCTGCCAGCTTCGACTGGAGGGTTTGATGGGTGGGGGGAGCTTTCTTGCTTTACTTTCCTTACCTTAAACTTGCAGAATTGGCTATCATAGTGATAGTCTTTTCTATAACAAGCAGCCTCGAAAGGACAATTAGGTCTGATGCTGTTTGCTTTCCTTTGTACTCCAGCCCTTCTCCTCGATCTAGGGGCAGGGAGGGAGTTGAGGGACCCATGTACACTCAGGCAGAGGAGCCACTTGCTTATATAGGTGCAACCACGTGAAGGCGTCCCTCTCCAGCACCAAGTGTAAGGGTAAATGTATACAGCATCAGCTGCTCTATCACTAGCATCACCGAAATAAAAATATGCTTCTATTATCTGCAAAAATTCGCCAGGTAGACCCAGTGAGACGTGACCTACAGTGAAAGAGAAAGTATATAGTACCCTACTGTTAGAGTGTGAAAGTTGATATAACGAAGGTGATCAAACCATCTGGATACTTTTGGCTGATCTTAGCCCAAAGTAAATAACTTGATAAGTAAGCTACGCAGGTAAAGATGTTACCTGTTAACCATCTCGCTGGTTGAATTCTTGCTAAATTAAATCCCATAGTGTTACCATGAATAAAGTATGTAAATGCAAACCATGCAAGCGAAAGAGCTTTAATCGATGTGTGTGTGTGTGTGTGTGTGTGTGTGTGTGTGTGTGTGTGTGTGTGTGTCACATCTGGAACATTTGTTTTTTTTCCTGATGGCAAGCAACTTAATTTATCTAATTTTATTCATCATCTCCCAGTAAATGGGGTAATGTATCATACGGTCACAGTTTTGTTTATTCATTTATTTATTGGTTAAAATTAGACAATGATAATGAAGCATGAAACTACGAGAACAGTGGACAAAACAATGAAGGCAGATTATTTTTAACACTATATTATATAGTTAATAAATAATGTAACTTCTCTTCATTGGTGTGCAATTATAGATATTATTGACCCTTAATAATAACGACGAGCATCCGTGCAACCATAATAATTAGAATCCGTGTGTTGCAACTCTGCCTTGACAAGTATGACCTTGTTGCATGACGGTGCATGTATTACAGCACGAATATCATGCACGTGATAATTTTGTAGGGCAGGTAGCGTGATAAACCTGTGTTATGCCTCCCACGTGGCTTGCCATTAGTATATTACACTTTGACTTCTGTGAGTAGTCATGCTGAAGTCACATTAAGCAGTTTACTTGAATTCATCTGAAGAAAAGTTAAACCCTTTCAGTATAAGACCGTTTTTATCACTTAATCGTTCATGGCATTTCGAGATCAGGACACCGAAATGACGAGCATTAAGCTACTTTTGGCACCTCCATTTTTTATTTCCAGTATGGAAATGGGTGAATTCGTACTTCAGTGATTAAAAAGCATTTTCACTAAGACATATATATATTGTAGATAGATAAATAGAGAGATATACAGACAGTTAAATAGATAAGGTCCAAGTATTGGACTTTGTAGGCATATATTCTAGATTAAACACTTTACATAATGTTGACGGGTTGTTAAATTCCTAATGCAAAGAAAACATGTAGATAATTTCGATTAGGCCATTTAAAAAAGCTAAAGGAAAGTGAATTTCATGATAATAGTTGATACATATAAAAGAAGGATGTTTGAATGCTAAATGTTAATTAATGATGAGGAGGAAAGGCGAGACGGTGAGAATGATCATAGAAAAATAATAATTAAGAGACACATTGGCAGATGATGTGAAAAAAAACACAAGTTTATCAAGATAGGAGGAGTGACTGGAACTGACCTGACTGACCAAAGATATTGCCAATTTTGCTGATTATTTTAAAACTCTCCGTAATGGAGAGTAAAGGAGAGTGTGCCATGGATGTCAGCTGGGTATGGAAGGTTAGCCTATAACCTTACTGCGTTTATTTTATTAACTTAACTTTGTTAGCTGAGAGAGGGGAAAGGAGGGAACAGAGTGGATATGCGTGAAAAAGGAAGACAGGAATGGGAGACAAAATGTGAGAGTACAGATGAAGAAGGGGAGGAAGATGAGGAGGTGAGGGGAAGAGAAGAGTGGGAGTAGAGAGGAAAAGAGGGAGGAAGATGAGGAGGTGAGAGGGGAAGAGGAGAGAAGAGGTGGGAGTAGAGAGGAAATCTGAGAGAGAGGAAGATTGGGAGGTGAAAGGAGAGTTGAAGTGAGAGGAAATCAGAGCTCCGGCAACAGGAGAAGAACGCGGTGAGAAATGGTGGAGAACTACTGAAATGGGCTGGATGTTCGGTATGTTAATTTTTCGCTCCGTAAACACTGCATGAACAGAATGAAATCGTCCGTCACATGCTGGAGAGTTAAAAAGTTCTTCAGTCTTGATCATAACGTTAATTACAATCGTTTTCACTATTTCCATGCCCTACATTTCACCAATCAAAATAAAATTACCTGACTTATATTAAAATATAATGCAAAGAAACGTATACATAACAGTATTTGATTAAACCCGTCCAATGGTAGCAGGAATAAAACATAAGAAAGTTGTACTAGCGGGGTTAATGGATATTGTGTGTGTGTGTGTGTGTGTGTGTGTGTGTCAGGACTCCATATTATAATTACAAATCATAACAGATAGATAGATAAATAGATAGATAGACAGACAGATAGAAGCAGCAAGTCAGATGACAAGAAGGTATTGTGTCTGCGAGAATCGAGCAATGCTAAACATGCTTACACACTCCAACTCAAGGAATGCTTTATAGGCACACAACAGCGCCTAGTGACCAAACACACACATACACACATACTCACACACAGGGTTCTAGAACATTCTAACAACAGTGTAACACACGTGACACGACCCCTGCTACACCAGAATTTAGGAAGCAGAGCTCAGAAGGAGACAGGCCATAGAACCGACATGTAGTAGCGAGAAGGAGCCTAGAAACATGGGCGAGAGGGTGGAAGAGAGAGAGAGAGCGAGACAAGGAGGTAGCTCGCGGGAATCTACTTATACTTCACTCGTGTGTGAAAGATTTTGTTAATATTTCCAAGACAAATAAAAATAGTCCCATACTCATCTTTACCTTTCCTGTCATTGCATGACAAATGGGAACGAAGATTATCTACTTACAAAACTACTCACGTATAACAACCGCTCGTCCACGAGTGTAACATCTGTATAACTGATCTACAAAACATCACTACAACATGCTACAAAGTTATTGTAAGATATGGCGGCAGCGAACGTACGAACCTTGTCTACGAATCTACAGTGAATTTCTACAAAAGCAGGCGAGACTCTAACCAAGATTAGCTTCAGTTCTACAGTGAATTCCTACCAAATGCAAGCTACAAGCCTAGGAGTCTGCGAGTGTACAGTTGATTCTACATTATGAAGATTGAAAACAAAAAAATACCTCTTATAACCAACAACTCACAACCAGCTCCTGACAGTATTCTCTCCAACCAGCCCCCTCCGTCTCCACGATCATCACTCTGATTTAGAAGTGATCACACGATGTCTTGCCAGTAGTTTAACAATGTCCTGATACAAACAGTCTTCCAATTTCTATGACGAACCAACGAACTACAACCACGTACAATCAACCACAAGTAACAACTCTATGAGTCGTCTGTATAATCTTCTACACGCACCTACAAGTAGCGACAGTCTTCATCCCACAAAGAGTAAATCACAAGAAAAAAGGACCAATAATACCTCGAGAAGGAAAAACAAAACAAACAAACGAAGAGTGAGACACGACTCACAACTCACAACCACCAGACCTCACCCTCCTCTCTCTGCTACATCCACCCAACCTCCATCGCTGACGCAGGAGTGTGAGGTCAAGACGACGAAGCAAATACCAAGCCCATATTCACAACTCATCTTACTCACTCATCTTCACTCAAGTTACTCATCGCTACTCATTCACTCACCACAGCTACCAGTGTGGGAAGTCGCCGTCATCATGCGTGCTTGCTGAAAAGACGCCACGTCAATCAACTCACCACCTGCACCATCACTAATACCATTCCCACCACGATAAAAATTAGTGGGTTACATAGTTACTTCATTTATACAATACACAGTGATAGACAAAGAACTTCTGCACAAACATATAAAACGTGCTACATAATTACAACTTAAATACATATACCTACTTCAATTATCTTCATAATTCAATCATTATATACTTGCACCAACAATAAATATTCTACACTGTATATATTCATTCATTTATTATAGCATTTATTTACTACCAACGAGTGTTACCATTTATACCTACATAAAATATGTGTTTCATACATACAGCTATACATTATTACATCTACAAAGTAACAAAGAAAATATATCATCACAGTTACTCAGTGAGCGATTAACAGAACTGTATTAAACATTTATTAATTAAAGCTACCTAGTAGAAGCAGATAGGTTATAAGGAAAACCAGAAAAAAAAAATGGCCAACACAAATGACGTTAGCAAGAATGAACATCTTCCACACAATCGTGAAGACAAAGTTTTCCACACAGTGCTGACGCATATATTGCCCACGATAGGTACAAGTGAACAACAAGTCAGTGTATATAGTTCATACTGTATATAGTATATATATATATATATATATATATATATATATATATATATATATATATATATATATATATATTCTTTTTATAAAATAACAAAATATGGGGCTTTATAATATAATTTTCAGTAATATCTGTGCAATATAAACTAAACCTTAAAAAAGGGTCCCAAGGGAATTAACCAGCAATTATGCAACCTCGAGCAACACCGAAAAAACGTAGACAAACGAAGAAAAACAAACTATAGAAAATCAATACATATAAAAAAAAAAGAGAAAGAAAAAGAAATAGAGGAAGATCACATAACAAACAAATGAAAATAAGCGTAAGTGTTACTACAAATGCCAAAATACCACATAAACTCCTTCTATAAGTGAAACAAAAAGGAAATTGTTGTCTCCACAAGCAAGTGGCATGGCACATCATCACTATCATCGACTGCATCATGACCGGATTCAATGTCAGGACTGCAATTATTACAATTATGTAACTACAAACGATATGTAACAATTATGTAACGACAACCGATTGCATTATATTACACTTCCTACAATTATGTAATGACAAACAAGATGTAACTTCTATTTACCTTTAACTACAATTATAAGGCCAACACAATTATGTAACAGTTGCATTAACAAAATGTAACTACATTTATAAGGCCAGCACAATTATGTTTTACCACAATATTATGTAACAATTCATAAAATGTTATAATTAAGTATTACTTCAATGTTACTACAATGTAACAATTACAATACAATTATGTAAGAATTCACAATACAGTTCATAATACAATTATGTATTACCACAATGTTACTACAATATTATATAAAATCATACAATTTTACCACAATTTTGTATTACCAGAATCATCATACAAGTTAGGTGAAATATTAGACACTACTAAAGGGATAATTCAATATGTAATGTATAACCTAGCAGTATTACCATTGCACAGTTATATGCGTATGTCTGTTATGCATACACATCTTACAAAATGTCATACAACAACCATTGCATTTATTCAAATATGTATACAACTTGTTTAAAATGTAATATTACCAGATCATTGCAATTTACTATGAATATTATATGTGTACAATATTATAATCAATATTATGTACTAATAGATTAGCATATGTCAATGATGATTGTTGTCGGAGGACCTTCAGCGCTGTGGTCGAGCAATGTCAGGACTCCATATTATAATTACAAATCATAATAGATAGATAGATAAATAGATAGATAGACAGACAGATAGAAGCAGCAAGTCAGAGGAGTAGACTGTAGCACCAGTCGAGCAGGGCAGTACTCCCGAGGTGGATGGAAAGCTGATGATTGGGAGTACTGGAGCTCCCGTTTCATCAGCCCTCAGGACTAGTTCCTGACCATCCCCCTTCGCTGAACTGTTTCAGTGTCTCAGTTACACAGAGAGTAGGCCAGCATGCTCTCCTGTACAAATTTCTCTAATCTACACCAAACTACATGCACAGTACACGCTACACGTCCCTTTCCAAAATGTAAAAAATTATGGCGTCTCTTCACCAAGCCTCGGAGTCCCAGGGGGGGGACCATAAATGCCCCCACCATCCGCCCCCCTCCCGGTAATGACTCGAGGTGCCTGGAACCACTGTCTGACTCACTTCTTCTTCATTTCTGCAACATTCGCGGCCTTTCCTCTAACTTTCGCTCTGTTGAGCACCACCTCTCCTCCTCTAAACCTCACCTTCTTTTTCTGAGACTCAGCTGTCTGAGGCAACTGACAGCAAACCCTTTTCTGTATCCTCCTACTTTCTCTATACTCATTTCAAAGCCAAAGGTGGCTGTTGTGTATATATACGCAACGACTTATCTTGCTCTCGTGTTCCTGAACTCGATTCTTCTGAATTCTCTACACTCTGGCTTCAGCTTTCCTGTCATTCTCTGACAAATATATCTGTGCTGTTTACTTATCCCCTAATCCTACTGACTATCAAAAATTCTTCAACTATCTTACTTCAAGGATGGAACACATTCTATCCATTTCTCCTTTCTCAGAAATCTTCATTCTAGGAGATTTCAATGTTCATCACCACCTTTGGCTCTCCTCTCCTTTCACTGATCCACCTGGTGAAGAAGCCGACATCTTTTCTATCCTTAATGACCTAGAGCAGCTTGTACAGCACCCTACCCGTATCCCTGACCGCCTTGGAGAGAACTCCAACATACTTGACCTCTTCCTCACAACTAATCTTTCTGCTTACTCTGTTAATCTTTGCTCTCCGTTGAGCTCCTCCGATCACAACCTTATCACCTTAACCTGTCCTATCACTCCGGTATGGCCTGTGGACCCTCCAGGGAAACGTCGTCTGTGGCATTTTGGAGCCGCGGACTGGGAGGCCCTCAGGCAGTACTTCCTTGATTTTCCCTGGAATGATTATTGCTTCCATGGCCGTGAGCCATCTGAGTGTGCCTTGCGCATTACGGAGGTTATTCTCTCGGGCATGGAAGCATACATTCCTTTCTCATATCCTTTGACTAATGCAAGAAAGCCTTGGTTTAATCACGCTTGTTCTAATGCTGTCTGCAACAAGGAGAGGGCCAACAAAAGGTACCGGAGCCAACCCACCCCTGAATCACATCATCTTTACGTTTCTGCCTGGAATCGTGCTAAGTCTGTTCTTCGCTCTGCTAAAAATAATTTCATCCGTACTAAATGCTCTCAACTCTCCAACTCGAATTCTTCCTGCTCCTTTTGGCACCTTGCCAAAAACCTTTCTAACAACTTTACCTCATCATCCTTCCCTCCTCTTTTCTACTCTGATGGTTCTGTAGCTATTTCTTCTACTGATAAAGCAGATCTCTTCGCACAGACTTTCTCCTCCAATTCCACCTTAGACGATTCAGGTGCTGTTCCTCCATCACTTCCCCCCTCTGACTTCCTCATGGCTGACATTAAAATTTCTTCAGCTGATGTATTTTCTGCATCACTGGCCTCAGTACTAACAAGGCATATGGGCCTGATGGAGTCCCTCCTGTTGTTCTCAAGAACTGTGCTTCTGTACTTACACCCTGCCTAGGTAAACTCTTTCGCCTTTGTCTGTCAACTTGTACCTTTCCTTCTTGCTGGAAGCTTGCTCTCATTCAGCCAGTCCCAAAGAAGGGTGACCACTCCCAATCCTCCAACTATTGTCCAATTGCTTTAACGTCCTGTATTTCAAAAGTTTTCGAGTCAATTCTCAATAGAAAAATTTTAAGGCATCTTTCCTATCACAACCTTTCCGATAGTCAGTATGGGTTCCGTCAGGGACGCTTCACTGGCGATCTTCTCACCTACCTTTCAGACTCCTGGTCATCGTCCTTTCGGGACTTTGGTGAAAGTTTTGCCATTTCACTTGACATCTCAAAGGCTTTCGATCGAGTCTGGCATAAATCTTTAATTTCCAAACTCCCCTCCTACGGTTTCTATCCTTCTATCTGTGCCTTCATCGCTAGCTTCCTTTCTGGTCGTTCTATCAACAGTGTGTTCCTCAGGGCTCTGTCCTATCACCAACTCTTCCTTTTTTTCATCAATGATCTTCTAAGCTGTACATCTAACCCTATCCACTCATATGCTGATGACTCCACCCTTCACCTTTCCGTTCGGTTCCCGCAACGCCCATCTCAACAGTTACTTCAACAAACAAGGGATGAGGCTATGGCACACCTAATGTCTGGCTTGGCTCGTATCTCTGACTGGGGTAAAAATAATATGGTTGTTTTTAATGCATCTAAGACTCAGTTCATACACCTGTCAACCCGATAAAATCTTCCACAGGTATACCCACTAATGTTTAATAATATTCAGCTTAATCCTGCGTCATCCTTAAACATGCTTGGGGTTTCATTTACTCGGGACTTATCTTGGAAAGATCATATTACATCTCTTGTAAAACCTGCTTCCAAGAGATTGGGTGTCCTAAGCCGACTCCGCTCTTTCTTTACCCCTGCACAATTGTTGACTCTATACAGGGGTTTTATCCGCCCCTGTGTGGAGTACAACTCTCATGTGTGGGGAGGCTCCCCACATACAGCTCTTCTCAATAGGATGGAGTCAAAGGCTTTTCGCCTCATTACCTCTCCTCCTATTACTGACTCCCTTCAACCTCTGTCCCTTCACTGCACTGTTGCATCTTTATCTCTATTCTATCGCTACTTTAATGGTCACTGCTCCTCTGAACAGTCTGCTTGCATTCCTCCACCTCTACGACGGGCACGTAGCACCCGTCTGGCAGCAAACTCTGATCCCTTTTCTGTCCAACTCTCTAATGCAAGAGTTAACCGTTACTCCCAGTCTTTCATTTATGCAACAAGTCAACTCTGGAACTGTCTCCCTCTGTCTGTATTTCCTGCTGCCTATGATCTCCAGTCTTTCAAACTCAGTGTGTCCTGGCATCTCAAAATGATTGGATCTTGAATTTGGCTCTCTATTGTATTTTGTTTTTCTCTTGGATGGAACTGTTATTGTTGGCTCATTGCCTTTGGTTCCTTCTTCCTCGCATAAAAAAAAAAAAAAAAGATGAGAAGATATTGTGTCTGCGAGAATCGAGCAATGCTAAACATGCTTACACACTCTAACTCAAGGAATGCTTTATAGGCACACAACAGCGCCTAGTGACCATACACACACATACTCACACACAGGCTTCTAGAACATTCCAACAAGAGTGTAACACACGTGGCACGACCCCTGCTACACTGGAATTTAGGAAGCAGAGCTCAGAAGGAGGTTAGCCATAGAACAGACAGGTAGTAGGGAGAAGGAGCCTAGCAACATGGGCGAGAGGGTGGAAGAGAGAGAGAGAGAGAGAGAGAGAGAGAGCGAGACAAGGAGGTAGCTCGGGGGACTCTATACTTCACTAGTGTGTGAGAGACTTTGTTAATATTTCCAAGACAAATAAAAATAGTCCCATACTCATCTTTACCTCTCCTGTCATTGCATGTCAAATGGGAACGAAGATTATCTACTTACAAAACTACTCACGTATAACAACCGCTCGTCCACGAATGTAACATCTGTATAACTGATCTACAAAACTTCACTACAACAAGCTACAAAGTTATTGTAAGATGTGTGTGTGTGTGTGTGTGTGTGTGTGTGTGTGTGTGTGTGTGTGTGTGTGTGTGTGTGTGTGTGTGTGTGTGTGTGTGTGTCCCAATTTGCGGTATAATAAGACATTCCAAATCCAGACTAACCAATATAAATCCTTAAAGGACGCCTTATAGAAAATATTCTCTCTTTTCCTCCTTAGTCATTTCTATTCTCATCCCTTTTTCTGAGTCCCTCCCTTTCTTCCTCATTCCTTTCTTTTGTCTAGCCATTATTTCAGTTTTCTCCCTTCTGACTATTGCGACATCCTGTAACATTTAGTATGAACGAAAGGGCATCATATATATATATATATATATATATATATATATATATATATATATATATATATATATATATATATATATATATATATATATATATATATATATATATATACATATATATATACATATATATATACAGTATATATCATTGTTATTGTTGTCGTGGGTGGATGAGGCCGAGGAATGTTGATATTACCTTCACTCTTCTGCTCTCCTCCCCATTATTACAACCTACAAATGCTACTCTAAGCACCACGTAATATTTCCCTCACCCCTCCTCTACTATACAAACGGCAGCCTCAGCTGTGCCCTTGTACAGTACCTTATTATAAGAGCAAAATATTAAAATTCCCTACCGTCGACGACACTAGCTTTGCTTTCTGGTATCTGAGCAACAAACATTTCTAGTTGATAATGATTTTATATAATTTTAAGATCGGCATATTAGAGTATTATAAAAGTTTTTTAATAACATGTATAATATAAAATTCAAAGGACAGTTGTACACCATACACCACAACCCCTAACCAAACACCACAACCCCGAACCACACACCACAACCCCAAATCACACACCACAACGGCATACCACACACCACAACACCCTGCCACATGTCACATCAACATTCTTCTCAGTGCTATAAGTAAGAATACAGTATGAAGGCTGGAAGTAGCAATGCCCCCTCTTTTTTTTTTTTTTATCTATTATTTTGAAGACATTATTTGTCTTTTGAGGAAATTAGACGATGAATATACCGTAAGGTGTTTGGGTATGTAAAAAAAAGTAGCATATATTTTCTTTAAATCTTATAACTGAGAAGGCAATCATCTCTACTGATTCAAAATCCTAGTGGTTAAGGAAAATATAACAGTAATCTTTGTGCTGGAAAATGCAACAAAGTGCAAACAATGCAAACTTGGTCATTATTTTGAAGGGATTATGAAAAAAATGGGAGATTTGAGCTACAGTTGCTCTCTCTCTCTCTCTCTCTCTCTCTTACTAACCTATCAGGTAAGGGGTGGCCACAAACAAATCGCATCCATGTCGCTCTGCCCTCCAATTTCCCTGACCTCCCCACAGCTTCCATATCTCTCCACGCCATACCTCCATCTCATCCTCGGACTCACCATCCCTCTCTCCCCCTCCACCTCATACACATGCACTCTCCTAGTTAGTCTCTCATTATTCATCCTCTCCACATGACCAAACCACCTCAGTGTATTTCTCCTAACGTTTTCCGTCACATTCACATCCACACCACAACGCTTCTTCACTTCCACACTTGCCAGTCTGTCTCTTCATGCAACTCCACATACTTCTTTTAAATAACTCATTTCCGCTGCTCTCACTCTTGACTTGTGTCCTTCCAACAAGGTCAAAGCTTCACTTCCATACGTTATAGATTGTAACACAATAATATCCGGCAGAGATTTTCTTACTTCCATGCTCATTTCCCTATTTCTAATCATTGTTCGCAAAGAGCCAGCATCTTTTCTTACTTGTTGCAACTTTTCAAGCATTTCATCCTCAAAACTTCCATTTTTTTTCATCACACAAGTTTAGTACTTAATGTACTCACATTTTCAATTTCGTCATCATCCAACCTCATTGTACATTCAGTGATTTCATTTCTTTCCAGTACCATAATTTACTCTTCCACACATTCACCTTTGAATTCTCTTTCTTACACACTCATCTAGACTCATTCACTAAGCCTTGCAGTTTCCCTTCGTCCTCACCTAACAATACGGTGTCATCTGCAGAGAACAGTACAGGAAGATTCCAATGCTGCCCTCTCTCGTTAGGCCCGCTCCAGTATCCACTGCCCTACCTTGTACCTCATTTATAACCCCATCCATATACAGACTGAACAACCATGGAGACATGACACATCCCTGTTTCAGTCCAACCTTCAGATAGAAAAATTCATTCATTTCACTCTCCACACACACTGCAGCCTTAGCACCCTCATACAGTATATACTCTTCACAGCATTCATCAACTTCCCATTTACTCCATAGATTTTTAATATTGTCCACAATCCTTGTCTATCAACTCTGTCATATGCTCCCTCCAAATCCATGAAGGCTGTGTGCAAAGTCTTTCTCTTCTCTAGAAAATTTTTCACTAGAGACCTAAGGATGAATATCTGAACTATGCAACCTTTTCCCTTCTTAAAACCTCCCTGATCTTCTCCAATTAATTCCTCTTGATATTTCCCCAACTCTGTCAGTAAGTAACCTACCATATACTTTTCAAATTGCACTCGGAAGACAAATGCCCTTATGATTACCACACACTCCTTCTTCCCCTTTTCCTTTGTTCAAGGGAATAATTATATCTGACTTCCAATCACTCGGGACTCTGCCTTCCTCCCGTGCCAATCTGCACATCTTCCATATCCTTTCTACAACTATCTCCCATGCTTCAGCATATCACCACACACTCCATCAATTCCAGGGGCTTTCACCAATTTGACTTCCTCTGTTTCTCCCATTATTTCCATCCTACAAATCTCTTCCTACTTTCTCACCTCCCTCCTTTTCCCAGCCATTCCCCAGCCACGTGTACTCGCATTATTTTCATTCTCTATATTTAACAGTTTCTCAAGGGGTTCTTTCCATTTGCTCAGTTTTTCTCACGTCTCCACTATCAATCAACCATTTTTATCTTTCATTGCCCTACTAAATTCTTTTATCACCCTGTCTAACTCTCGTTACATCCTTCTAGATCATTCTCTTACTATCTCTCCACTTCACGCTCAGATTCCTTCCAGATATCTTCCTCTCTCTCTCTCTCTCTCTCTCTGTCTCTTTCGTTTCTCAACTTCCTCCACGCCTCTGCTTCCCATCCAATCGCTATATGCTTTCTTCTTTTGGGCCACAGCTTGTCTCACCATTTCATTCCACCATGCTGTTGCTTGCACCCCCTTATGTCTTCTCTTCACCCCACACACCACCTCACATGGTCTTACTAACCACTTTGCTGATAATTTTATGATATTCTGGTTTCTAACACATAGTTAGGATTGGCAGGGTTATAACACACACACACACACACACACACACACACACACACACACACACACACACACACACACACACACAGGCGGGAAAGAAACTCACTTTTGGGGGGAAAATTCCACTATTCACGCCCATTGTAAAGTAATGAAGGATTTGCTGTCGTTGCTAAAATTACTCTTTCGCACAATATATTTTGCAGACAGGAAAGCAAGCATATTTCTTAAGATGTAAGATTTTTAACTGTGATGACTGACTTTTTCTTTATCGAAAAAATGATTCTCTCTCTCTCTCTCTCTCTCTGGTTGATATGTTAGGAGTTTTGACCGGACTGATTTTTTTTTTTTCATCTTAAAGGTAAGTCTCTCTCTCTCTCTCTGCTTGATATATTAGGAGTTTTGACCGGACTGATTTTTTTTTTATCGTAAAGGTAATTCTCTCTCTCTCTCTCTCTCTCTCTCTCTCTCTCTCTCTCCCCGACCAATATGCTGCCCTGGTGTTCACTGTCTTTCGCACTGGGCATTATAATGGTGTTTGTACTTCTATGCTGGCCAGATAGATGACACATTCACAGTATATGCGGCCTAGTTTATAGTTATATCTTCCCAACAATGTGTTTTTTTTTTTTTTTTAATTTAGTGGTTAAAAGATGTCAGGTTTGAACTCCAAAAGAGGCTAGAAATGTTTAAGTCATGCAGTGCCACCAGGGACGTAGGCCAGTCATTTACCATACTGATGTTATGTAGTGCAGTGGCAATGTATCTGGTAACAGGCGGATGGAGCTGTATATTACCTTGATTTCACCTAAGCACGTTAATAATTGATCATACTATCTTCTTTTGTTGGATTTTCTTCATCATTATGTTGATTTACGTCTCGGCACTAACCATAAGGCAAAGTAATTTTTTTTCTTTGTTTCAGAGCATGCAGATAACCACAAGACAATATATTTGTTCACTTTCCTTTCAAATAGTGATGAAACTCCTTTGCTACTAATGGATTCCTAAAATCAAGGTTTCAGGACAATATGGCTCTTATGGTTATTGTTACACAACCCCAAAGCACAGATGCAGTTTTCCTGGATAAAAAAAAAAAAAAAAAAGTTCCTATGTCGAATAAAATGGAGACTGTCTTAAAACCTGTCAAGAACTGAACGTATCAGAAAAAATTATGAACAGTAATAATAATAATGATATATAACAAAACAATAATAATAATCATCATCATCATCATCTTCATCATCATCATCCTGACCTTTCCCACCCTTGGGCTCGGTGAGAAGTAGCAACGTCCAAGCAGCAAACGTTTGCCCAGTTCAGTGGGCCACGCTTCTATTCACTCATCATTTAAACCCTCAAAATCCTGGCTCCATCAGATTGGGGGAGGGGGAATCACCACATATACCTATCTATACCTATCTGACAGAGCCAATCCGAAAGCTATCACGTTAAAGAGGCGTGCCAAATCCCTGGTTATGTGCTCCGCACAAAATTCATCTACCCTGCTCCGTCTCTTGTCAATCCCTTAGCCTCACCAACTTCATACCTTCCTTCTTACACACTCATCCACCATGTCCCTCCACCTTCTCCTTGGCCTACCTCGCCTCTTCCCTACTTCACATTCGCTCAGATATACCTTTTTCACCACATGACGAAACCATCTCAATACACTTTCTTCGATTCTGGCATCCATAGACTTCCTCAATCAGCATCTTTCACGTATCACCTCATTCCATATCCTATCGCTTTGTACTCCACATACTGTACTCAGCAGTCCTATCTCCACTGATCTTACTCCTGACTTTTCATTTTCATGCCACACCAGTCTCACATCTGTATGATAAAGTTGGCACTAACACTCCTCATGTAAGCCTCGCGCAGCTGCAACACACAAGCCTCTGTTTCTTATCAAGGCCTCCATTGCACCAGCTACATTCCTTCCTTGTGATACTCTACTTCTCACTTCTTTTGCACATTTTCCTCTCTTTTCTATCACTGTATCCAGGTATTTGAACTCTCTCACCAATTCCAGTCTCCTTCCATTCACTGTAACATCACACTGGGAGTCACCCTCTCTCTCAACAACCACCACATTACTCCTTTCTACATATACTCTCAAGGGACGCAGCTCACAGACATCTACAAAATTCTGCACCACTCTACCATGCTCTTGTCCGGTGTTGTATCACTAAATCATCAACATAAAACAAATTTGATGTGTTCCAACCATCACCATTCATTACCAACGCCATCCCTCTCTTCATCAGTCGTGTTTTACTTCTCTAATCACCCCATCCATATACTGCATATACTGAACAAGCATGGGGACATAATAATAATAATAATAATAATAATGATAATAATAATAATAATGATAATAATAATAAAATATGGTAATATAATAATAAGTAGAAGATCGTAACTGTCAGAGACAGTTATTGATCTCCACCTATGAAGATACTGCTGACAGGCACAACTTATTTTTTTTGTAATAACTCAAAAACCGTTGGTCAAACTGCTACGAAAAAATATACAAACTTGGTTCATGACAGACAAAACTTGTAGGGCCATGAAGTGCCTCATTTATGTGTTGATGTCCCGAATATTGTAATGTCACACATCAATGACTTTTAGGTTTTTCCACTCAGATGTTGGGAAAATATTTTAATCTCGGGATTTCCTTCCACGTTTATGTATCTGTAATAGTTCTGTAGTAAACTAAGGTTCAAAGTTCATGATTTCTGGACATTTCTGGACATGTGACCTTGAAAATCAGGTCAAGGTCACTGAAACTGAGTCGGTATAATAGGGTCATGGTACTGTGCATCCTCAATAAGTATGATGAAAATCAGAGCCAAAGGGTGACGGAATAAAAATAATGATGATGATAATAATAATAATAATAATAATAATAATAATAATAATAGTACTATCATTAAAAATCATCATCGTCATCATCATCATCTTAATAATAATCTTAGAAACAGAGGGAGAAAATGGTAAAGAATCAAACTTGAAGGGGCAACTTTTATAAAAATTGGTGAGGTGATGAAGTCCACTGGCTTTGCTTCAGTCATTAGATATGTAAATTGATGGATGAGAAAGTTGCCCTGGCTATCAAACACCCTGACAACTTGTGATGGTGTAATTAATTATGCAAGTAGTTTACCTGCCTTCCCACCCACCTATATATACATTTTTTTAAATAACAGAACAGAGGCAGGAAAAACAAATAAATAAATAAAAATAATTCATACACCAGATTACTGGCGTCCTCTATTCATGAAATGTCTGTAACAGTTGGACTTGAACAGTTGTAGGATGAAGTTTGAGGGAAACAACTCTGGGGAAGCGAGATTCAGAGAGATGTAGTTCGGGTCAATAATTCTGATAGGCAGAAGTTCTGCAATATGTGTGTGACATTCCAGTCATTAGCGCTACCAGACACCCGTGTTGCACAAGGGAAGGCATGGAGAGGTGCACCCACAACGGTCAGTTATTGCAGTGTGCTCTATGGCACTGCATCCCATAACACGGGGGTCTTCTCTATGGCACTGCCGTCACAAATGTGTCTTTATGTAGGTTTCAGTATCGTCCCATAAGCAATTTCTCCAATCGTGACGCACGACCTTCACGCAGCTGTAGCTGCCATCCCCAGCAGTACCGAGGCTGCTGATCGCGCCTGAACTACACCGTCTCCCTGAGGTAACCTCCTGCGTTGGGCTTGATTTTCCTTCGGTTTTTACTTTCACTTTTTCTTTAACGATTTTTTGTGAATTTCGATCAAATCTGAGACAATTTTATTGCAACTGACTCTTACCCCTACAGAAGTGTGAAGGCAGATACGGATTAAAATCAACAAAAATCGCCTGAAGTCAGATACGGAATACAATGAAAATCGATCGAAGTACGTTAAAATCCGGTCCGAATCGAACCAAACTAACCTAACTAACCTATCATAACCAAACTAAACTTAACCTTGTCCTCAACTGTCATGTGCAACAAAGCAGCCCCTCAGAATGGTATGTCCTAACCACCGAACCACCAAGAGAATAAGAATGATTGTATTAATAGAAGGACGAAACACAAGAACAACCACTGATGTAAGACGTGTAGTGGGATCGAAGTTGAAGATGTGACGGTGAGAGTGAGAGCAGCAGTGAGGGAAGAGGAAGGTTAGTTCAGGTTAGGCCGGACAGTCGAAGAGGAAATTGAAGAGGAAGTACAAATGCAGAAGATTGTGTTAGCGGGATGGTTGTGGAGGGAGGCCAGGCACCAACACAGTATTAGTCTCACCAGCACTGGCAGAGAAATACATGAGAGATTTTTAGGTCTTGGAAATGTAACACAGGAAAAGATGATGAATGTAAAGTTTACGTTGCAGTAAACCTTGTGAAAATATAGCACACCAACCAATGAAGTGTTGGGGAAACGTTTTAAAGTGCACATTGTAGTAATCATTATAATATTGTGCTGAAGGTTCCTTAAAATAAACTAATATACTTCTTAACCCATGGCTCTACCAACATTTCCTACCAACTTCTGTCTGCCGAAACAAGATTCTGCTAATGCTGTTCACTGCCATCACTTCTCGCTCCCCGCCGCTACTATACTGTGCTGTGCTATCACAGATGTAATGGAACTTTGACACTTGCTAAGTACGGTTTTCTCGGTATTATAAATCTGTCTTTAAATACTGACCCCACTAGTGATCCTATATTAAGTGAAGTCAGTGTAGTGCATTATTACTTGGCGACATTCGTGGCAAGCTCTTTCTTCCCTCTGCCGGACATAATATCTTCTACTTCACATCATTCCAATATTTCACTGCCCTCACACCTCACTCCCTCACCCCTGACACAACTGCTTCTGAAACCACCACCCCTGACATCATCCCCCCCCTCCTGACACCACTACCGTCCCTAGCACCAGTACTCCAAATACCTAAAACCCTGAAGCCACCATCATCACTGCTGACATCAGCACCACTCGTCACCACACCATCCCTGACATCACTGCCCCTGACACCACTACCACCCCTGACATGACAACCCCTAACACCATCACCCACCCATAGTACCATGACCCATGACACCACAACTACCCCTGACACCACCACAACCCATGACACCACCACCACCTTAAACACCATCCTAAATAACTGCTTTAGCAGACAGGTGTCCTTCACGTTTTAGGCTTGACACCGATCAGTAATAATTGGAGACATCTCAGGAAAATGGTTTTAACAAATCTCTACTAACCACTCATAACTAGCAATTATATATATATATATATATATATAGATAGATAGATAGATATATATATATATATATATATATATATATATATATATATATATATATATATATTGTTACGGAACAGAGAGAGATAATGAACACTTCAAGTGAGAGTACTAAAATCACTACTGTCCCGCAAAGTTCCAGATTCAAAACAAAAGAGTTAGGTAAAATTACAAGTTAAAGTTTAGTGCTCAAACTAACAACTAAATATTCAGGACTCATAAGGATAATGTAATGGCAAAACAGGTTACATATATGGTTAACTGCAATAGCCTCTATTAACATGAATTTAGCAAGAGCAAATTTATCTAAGTCAGCCCTGATAAATGAGAAAACCGGATAATGCTCAGTTAAAGCAAGATATATTATTACAGATTCAAAATAATATTACTAATGGCTGACATCAAAAACTCTACATGAATCACAAAAAAACCTTACCAGGCCTACGAATTAACGCCTCAAGCCATACAGTACAAGAAAAATGGTAATAACACTTATACTTAAATTATACAGCAGCCAGATGGCTGGAGACTTCCTGAGCACTCTCAAAAATAATAATACACTATACAGGAGAGGACAGAGATGTGAACAAAATGAGGAGTAGATCTAAGTGGCAATTAATGCAGAGACTGAGCTCATTATATAGGGGCCGGCAGAGCTTGATTCAACTTGCAAGAAGGACGCACAAATGAGGGCACAGAGGACGAAGAGTTGACACTCCTGAACAACAGAAAGAACGACTTACTCTAGTATAAGGGGGAGAAGGGGGGAGTGAGGTAGAACACGCAAGCCTGGTCACTATGGAAGCCACGAGGCGAATCGTGATCAAACATGCAGCATACTGTACGTTAGAATTATACAAAGGATGATGAAATCATAGGCTATGTAACACCTCCCCACAAAGAAAAAGAAATTTACAAAGGAAATTTCTTATTACTCTAAAAACAATCTGTCTAAAGTCTAGATAAGCAATCTGCAATAACATTTTCTTTCCCCTTGACATGTTGTATGTCTAATGAATACTCCTGAAGAAGTAGACTCCATCTTGTCAATCTCTGATTTTTATCTTTAAACTTAATAAGGAATTTCAGCGGGTTATCATCAGTATAAATGACTATGGGGTCAAAACCAGAACACAAATAAAATGAAAAATGCTGTAAACCCAAAATCAAGGCCAAAAGCTCTTTCTCAATAGTTGAGTAATTCTTTTGAGGTGGAGTGAACTTCTTACTGTAATAAGATACAGGGTGTTCAATACCCTGATCATCCTGTTGCAGCAAAACAGCCCCAGCTCCTGTATCACTTGCGTCAACAGCCATCTTAAAAGGCTTACCAAAAATGGAGTAGCGAGCACTGGCTGACTTAATAGGATAGCTTTAAGTTTACTGAAGGAGGATTCACAGTTATCGGTCCAGACAAATTTAACTTCCTTTTCCAGTAGGTCTGTAAGTGGTGATACAAGAATTGAAAAGTTAAGAACAAATCTCCTGTAATAACCTACCATTCCCAAAAATCTTTGTAGCTCTTTCCTACTTTTAGGTCTGGGAAGATCACTTATAACCTGAACCTTAGCTCCTGGTGGTGCAACGTGTCCATCACCTATTACGTACCCAAGGTACTGAACTTTAGCTTGACCAAACTCACACTTTGATAAATTAGCTACAAGATTAGCCTGAACCAAACGCTCAAGAAATTTACTGACATGGCATAGGTGATCTTTCCAGTTGTCACTGAAGATTAATACGTCATCAATATAAACAACACACCCTGCCAAACCCTCTGTTACAACATTCATGAGCCTCTGAAAAGTGGCTTGTGCATTCTTCATACCATATGGCATTACAGTACATGCAAAGTCTTTCCTAGTGTTACAAAATATGAGATCTCCCTAGCACGTTCAGTCATAGGTACTTGCCAGTATCCCTTTAACAAATCAAACTTACTTATGTACCTAGCCTTTCCGATCTTGTCTATGCAATCTTCCACGCGAGGGAGAGGGTAAGTGTCTGTTTTGGTTATCTGATTAACACGTCTGTAGTCCATGCAAAGCCGCTGTGACCCACCTGGATTAGGGACTAGAGTGACAGGAGAACTCCTCTCCCTCTGACAGGGCTCAATCATCTTGTGGTCCAACAGGTAGCCAAGGTCCTTCTGGATGAGAGGAACTTTCACTGGTTCACACGGTAAGAGGTAGTTTAATTGGCTTTGCATCTCCAACATCGACATCATGCATCAACACAGTGGTTCTTCCTGGAGTGGCATGGAACACTTGCGGGTACTCCTGCAGTAATGCCGAAAACTCCTGCCTTTCCTCGAGAGCTACATGAGAAAGCTTAGTCTGGAGATCATTCATGATATCAGGATTCTTCCTCAAACTATCACTCAGGGTCATACTGCATGGGAGAACTTCACTTGCAGACTCGGGTGGAACAGCTACAGTGCAGACTGGGTTATTTTCGTCCCGCCTGTGATATAACTTTAGCATGTTGATGTGACAAAGTTGCTTGTTCTTTCTATGATCTGGTGTGGCGATGACATAGTTGACATCACTGAGTTTCTTCTCCACGAATTAAGGACCACTAAACTTGGCTTGAAGAGGTTGCCCATGAACTGGTAGCAGAATCAAAACCTGATCTCCTGGCTGAAAGTGGCGTAACCTGGACTTCTTATCATACCAAGTCTTCATCTTCTCCTGAGCAGCTCCTAAATTCTCTCTCACCAGCTGTAAAGCAGTGGACAGCCGTTCTTTGGACTTCATCACATACTCCAGCAGGTTGATGTCATCTTCCTCGGACAGCCAGCATTCCTTGAGTAGCTTAAGGGGTCCTCTTACTTCATGGCCAAACAGTAGTTCAAAGGGTGAGAAGCCCAGTGATTCATTTGGAGATTCTCTTGTGGCAAATACAACGAATGGAAGACCTTTATCCCAGTCTTTCTGATGTTCCAAACAGTATTTCCTGAGCATCGATTTGAGTGTTTGATGATATCTCTCCAGCGCTCCTTGGGTCTGGGGATGGTAAGCTGAAGGCGTGATCTGGGTGATGCCCAACTCTTTCAGAGACTGCTTGAAAACATTTGACATGAAATTACTTCCCTGGTCTGACTGTACCTCCTTGGGCAGACCAAACTTGGTGAAGAACCCTAGCATTTCCTTAACCACGTTCTTTGCTGAGATATTTCTAAGTGAAATGGCTTCAGGATAACGAGTAGCCATATCAATCAGGGTCAACACATAAGAAAATCCTGAAGAAGTCTTAGGAAGAGGGCCCACAATATCCACCAACACACGGGCGAAAGGCGCCTCAAAAGGAGGAATGGGAACTAGAGGTGCAACCTTTTCGGTCTGATTACACTTCCCCACAACTTGACAGGTGTGACAAGACTTACAATACCAGGAAACATCTCTGAAGATACCTGGCCAGTAGAAGTGTTTCAAAATGCGTGCCACAGTCTTCCTCACTCCAAGGTGTCCTGCCAAACTGGAATCATGAGCCACTCTAATGATATCCTGCCTACAAACACGAGGGATGACAACTTGATGTACAACCTCCCATTCACAGTCGGCTGATGCTGTTGGGGGTCTTCACTTTCTCATAAGTACTCCTGAATTTATACAATAACAAAAAGAAGCAGTAGCTAACTCTTCCTCACTGCAAGCAGAGTTAGCTAGACCTTTCAACTCAGGGTCAGCAACCTGCAACTCAACCAACTCTTGACGAGACAAATTATCAACACTACGGGGTAATGCCTCATCTGGTGAATGGTCCAAATTAGCATGAAAAGTGTCAGCTAGGACAACATCATCATCATCATTATCTTCTAAGTCACCAGTACCTTTAGACTTAGCCCTAGTGACAGCACATGCAGAGAACACATCAGGGACATCACAATCCTGGGTCGCAGTCACTGGTTCACTAGACAACTGAGGAGCTGGACACACTTGACTTCCACCAATATCATTTCCAAGTAAGAAAGTTACACCTGACACTGGGAGTGTCTCAACCAACGCAACCATAACGGAACCATTAACAAAACCAGACTCTAAATTCACTCTGCACAGAGGGACAGAGAAGTAATTATTCCCTACACCTTGTAAGATTACAGTTTCATTAGAGGAAATAACATTAGAGCTTAGAACACTGGTCAGCATAAGGGATTGGCAAGCACCTGTATCACGATATATTTTATCTGATTTCCTGTCATTACTGTCCAGAGGACTGACAAAACCATCAGACAGGAAATTAGCACATCAACTCTTGAGAGTGTCACCCACGTTACTGCTCAAAAGAGGAGCTTCATCATGAGAATTTAATTTACCCCTCAAATCAGGTTCGGTTAACTCAGTTAAAGAATTCCGGAAACTCTCAAGGGTGGACACTAGACCAATTGACTGAATATTTAAAGGCTCCTTTTTGTTCACATCACGCTGTCTCCTGAAACATTTCTCCGTAGTATGACCAAGCTTACTACAATAAGTACACTTACTTTTCTGAGATCTAGAGGTGGAGCTGGTATTTACTTCCTGAGAAACATCATCTTTATTCTCTTTCCTGTTACCTGTACTCTGAGTAGAGGCAACGTACTTACTCTCAGCTTTCCTTTTTTCTTTAGAATATCTCTTGTGAGTGAGAACATATTCATCAGCTAAAACTGCAGCATCAGACAAATTATCTATCATTTTCTCATCAAGATATAGGCTTACATCTTTATTAATACACCTTTTGAAGTCCTCCAGCAAAATCATCTGCTTAAATTTATCAAAATCAGAATTTACATTCTTAGAATTTAACCACTGCTCTAACAGATCTTCTTTGATTTTTGCATACTCAACATGTGATTGCTTATCTTGCTTATAAGTTGTCCTAAATTTTACTCTATAGGCTTCAGGAACAAGCTCATAGGCCTTAAGAATCAAGCTGTTAACTACATCATAATTATCAGATTGATCCTGAGGCAAAGATGCATAAGTTACTTGAGCTTTATCGGTGAGAACACTCTGTAGAAGTATTGGCCAATACTTTTTTGGCCAATTAAAACCTGTAGCTACCCTCTCAAACAACTGAAAATACTTTGTTAAATCAGATTCATTAAAAGGAGGGACAAGTTTAAGATTTTTAGCCACATTATAATCATCAAAGCTAGATGATCCAGTTCCACTTTGTTTCATGCGATACTCATGGTCTGCCTGAATCCTAGCAATTTCAATTTGTGCCTGTGCCTCCTGAATACGAACCTGAGACTCAGCCTCCTTAGCACGGGCCTCCTGCAGGGCTAGCTGTAACTTAGCCATTTCAATCTGCGTTTGCTCATCTGGAGGAGTTACATTAAACAAGCTTTTATAAATCATGTCAACAATTTGATCTTTAGACTGATGAGCGCGAACAGCAATTCCCAATTGTTGAGCAACAAGCTTAAGTTCATTCTTTGTTCTGTGTTCTACATCACACACTGTTTGCACATTTGACAAAAAATCTTTGGCTTCATGAATAATTAATCACAGTCACAAAATAAATCACAGTCACAAAATATCAAGCAATATCCTTACGATAATATCCTGAATATTATGATAAGAGGTCGCCAAATTTATGTTACGGAACAGAGAGAGATAATGAACACTTCAAGTGAAAATACTAGAATCACTACTGTCCCGCAAAGTTCCAGGTTCAAAACAAAAGAGTTAGGTAAAATTACAAGTTAAAGTTTAGTGCTCAAACTAACAACTAAATATTCAGGACTCATAAGGATAATGTAATGGCAAAACAGGTTACATATATGGTTAACTGCAATAGCCTCTATTAACAAGAATTTAGCAAGAGCAAATTTATCTAAGTCAGCCCTGATAAATGAGAAAACCGGATAATGCTCAGTCAAAGCAAGATATATTATTACAGATACAAAATATTAATAATGGCTGACATCAAAAACTCTACATGAATCACGAAAAACCTTACCAGGCCTACGAATTAACGCCTTAGGCCATACAGTACAAGAAAAATGGTAATAACACTTATACTCAAATTATACAGCAGCTAGATGACCGGAGACTTCCTGAGCACTCACAAAAATAATACATTATACAGGGGAGGACAAAGATGTGAACAAAATGAGGAGTAGATCTAAGAGGCAATTAATGCAGAGACTGAGCTCATTATATAGGGGCCGGCAGAGCTTGATTCAACTTGCAAGAAGGACGCGCAAATGAGGGCACAGAGGACGAAGAGTTGACACTCCTGAACAACAGAAAGAACGACTTACTCTACTGTAAGGGGGAGAAGGGGAGAGTGAGGTAGAACACGCAAGCCTGGTCACTATGGAAACCACGAGGCGAATCGTGATCAAACATGCAGAAA
Organism: Coenobita brevimanus; assembly: GCF_032717465.1. NCBI lineage: Eukaryota > Metazoa > Arthropoda > Malacostraca > Decapoda > Coenobitidae > Coenobita > Coenobita brevimanus. The sequence goes on from NC_137034.1 coordinate 12,452,412, forward strand.
TCTGTACGTTAGAATTATACAAAGGATGATGATATCATAGGCTATGTAACAATATATATATATATATATATATATATATATATATATATATATATATATATATATATATATATATATATATATAAGATATTATAGAAGTTATAAAAGAACAGAAATGGATGTGGGCAGGCCATATAGCAAGAATAAGTGATAACCGATGAAGCAAGAGGCTGACTGAATGGACACCAAGAGAATGTAAGCGTAGCAGAAAAAGGCCAGACAAGAGATGGAGAGATGAGATAGAGAAATTTGCAGGGAAAACGTGGCAAAGATTGGCTGAGTCAAGGAATTCATGGAAAAGGTTGGGGGAGGCCTTTGTTCAGCAGTGGACTAGTTATGGCTGATGCTTATTATATATATATATATATATATATATATATATATATATATATATATATATATATATATATATATATATATATATATATATATATATATTATATATATATATATATATATATATATATATATATATATATATATATATATATATATATATATATATATATACTTCAGTATGAGAGACTCCTCCTATTAAAGAGAATTAATTTTCTTGCTTTATTAAATAAGGCACAGTATTACTTAACAAAAATATTATTTACACCCTTAGTTATATTCTAAAACATATAACTTTATCAGGGTATTTTTTGGCCTTAGTAGTTGTTCTCTTAATACATGGAAATATGTGGTCACTAATATTTTAACATGAGAATAAACACACTGCATGTTGAAAACGTTTTTCCCTTGAATAAATATGTTCCTGACAACTTTGTTCCTGCTGTCCACCATTATAGGCAGTACCAAGTTTCCTGTTGGAGAATCTTTAGCCAATATGACGAAGATTTTGTTTTAACTTTATTTAGTGGGAAATATTAACCGCTTGAGTACGGTGGCCTGTGATTATTATTTTAGATACATACAGGTGGTTTCTTTCAGCTCAAAGAGGGCACCTGAGTAAATAAATCCGAGGAAGGGAAGGGGAGACGATAAGAAGAACGATGAGTGTATGATTATTCAAGGGAAAATAAGGAAGGGACGGAGAGAGGAAGGGTATGCAGCAAAAAAGGAATGATATAGAAAAGAAATAAACATGGCAATCAGGAAGAGAGAGGAAACTGAGGAATGACAAATTCGGTAATAGAGGACGAGCTGGAGAGGGGAAGGAGAGGAGGAACATGTAAAGGAAAACAAGGAGAGGGATGAGGAAAGGATGTAAAATGTAGTAGATGAAAGTCAGGAAGGGAATCGAAATGGAGAGAAGTTACAATAAAATTAACACGAAGACTGACATCCGAAAGACAAGGCAAGGGACATTCATTATCATCATCATCATCATTATCATCATCAATAATCATCATCCATATTCACCACTGGACGATGAGCAAAAAGATACCTGTTACTCTTTCATGATTTAATCGTACACTCTGAAACGTTTGACGAGAAGTGCTGAAACATTGTTATGATGTTCTGTTTTGGGAATCGTGAATTATGCTGCAATACCTATCGAAATAAAACAGAATATGGCATTAGCCCGAATATGAAGTTAGTCATATTTCCCATGTTCATCCATGAGCAAAAGTTCGCTAAACTTATCCACTGGCTGTGACAATGGAAGTTGTTAAATGAACTATTTTTACGTGGAGACAATGTGAAGCACAAAAAGGAATATGAAACAGAAGGATACTCTCTATCGATTGGTGATGAATGAGAAATACGTGAGTAAACTCAGTGTTGGCAGAGGCCTGTGGGGTAACCATTGCTGATACCTGTACCTACACTGAATTGCATAGGTATAAATCGCTTAGCCCCATTATCTTCAAGCTTACGATTAACAAGCATTATTTTGTTGGCTGTTCGTGGATAGTTCTTTCTGCAGTGAATTTTTTTAGGTAGTGAACTGAACATGATATTTATATTCTCTGATATACACATATCATTTTTTAACAGCAATATCTATTAGAACTTTAATTTGTTTGACTGTACGCAAAACAGCTAAACTTGCTTTTTTTTTTTTTTATAAACGCTCCAACATGCTTGCACATAATGGCGGCTCTCCATGCTGCTCGATCTCCAGCAGCCTCTCTATTCAGTTCCTTATCCCTGAGGTCACACTCTGTGACTTTTTCCCGGGTCGTTTTTGGTCTGCCTCTCGCAGCTCTAAAGGCTCACACCTCAAGCTCTCACCATCCAGTTGTCATCTTCCATCCTCCCTCTCTTGACCTAAGATAACGCCTTTCCTGCGTGAGGCTCTTTGTACGCTGAAAGAAATCCCTTGGTGCTAGCAAAAACATATATATACAAAATAGACACTTCACAGTATACTGACGGGGCAATGGAAAGGTATCAATTTCATTCCTGAGAGAATTAATTTTTAAGCGGAATATATTCCAAAGCAGGGAATAGCGCCGCTACAATTTTAATAGCGGTGGTGGTAATGCCATTCCTTTTTTTAACCAGTAGCGGAACTGAGAGCGACGCTACTTTTTGGCTATACTCACGCGTTACCGCGCTCCTCGCTACTCACGCGACAAATACAGGTCCGGAGTCGGTGAGTACATACTGATATACCGACGGTTTGGTTGCATTTATTAATGACGAAAAATAATACTTTCGTAAATTCTGTCAATTAATGATGTTTGTTCTACATTACATCAGTAGTTTATTATTATTTATTAGTAATGCGCAGTAGTTAGACAGGAATTTGCTAGTTAATTATCGATCATTGAAATTAAGTAAAGATAAATAAGGATGTCAGCTAGATGTAAGCAGTGCTAACACACACACACACACACACACCTCTAACTATCCCCGACTCTAACTCCAGCTCTCTCCCTCACTCTCTCTTTCAGACTAATTCTTACTCATACGTTATTATTTCATAACAGTATGTTACGCTCAGTTTAAAGTAATGGAAAAAAAACATTGCTACTGTATAAACAGCCTTTTAAAAAAAAAGCCCCAGTTTATTTTTACTTTCGTTTTCGTACATAACTTAAATAGGTATCATTGAAAATTTAATAAATCTATATAATATGTATCAATGGTATGCCACATTTTTTTGCTTTATATTTACGTATGTTACTTTCAGTAGGTATACTAAGTAACAATGTAAAAGAACATTTGTTACATAATACAGTAAATAGCTTTTTCCTTTACCTTCGGCTCATTAATGTGACACCGACATGTAGCCTATGATTTTTTTTTTCTATCTATCTATAGGCCGACGCCCTAATCCCGCAGAGGGTGGCCGCAGACAAAACGCCTCCAAGTCGCTCTGTCACCCACCATTTGACTACCCTTCCCCCAACTCACCCCCCCTCCCTCAAATACCTCTCAACTCCATCCCTCCACCTCATCCTCGGTCTACCCCTCCCTCTCCATCCCTCCAACTCACCTACATACACCCTCTTAATCAGTCTTTCATTCTCCATTTTCTCCACATGTCCAAACCACCTCAGTGAATTTCTCCTAATCTTCTCAACCACATCCACATCCACCCCACAACGTTCCTTCACTTTTTCATTCGTCAACCTGTCCCTCCATATCACTCCACATGCTCCTCTCAAGTAACTCATTTCCACTGCTCTCACTCTTGACTTGTTCCCCTCTTGCAAGGTCCATGCCTCGCTTCCATACGTCAGGGAAGGGATCACAATACTATCATGCAGTGACTTCTTAACTTCCATACTCACCTCCCTATTTCTCATCACTGCTTTCAGTGAACCAACAACCTTCCTTCCCTGCTGTACCCTTTCACGCACTTCATCCCCCAAAGTTCCATCCTTACTCATCACACTACCCAAGTATTTGAATGCACTCACACTCTCCATATCCTCACCAACCAACCTCACTGTACATTCTGTGACTTCATTCCTCTCAAACACCATAACTTTATTTTTGTTTACATTAACTTTCAGCTTCCTCCTCCTATACATTGTCCCAAATTCATTCACCAAACCTTGCAACTCCCATTCATCTTCACTCAACAATACTGTATCATCAGCAAACAGCAACACTGGAAGCTTCCAAATCTCACCCTTATTCATTAGAGCCACCCCCACATCCACTGCCCTACCTTGCACCTCCTTTACAATCCCATCCATGTATATTTTAAACAGCCATGGAGACATCACACAACCCTGTTTCAGTCCCACACTAGGATTAAAGAACTCACTCAGCTCACCATCCACTCGCACCGTAGCCCTAGCTCCTTCGTACATATTCTTCACATCATTCAACAGTTTCCCATCCGCTCCATGTATTCTTAATACCTTCCACATACCTTGCCTATCTATTCTGTCATTAGCTTTCTCAAAGTCCATGAAGGCAGCATACACATTCTTTCCCTTCTCTAAATACTTCTCTACTAAACATCTTAGAACAATTATCTGATCTACACCCCCTTTTCCCTTCGTAAATCCTCCTTCTTCTTCCCCAACTAGCTCCACTGTCATATGCCTAACCCTATCAATGAGTATTCTACCATATATTTTACCAGTCACACTAAAAAGGCAAATACCCCTATGGTTACCACATATTTCTCTCTCCCTTTTTCATTTATATCAAGGAACAATTATAACTGATTTCCAGTCCTCTGGAACCCTTCCCTCTTCCCAACCCAATCTACACAACTTCCATATCCACTTCACAACAATCTCACCCCCATACCTCAGCATTTCACCACACACTCCAACAATTCCTGGGGCCTTTCTCAACTTGATCTTCTTCATTGCTTCCACTATTTCCGTCCTACTGATCTCTTCCTCCCTCCTCTCATCTCTTCTTCTCCCAGCCATTCCCCAACCACTTATACTTGCACTGCTGTCACTCTCTACATTCAACAAATCCTCAAAGTGCTCCTTCCATCTCCTCAATTTCTCTCTCTTCACCGCCAACAATCTATTTTTCCTATCTTTCACTCCCCTACTATTTCCCCTTTCACACTGCCTTACTTTCTTTACCTCCTTCCAAAACAATATCTTACTCCCCCTCCATTTCACACTCAGATTCCTCCCAAACTCTTCATCCACTTTCTTCTTACTCTCCTTCACCAGTCTCTTCACCTCCCTTCTCCTACTCACATATACCTCTCTCTTCTCTCTCTCATCTTCTCCCTCACCTGTGCTTGCTAACCATTCACTATTTGCCTTCTTCTTTTGTTCCACAGCTCGTTTCATCTCATCATTCCACCATGCTCTCCCTTGCACACCCTTGCATCTCCTCCTCACTCCACAAAACACCTCACACGCTGCGCCTATCTCTTTTGTAAATATCTTACATACGTCTTCCATTCCTTCCATCTGCTCTAGCTCATATCTTCCCAATCTTTCTTCCACTATGCTCTTATTCTCTGCCATTTTCTCACTATCTTGCAAAATATCCACTCTTCTCACAGAAGCCGTTTCCTCCTGTCTTCCCCTTCATCTCCTCAACCATTTTCATTGCAGCTTTACTTTGGCCATCACTATGTGCTGGTCTGAGACTCCATTCCCCCACCCTCTCCACACTCTTGCATCCAACTTGTATTTTCATTCTCTTATCCACACACACGTAGTCTATCATTGCCTTTCGTTCAACAAGTTCACCATCCATCCTCCTCATTACTCTCCATGTATACCGGTGGATCATCTTATGACGAAAGTAGGTGTTGGCTATTGCCAACCCCTTACCACCACAGATGTCCACCAAAGCCCTACCATTCCCATCTACGTCAGCTGGCACACCCCACTGACCAATCATTCCATCCACTCATACATTCCCAACTTTGCCATTCATGTCTCCAATCAAAAGCACTCTCTCGCTCCACTCAAACTTGTCCATACATGCTTCTACTCTCGCCCAAAATTCATCTTTCACTCTTGCCACTCGGTCCTCTGTCGGAGCATACACACATACAATCGCCCATGCTTGTATACCTACTTTCATCCCCACCCATACAATCCTTGCACCCACTGTTCCATACTCTCTTATATTCTCCTTCCACTTCTTGCTTATCATCAGACATAATCCCTGTCTTGCCCTCTCATTCTCATTAACTCCCGCACATACTGTATACCTAAACCATATTCTCATTCTCTCACCCTTTCACCTTACCAATTAGTTTCAGTCAATCCACATATATCCACTCTTGCAACCTCAAGCACCTGAACAATCTCTCTTTCACTTCATCATTCACTCCTCTCACTTTCCACGTTCCCACCCTCAGAATGTCCTTTGTCCATTCCTTAGCCGTCAACGTATGGTCCGTCCTGTTCCGAGACGCTTTATTCGCTTGTTTAGTTAGTTCTTTTTATGGGGTGGGGTACTAACCCACCACCAACCCTTATAGTCACCTCATACGACAAGCAGGGATACTGGGGGAGTATTCTTGAAACCCCTGTACTCCCAGGGGGGTTTTTATTTTCAATATAAGTATATACTAACATTATTGGTACACAACATAAGCACTCAGACTGACTAATATTATCAAAACAGTATAGAGTGCATTGCTATATCACAGATTTTTGTAACCTTTCCTTCGTGTACTTTTTTCTTATCCAAAGTAGCGGGAGCGGGAGCGCTGCTAAATTTCGTATCAAGTAGCGAAGCCAGTAACACCACTACTTTTTCGAGCAAGTAACGGGAATGGGAGCACCGCTACTTTTTAGGAGCAGCGTTCCCAGCATTGTTGTTTTCACAGGTATTGTTATTGTTCCCCCCTCAAAGTCTCGCAAATATGCCAGGAGAACCGGAGACTGCCCAAGAAATCTGAAGGGCTTAGGTTATGTGTTCTGGCATGGGCCACTGCTGATAGAAAAAATCCATCTCCCCAATGGAGTCAAGGTCACTGTAAGAAACAGTAGCAGGCGACTGGTGACTGTCCGAAGGACAGATGACGAAACTTGGCCGACCAATTCCTAAGAGTTTATTTCGCATTCTTATTAGTCTCCACCTACTACATAGTTGTTTTCACAGGTATTATTAGTCCCTACCTACTACAAAGGTAGAGACTACTGTTTTTGCTTCTATTATTATTACGGTCTCAGTGTTACACAAAGATTCCAGGAGAAGCAGAGGCTGTGCAAGGAATATGATTGGCCCAGGTTGTGTCCTGGAATGGATCATATTGGCAGAAAAATCAATCCAAATCCCCTCAATGGGGTCAAGGTCACTGTAAGAAACAGTGGATGGAGACTAGTGACTGACTGTAGAACAGTTACAGGGTTCTAGTTAGTATCCACCAATTATGTAGGTGGAGACTATTGTTTTTGCTGGTATTTTTATTACTCTGGCCTCGGAGTCTCGTGACGATTCCAGGAGAACCAGAGACTGCTTGATGAATCTATAGGGCCAATAGAAAAAAAAATCCAGATCCTTTATGTGCAGTGAAAGGGCATGTCAGAAAGTGTCATATCAGTATTATGTTGTGAGCGAGATAAGTTGGTTGTGTCTATTGGAGATTTCAATACGACCTGCACAAGGAATCTGAATTGCCCAGGTTATGTGTCCTGGTATGGGCCTTTATTGATAGAAGAAAATTCCAAATCCCCCCAGTAGGGTCAAAGTCATTGTAAGAAACAGTAGGTGTAGTGTAGTGACTGTCTGCAGGACAGTTACAGAGCTCGTTATCATTATTATTATTATTATATTTATTATTATTTATCTTACTATTGTTTTTTAAGGAAAGTGGACAAAAATAAGGAAGTAAAACTCGTTCAGGCAAAGTTAAAATCCTTAATCTTGGGTGTTAAAGTCTGGTCTAGTTATATACTGCTGTCCACCACTCCAGGCCTCCACCACGCAACCAGCGTAACATCTCATGGCCCCAGTCAGCCCACAGGACACCTGCACCCAAGCACATATTTACAGATTTACTGCAATGTTCATATGCATATCAGGTCTGCAGTCTGGTTTCTCGATTTTATCTAAACGTTTAAAATTAAGTAATATAGATTTATTTACTCTTCCTGGAACTGACCTCTGGCCCAACTGGTGAAAAGGGGAGATGTGGTCGAGTGGCCAGAGCACTATTTCAGTGATCTTGAAATAGCAGACTTCAATCAAAATGTATTACTGGAGGAACCTCGGGGGCTCAGTGATATCACATTCATCTCTCAGTTTGCGAATGGTCCTAGTCTGTGACTCGAAACACATGAGGAGGCAGACATTTAAAGTGGGTGTTTGTAGTATGTCCTCTCACACGCTTACTTATCTTTTATCCTGTTCATTCACAAAAATGACAAATATACGAACTGTGACACATATTCTCTCTCTCTCTCTCTCTCTCTCTCTCTCTCTCTCTCTCTCTCTCTCTCTCATCATTCCTGGTGGAGCGGAATAAAAGTTTATGTCTGCAAATGGAAATCTGGTCATAGATCAATACAGTGCACAGGGTGTTCCGGGTAGAAACGGCATAACTTATATATATATATATATATATATATCAACATGGATCCAATTCTCAACCGTTATAGGGCTACAAATACTGAGGACCTTATGGTGGAAATATAAGGCAGACCATTTTAGACCATAAGGTTATCAGTAACTGTAACTCAATTACGGCTGAGGTTTGAACACAGGCTGATTTAGAATTTTTTGCTTGGAATTCCCTCATCTGTCATTTCCCGGAGTTATGCCCTTTCCACCCCCGTAGTTTAACTTGTAGACACATCCTTAAAGATATAATGGAAGGCAGGAGGGTGGGGAGGAGGAAAAAGAAGCAGGAAAGTATTAATAACAAGATTGGCAAAGATTTACCATCCCTCTTATTACTTAATACATCTTAGTCTAAACTATATTAACGTTGCTAGCTTTGCTGAGAATAACAGTGGCTATGTGTGATATGAAATACGTTAGAACTGAACGTAATTTTTTAATGCAATATGAAATATATGTAAAGAGCCTGTGCAGTCACTTTTAATACCGATTTTGTACTAGTTTTATTTTTTTCCATATTTCTGTTGTTACTCTGCGCTACATTTCGTTTCGTATGATCGTGGACTTCACCAGCAGCCAGACATCAACCAAGTGAATGTATCCGTCATAATGGCCTTATATTCCTAGGATTACGGTAAGGAGGCTCCCTAACATCTCCTTCTTAGAGATTTTTTTTTTTTTTTTATGGGAATCAAAATTCGTTTGTACGTTATTTATGCAAAGTATGGTGATGCAGGAAAGATTTATATAACCGGACAGGGCACTTAAAGTAAGTCGCTTAAGAAATGGTGTTTGTGAGCTTCCTGTACCGTGGAGAATATGGCCTTGGGTGTATCAGTGGCATCTCTTTACTTTATTGTTTATTTTCAATGTAGCACACTATTAATATTTTCTGTAATAAAATAAAACTCGAAAGACACACACACACACACACACACACACACACACACACACACACACACACACACACACACACACACACACACACAGATCCATAAACCTCGCTTGCTGGGGTTTCATATATATATTTCTGAGGCGTTGTTCACAAGGGTATTGGATTCCTAAAGCTTTTCTCTCTATAAACAGGGAATAGAAACGTTTTCATGTGTGTGTGTGTGTGTGTGTGTGTGTGTGTGTGTGTGTGTGTGTTTAGTTATTTTTAAGCACAGTATTCCCCATCATTTAACCCCTAAACCGTGGGGTTGTTTTTGCTTGACTTGCGTGTCTTGCGGGCATATTCGCGCTCCAACAGAGTCTCTAAAAGTATTTGCGAAAAATCAGTTATTAGTCCTAGAATATTAAAATTAAATATGCTTATGGCACATTCCTTCAGCTTTCTCCTGGGATGTTTGCTGAGCCTTCGTCGAGTACCGTAGGACTTGTGGAGACCTCTGAAGTTGGGTAACGAAGTCTCCACTTTACACTTCCCGACAACCCGTAATATGATTACCACAGCCTGATATTATCACTAGAAACACTATTCTATGAATCTCAAATAGTTTGGAATCCATACTCCACAAAAAAAAAAAAAACACTGTGAAAGCAATGAAAATTACGAGTACATATGACCTTCCCACTTACGCTCGTTCGCCGCTGGTGTTCTGTCATTTATTATTCATAAAAACACTCACACTTTATATTTCTATTACTATATAACATATATATCTGCAGTCTTTATCCATAAGTTTCCTTCAGTAACAGTAGTTTATTGCCACTGTAGGGATTCGATTTCTCTTTCAGTAAAATACATAACATTCACTTTCTCGTCCTGTATACTAGTGTTGAGAGCGAATCTGTCACTTTCACTTTCACTTTCATAACTCATAGTATTCATACATGCTAGAGTGAAACTTTCACTTTCATTACTCCTAGTATATATACTCGTATTCTTATATTACTACTCATTTACATTTCTATTTACATTCTCTATTTTATTTACATTGTTTACATTTCTATTTTATTTACACTGTGTTATGCACTGTCACTTGCAGTAACTTATAAAACTATTTTATAGATTATACGGCATATTTCAAAGGGAAATAACAGCGAAAATTAGTGAACAAGTGTACTTGAGGTGTTGCCAGGTGATAATTAGCCAATTCCAGGTGTATATCACTATCACTTACCTTATTTCTTTTTTGTATATATTATTTGGTATAAGAATAGGGCATAGGGCTTATTTCAATGGATGAAATCAGTGGAAAATTCCAGGGAAGATTTACTTAGCATAGCATGGCCGGGCAGGCAAGAGGAGAGGGTAATGGAGGGAAGGTAGGAAGGGGAGTCAAGAACGGGGAGAAATGGCTAAATTGTCAACAATGGATGGGAGTACAGATGAGATTAGGAGTGCTGACTAGTGTTGGACATTGGCAGTACTGATAGATGATACAAGCCACCACTTGAAAGCCCGGGCAAATTCAAAATATCACAGAATCACAAAAGTGATGCCCCGCGGTATGATCCCTTGCTCCCAAGCATCACAAAAGTGATGCCCCGTGGTTAAGGGGTTGAACACTGCATTGTCTCTCTCCTTATTGTAGTTTCAGGTTCAACAATTTATAAAATCGTTCAAAAAATAGCACCATTCTACCCCTCATAGGGTATATGGCCATATAATAGGCAACCCTATTCTAGGGCATCATCTTTTTGGCAGCACCTAGTTTATATGAACTAAATAAAAACACACTTATATAAGCTGGGTTAAGTATGAAGGTCTTTATTCACGACTTAAATGTTCATCCTGAGTTTTTGCTGAATGCATGGGGTGGGGGAGAGCAAACCCCGTGTGTCAATGTCACTCATTCATTCACCCATTCACTCACTCACCCATGCACACACTCACTGGGTCACTTAACCATTGTGAAGGGAGGGGGTCCAGGCTGGGAGGAGGTGGGGGGGGGCTGAGGGATGGAGGGAATAGGTGGAGTGTTTGTTGTGAGTCTGGGCTGTGTCTGGGGTACATGTAATGTACATCTGGTCTACCACTACCTGTGTCGTGTCGTAATAGCCGTAAATGATTCAGAGGGGCAGGGCATTTAACTAAACTGGGACACCTTGCGAACCTGATGAGTGTCATATAAGTAACTATACCCATATAATACTGCAGGAGTGAGAGCAGCTATCAAAGATGATCAGCGTTAACTTAGTGATGCTCTAGGTTTTTTTTTTTTTTGTGAGCACAATAAAATCATCCAATGTCGTGAAAAGAAAAAAAAAAAAAAAACGAAAAGTATCGACGACGAAAGGGTTGGGGGAGGGAGATGGTTTTTACTTCTCTGATGCCATTAGACGACCAAAGAACACACACTGATCTCTTTGGAATACAAAAAATTTATATGCAGATCAGTAGACATTCATCCATCTGGACCCTTTGCTTTTATAGCACTGCTATTGGTGCCGGCAGTACTTTTGGGGGTTAGTACCGCTACTGGTACCGCTGGTACTTTTTTTTTTTGGGCTATTTTCTTTGCGGAAGCAATAATCAGTACTTTTTGGTGAGAATATGCAACTTTTAGAAAAAGTGGCCAACAGCGACAGTGAACTCTGATGGATGCCACCCATGATCGACGAATTGCTGAACAGCATCGTACACCCAAACCAGCTGAAACACATTCAGACCACCGTTTCTGATGGTACCACCACTACCACCACCATTATTACTACCAGTAACAATAATAATAAAAATAATTACCACCACCACCACCACCACCACCACCACTGCTAGTACTACTGCTGCTGCTACTACTATTACTAGTACTAATACCAGTACTATAACAAGTGGTGTCAGGCAAACCATTCCTAGCCCAATCACTCAAGGTCAATGGTCACGGTGCCAAATGAAAACCCATATGAGACTTCCTATATCTTGATAATGGTAAATATCTCTAACTTCAGCCAGTTTCTAGTTATAGCCCCCTGAATATCCGTGACCTTGAGTTTGACCTTTCTAAGTCACTTAAGGTCAAAGGCCATGGTACCAATTAAAAACCCATATGTGACTTCCTACAAGTTAATGACAGTAAATACCTATCTTCAACCAGTTTTGAATTATAGCCCACTGAATATCCGTGACCTTGAGTTTAACCTTTCAGGCCGATTAAGGTCAAGGTCATGGTGCCAATTAAAAGTCCATATTTAACTTCCTATATGTTGATAATATTAAATATCTATCTGCAACCAGTTTTGAGTTACAGCCCCCTGAATATCCGCAACCTTGAGTTTGACCTTTCAAGGTCACTCAGAGTCAAAGGTCTTGGTGCCAAATGAAAGCCAATATGGGAGTTCCTATATTTTGATAATAGTAAATATCTTTATCTTCAACCGGTTTGCAGTTCCAGCCTTCTGAAAATCGGTGACCTTGATTTTGACCTTTCAGGGTCACTCAATTACCTCCAAAATTTAATCACTTTCATCTGAAACCAGTGCCCACATACCCTGAAAGTTTCATGTAATTTCATTCAGCCGTTTCTCCGTAATACTGCTAACAAAGAAAGAAACAAACTCAACCAAAAAACAATACCTCGCTGGACTCCGTCCGGGAGAGATAACGAACAAACTCGACCAAAAACAATTTCTCCACCACCACCACCACCACCGCTGCTACTATTACTAACTGCTAAACACGCTAATACCTATAAAACCAATAATTGAAGGAAATTTATAATCAGTGTTTGTGTGTGTGTGTGTGTGTGCGTGTGTGTGTGTGTGTGTAAGCAGAAAGGCCTTCCCAGTGAAGCAGTCACAGTCAATGGATATATCCCAGGAATTCTCCGCACGCCAGTAACCTTATGTAAATTGTCAGTGAAAAAGTGAGCGAGACAGTGAGTGAGTAAGAGAGTAGGTTTCTGAGTACGTTAGAAATTGAAAGAATATGTGAGAGAGGTGTGTACTGCGTAGGCAGTGAGAAAGTGACAAGGTGAGTGAGCGAGTGAGATTCTGAGTGAGAGAGAGAGCAGTGTGTATTGTGTGTGCAGTAAATGAAAAGGTGAGTGAGAACTATAGTGTGTGTGTGTGTGTGACGGCAATGTGAACAAGAAATTTGATGATATGGAAACACAACTAAACAAGCAAGCAAGGTTCATCAAGAGACAGCAACAGTTTCTCTAAATGCTAAACAAGAAAGAAAGGGGAACAAATTTAGTTATCCTAGGACTGCCGGACGAGAACAAAAGCTAAAGGCCGGTTCACACGAGCAAAATCGCGGCAGTTTTTTGCCGGAATTTGCTTCCCGGTAGAAATTCCGGCAACTTTTTTCGCCGGTATAGAGAGACCGACATGTTGGTCTTTTTTCGCCGGAATCGGGAGAAAGTTGCCGGGCCGATTAAAATGGAAGCACCGAACAAGGCAAAGCTCTGGGAACGAAGACGAATTCGACATCTTTGTGTGTTTACAGTACCACCATTTCGACTTCATCACGCGTGGCCAACACAAGTTTATCCATCATGCCTGCCGCTCTCCAGCAATCACAGCTTCCCTCATCTGCGTATTTTGTTTTTCAGTGAAGGGTGTCACAAGCTGAGCTCCCTCACCACCTGTAATACACACTCTCTTCTTTTCTCCTAGACAGCCACGGACGAGTCCAGATGCGTGACAGGTCATCCTGAAGTAGAGAAAGTGCAAGTGCAAGGGCTGCACACCTGGTACGAGTACGGCGGTCCATCTTTGTTTGTAAACACTGTTGCCGCGTTCCTGCCACTCACTCTCCGTACGTGTGAACACCTTTCCGGTAGAATTGCCGAGAATCGGCATTTTTTTCCTGCAAATCAGCGAAAAAAAAGGCCGCGATTTAGCTTGTGTGAACCGGCCTTTAGTCTACTAATACCAAGTCAGTTCACTTTCCGTCAGTGTGCAGGGAGGAGTGGCTTGTGTGACGTCAGCTGGCTTAAGTAACAGAAAATTTATAAAAGGGCAGACTCAAATTAAACATTTATGATAAGGGAAAGTGAAGAAGGGGAAGAAGTGCGGACTCATTTAACCCTATAATATAGCAGTAGGATCCCTCACACCCCTACACCTTCCCTCACACATTTCAGTCCCTTCCCTCACTTCTCCGTACTGAAAATGTGTCTGATAAGTAGAGCAAGCATAAACTCACCGTCATGGTCAGGAGTCAACTGAACACTGGGGTTTCATGCCAGAGCCAGTCGACGTCACTCCGATGCCCCTCCCCCTGCGTGAACCTGGAGCTGTTTTAGAAGGAAGTGATCCGACTTGGTATTAGTAGACTTAGAACGAAAACTTGGATGGTGTCACTATGGATGCAGGCAAGACTGCCAAATCGTGGGGAAAATCTGTGGTCGAAGAACAGACCATGTCATATCGACAGCTGGAATTACAGGGACAACCAGGAGTCTGAAAAAGACCTGTTCTTGTCATAATGGCAACCAAGGTCTAAGGAGAGAAGGTCTCTTCGTGCGCACATTCTGATGACGTCAGGTGGGAGATAAACGGGCGGCCGAAGGTGACTTCCTTTTTTTTTTTTAGGGTATACTGCTTTTTTTCTGAGGTAATATAATGTTATATAGCTTCGCCCCCAGAACTTTCAGCTGATCAGACTATGGTTAAAGTGTTTTCATTGTATAATTAACATTTCTAGTTAATGGGGATGTAACAGTTAACGAGAGAGAGAGAGAGAGAGAGAGAGAGAGAGAGAGAGATGGATTGGAGAATAAGAATATGAAAGCGGTGATTTGGAGTCGGGGGGGAAGAGATGGAGGGAGGGGAAACGAGAAGGAAAGGAAAAAGGAAGAAATGAAGGAGAAAATGTGGAAGGCAGAGAAGGAGAGCAAGACGGGAGACAGACAGAAGCGGTAGGGAGGAACGGGAGAGACAGAAAAGTGATTGGGCGAGAAGGAAGGGAGATACAGTATTTGCGAATGAAGTAAACGACGTGAGCGAAGAAAGGAAGAGAGTAGAAGGTATGGAGAGAGAAGAGAAGGGGAGAAAGAGGTGGAGGAGGGGCTAGAAAAGTGAAGAAGATGAGGAAGGATGAAAAAGGAGAAAGGGAGTTAGGGATGGAGGAAGAGAGGGGAAGTAGAGAATGAGGAGGAGAAGGGAGAGAGAAAAGTGAAGGAGAAGAAGGAGCAGAAATGAGAGATGAACTGCAGAATGGGGGAAAGAAAGGAGGAGAAGGAGAAGGAGCAAGTGGAAGACGGAGGGAGGTAATATCTGTATTAATGAAAGGAGAGAGAGAGAGAGAGTATAAAATAATGGTTTTTGAAGGAAAGGAGTGAGGGTATAGCTGAAGGGATAGATAGGTAGATATGAGGGAAGAGTGAGAGAAAATGGAGGAAGAGAAAAACGGGAGGGGAGGATGGAGGGATGGAGAGGAAGGGATGGAGGGGCAGAGGAAGGAAAGTAGGTAATAGACTGAGGGATAGAAAGACTGAGGGAAAGGGTGAGGGAAATTGGAGGGAGAGGAAAGTAGGAGGAGAAGTGGGAGAGAAGAAAAGCTAGTGGAGGGAGGAAGGCAAGAAGAAGGGGAGATGGAGGAAAACCTTGAGGGAAAGTTGGTAGAAGAGAAAGAATAAATGGAGAACGAGGAAGGAAATGAAGGATAGATAGTTGGATAGAAGGAGTGAGGGAGGGAATACATGGAGGGATGGAGGGAGTGGATGAATGGAAAGAATTAGGGAGCAGTGAAAGGCGGCAGGGAGAGGAGGAATGGAGAGAATGATGGATGAGTGGAGGGGGAGAGGGTATAACGGAGGGAGGGAGAGAATGCATAGAAAGATGAAGGAATGGAGTTAGGGAGTAATGGAGTGAAGGAATAGTGGAAGGAGGGAGGGAGTAGTGGAAGTTAAAGAGTGAGGGAGTAATGGAGGAAATGAAAGAGGGAATGGAGGAAATAAAAGAAAGAGGGAGTACTGAAGGAAAAGAAGGAAGGAATAGAGGATGTGAGAGAAAGAAGCAGTAATTGAGGGAAGGGTGGACTACTCCGGAGAGATGAAGAAATGGAGAGAGTGAGGAAGAAAGTGAAGAGAGAGAAGAAGGGGAATGAGGGATAGAACAGCAAAATGTAGACTGCAGACACGGGCTTCCTTTGTGTTAACCAGGTCTTGTCTCTTACACAGCTGGACAAATTTCTTTTTAGTGTCTTCATCTTGAGGGGACCTGAAGAATTTGATGTCACTGTCTTTTCTGCTGACTGAATAGCATCCAAATACTGCACAGTTAAGTGGCATCTTTCTGATAACTGTCCTAGTATGAGATAAATATATGGGAACACCGAGCTCTCCACCATTGCGGCCTAGGGAAACTAAGTGACTGAGTGGAGTGGAGTGAGTAGCTGTCTCCCACGTGACGTCATGCGCCAACCAGGTGGAATTCTCGCCCGGGCTGAACAGACCTTCTCTCACCTTGGACCTTGATGGCAACTACGGACTCCAGAAACCACCTGATATGGAAATTAAACACCCTCAAGCCTGCTGAAAAGGGGTATAGGAGAAACTATGCTGAGGAGTCTGATGGGATAAAGGGGAATATAAAGAGTGAAATTTTGATGTGGGGGAGAAGTACTGAAAACGGAAAAAATACAGAGGGGATTTCCGGTTCTGTGTCTGTTTGTCTGTCTCTGTCTCTGTCTCTGTCTCTGTCTCTCTCTCTCTCTCTCTCTCTCTCTCTCTCTCTCTCTCTCTCTCACACACACACACACACACACACACACACACACACACACACACACACACAAGTTGGTGTGGTTAAGGGCAGACTCAAATAGTTAATATAAAAATAATGCCAGGAAATACCGATATCGCTACCCCCGGTACTTTTCAAAAGTTGTAACGCTATCGCTACCGCCGGTGCTGTTTTCGACCAGTACCGCTATCGCTACCGCCGGTGCTGTTTTCGACCAGTACCGCTGTCGCTACCGCCGGTGCTGTTTTCGACCAGTACCGCTATCGTTGCCATCGGTACTTTAATAGTACAGCTTCCCATCTCTGGTATTATCTTTTGTTTTCACTTTCCAATCTCTCTTTCCTTCCTTTGGCTCTTGCTTTATATTTCTGATTTCTCTACCTCTTTCTCCATTATCCAGGAACATAGATTTTTGTAGAAGTAGGAAGCTCCACTGTACATTTTCCTTATTAGTATTATTTCTACCTATGACTGTACATGGCGTTCCGAGGCTGTCTTGTGGGTTAGGTTACTTAGATATAATGTTTCTTGAAATGTTTACATCCTACACACAAGAGTATATGCAGCTGTGTTTGTAGCAGCTGTGTGCGTACTGACACATGTTCTACGGAGCCTCTAAACCACACGATAATAATAATGACCCCTTGAGTTATCAGTTTTATCTTCTCTTTTATTTTAGGGTGCTGGAGAGGGACTCCCTCACGCAGTGGCACTGATATAACCGGCCGGCTCCTCCGCCCGGCTATGGTGATATCTTAAACTTCCTCCCTGTCTCCCAGAAGTAGGACGGTGGGCTTCAGGTAAAGGGTCAGTTTAGCCTGCAGTCCATTGGGTTCATATACAGATAAGCCTGGGGTCACAAAAGCCTATATTCACCTCTTTTTTTTTTTTAATATATTGTTTTTCCTGTCGCCCACTTCACTTCGAGTCTTCCATCCTAAGCTTAACCCCTTCACTTCGATGATGTAGGTTTTTCATTAGTTCAAACTACTGTACCTTCATACCATTCTTTTTACATTTGCGGAGACTTTTCGAACTGGAAGGGTAAGGTACAGTCTTAATTAAACCCTTTACTAAGAGACAACATTCCCTAGTTGAGTAAAAAATATGTGACGGTAACAAACATAAAACGCAAGAGTCGTCCTCATATTAAAAGTGTCAATGTAGTGGCTGCAGGAGCCTGATTAAAGCCATGGCAGTGGTGAAGGGCTTAATGCAGACTATATGTAACCCCTTCACTACAAGGGGTGAAGGAAATCGTGTGGCAGAAGGAACACTTAAGCCACAACAACGCCATGCACTGACACGGCACCCATCTGACCCCCACCAATACACCTGCCTTCTACGCACCGGAAGGAAGGGGCATCGGCAGGCTTCGTAATACTTATTTTTAAGCGACTTATTTTGCACTTTGCACGATGATATCCCTTTTATGTTAGTTAAACTGCCCTGATATCGACACAATTTCCACTCAACAGACGATAGGATGCAGAAGTATACAGTATACAGTGGAGACTAAATCGCTAAGGAAGAGGTGTTAAGAAGCCTCCTATGACACCTGTGGCCGAAAATTCAGTAAAATCGTCTAGTCTAATCACCTGCTACAACGAGTATTTCCTAAAGTTAATCAAATACACTTATGGAATTAACACACACACACACACACACACACACACACACACACACACACACACACACACACACACACACACAGGAGATAGAGAGAGAGAGAGTCCTCGAACTGAAGGGAAGAATTCAGTTCATTAATCTTCATTCAGGGTAAATAATCCTGTTTCCGCCATCTCCTCCTCCACATTTTTCTCTTCCTGTTCCCCTAATGATCCGTCTCTCTTCTCTCTTACTATCTTCTTTCTCATTTATTTATTACTTTTTCCTATTCGCTCTATCGCCTCCCTCCAAATGTCCGTTTATGTATTTTTTTTTTTTTGTTACAGTCGCCGTAATTATTTCAAATTTTTCTATTCGGTGAGTTTTACTGATTTTATTTTTTACTACCGCCGGGTAACTTTATTCATCTCAGCGGGAGGTCCTTATAGTAAAACAAAAACAATATTTATTTAAAGTTATTTCCATCATTATCTTCTGCATGGTCAAACTCATTTCCTGTCTCTGTTTATATATGTATTAGTGAATGTACTGTATGTCTATGTATGTATGTATGTATATGTATGTATGAGTGAATTTTTCAATTCTGCCGTCATACGACTATGTTCAGTTTAAGAGATCTTCCGTAGTAAATGCACGGGAAAGATGCTCATCATTACCATGCCTCCCTCTGCTGTCATTCTTTACTAACAATACCAGTTAAGATCAGACCAGTGTGTACAGCTGCCAGTTATATCACGTTTATGAGGGGGAAGTAATGTGATGATGATGATGATGATGGTGATGATGATGATCAGGAGGAGGAGGAGGAAGAGGGAAATAAGAGAAAGCAAGATAATGATGATGTTGATCACGATGACGATAATGACAACATTAACTGAGGCTGCCACACAAGGCACTCATCGGTCACCCCTCCGTCCTGACTCAGACCAAAAACTTACTATTTACTGGTGCCATAACTGACCTCGGCTTCAGTGTCCGCAGGTTTACTGAGTCAGCCCAGTGTAAGAGGCACGAGGAGGAAGAGGACGAGGAAGAGGAACAGATTTGTCTCCTGAGATGCACATTCAGACAGGAGAGTGATGGACATGAGACACGAACATACATACAAATCGCGCACACTCACATGCTATATACAATATATTTACAAGCAAAAACTACGCACATAATCATATGCAGATATTCATGTTTACTAACCATGCATTTCTCATTAGCTACACACACACACACACACACACACACACACACACACACACACACACACAAGGGATCAAGGGAATGCTACAGACAATTACCAATATGCCATTTCCAAGTGCACACCTGGATAACTGGGCCTCTTATCACAGCAGGTGCACTAAACACCTCATTATTATTACTGTTCTTATCCACACCCTTGTTTATGATGTGTGTGTGTGTGTGTGTGTGTGTGTGTGTGTGTGTGTGTGTGTGTGTGTGTGTGTGAGAGAGAGAGAGAGAGAGAGAGAGAGAGAGAGAGAGAGAGAGAATGCTGCTGATTTATATCGTGCTATTGTATTATTGGATGGTTGACGCTAAAAATAGATATTTTCAAGTACCATCTCTCAATCTCAAAGCCAAGGAGTACATTGATTTGATTGGCTGGTAGAAATTGTCCTGACTGAATCTCCAGTCACAAAATAAGTCTCCGATGCTGACCTGGAAAGTGTGGTTCGTAACGAAACAACTCTTGCCACTGAAATTCCGCGTTTTCCATATCATACTCAAGCAATGGAAAGGTGTGTAAAGGCAGTCACAGAGGCATCAATTGCTGTTGTTGGAACTCGCCTAACTTAGAACAGACTTATTTCCTTTGGTAGCCTATTTCAAGTAGATCAATAGCAGAATCAGATAATGCTGAAGCTCTACATCCTTTCCATAGCACATTTTCGTGAGTAGCTTCATATCTACTGCTACAACTCAGCATTCAAGATGAGAAGATGGAAAATTTAGGCCATCATTCCATGTCATAGTAAAAAAGAGTATAACTAAACACAAACTTTGTAATAAAGCCGTTTTAAGAAGCTACTAAACACCGGAATGACATAAACTTCACCATGCTTCTTTCAAAATAACTCGACCAAAATCGACCTAAGCTAACCATTACTGATCTAGCATGACCAAAACACACACACACACACACACACACACACACACACACATCTATTATCACAATAAAGAATCTCATTAAAGTTTAAGGGTATTCCATCAAATGAACCCCGCACCACAGGACTATACTTCACTGTGATTATCATCGCAGCAGCCAAGTTACTGTGGCTGGTTTAAGGAGAGTGAAGAGTTAAATGCAGTCGTGTGTCTGTACAGTAACGAATTTTGTCTCCTGTGGTGTTCGTAACCCCTGAGCTTCGGTTGTCAGTATTATACACCTGAATTTCCAACCAAAAGTTTGAAGTCCAACTTTAGTCCAGTTTCTATGTACTCGACTAAGACGCAGCAGTCCTTCTACATGCAACAGATGACAACATATACATTCACAGATCATCACCTGGACGCAAATATCGATCCGTTCAGGCTGAAGGAATGAGGGCTTTTGAAACTGAATTAGCGAGTTTTCCCCTAGGTCGATGGGTCTTTGGGTAGGTCAGTTTCAAGTGATTTAATGACATTCAGATCCACAAGCTATTCCCTGACTCAACTGCGTATCTGCCTTACATCTTTTCCATCACTATTTGACTACTATACCACGAAAAAAATAACAGTACGAGTAAACGACGTTCTTCCCATCAAGTGAGTGACATCTATAATCTTGGGTTTTCAACATAATTCATAATATACAATAAAATCTAATACACTAGCCACAAGTGTTAAGTTTTGACATTGAAGTTAACAATATTGATTACAATGAATAAAAGTTATTCTGCAATAAATATAGTTACCGAGCATTAATTAAAATAAACTAAAATAACAAAACAATCACAGTGCGACACCTGGTATGAAATATAACTTGGCAAATGAACTTACCTCGCTGATGACTGAATATCACGTCCACATGCCTCAGGATTTGGCAGATTTACAATCTGTAACCAATGGATTTATATCACTTAAAATTTGGACATTGTAAACAGCCACATGAACTTAGCCATGAGCTAAATATGAGTAAAACTGTAACTGTTAGTCTCACAATACTTCTTTCCAAGTGTAGAGGCCCGAGGCTAGGATAATGTATCAGAATAATTAAGGGTAGGTGACTGAGCGTGCACCCCTTATGCCATTACATGACCCAGAAAACTATCAGCAGCCTCCTGGGTCTCAGAGCACATGAACACAACATGGCTCACCCTGAATGACGTTTTCAGTCATTATACAACACGGCTGTTCAGAATAAATCAATTATCTGTATTATTGCACATAACATTTAAATAACACTAAATAAAATACCCTGCTTGTTAGTGTTATATGATGCAGTCCACATATCACTGCTTACCATGCAAAGAATGCACAGCAGTTATATGATAGAATATTGGATGACATACTTTTCAAACATATATATACAACATAGCATGAGATGACTGCTTTCTAATCCTTAGTTTAAGTTCTTTGCTCTCTGCTATGCATTTTTAACGGCAAAAGACCTACATCTACAGTACAGCTGAGTTCGTAACAAATATTAAACCCGACAACATTAAAAAAAAAAAAATCAAAATTGTACACCATATTGAATAGCAATGGCAAGGCTAGAGCCCGGCATCACTGAACTTACATCTACTGCCAAGAAAACCAGAGGAAATGAGTTCATCTCACGTGAAACTGTATGTGTTTGTCGGTGACGCCTTTCAACAGACAACAAAACTATGACAGCCTGAGGAAGCCATCCTATAACAATTATAATTTACATTTTTCTCCACTATAGTCAACTGTTGTGCACGGTGGAGTCTTAAACTTAAGTGCTTCAGACGATGCACACGCAAAGGTAGCACTCCTTAGCACTAAAACCTTAGGAATTGCCCAGTTGGTGTTTTTATGGTACACATGGTGGGATGCATATAACACTCTCACTACTAGCGGTCTCCCTTTAGTAGATAAATGTTCATGGGTAGGAAGAACAGTTAAATCCAGTCATCTAAATAATAAAGTCAAGCTGTGTGTTTGTGTGTGTCTGTGAGTTTGTTCCTTTCTTTCACGAGATCGGTATTAGATATCGACCTAATTCTTTTTGCGTTAGGTTGAAGTAAGTTCAGGGAGTGCCAAAAAATTAAGGTGTCATCGTACACGACGCGACGGCGCAAAATTGTCAGAAATTGCACACACAAAAATATGCAAAAATCGTTTTCTTGACTTTTTGTTCAAAATTGGTCATTGTTGGTTCAATCAAAATTGGTCATTGCTGGTTCAGTAACGGAATGGGAACAAAGATAATATTGCTTGCAAGCATTTTGTGATGGAAAGGGCATTACTTAAGCACTATCTGGTATAAAGGGTAATGAAGAATGTCTCATGCATGGGAAATATAAACCATCTTCATCTTCCTTCCGTTATTTACAACCTATGTAAGAATGCCATGAGCACCAACATTTTCAGGTACACTAAGCACTACATCACACAACTTGTTCCCTGAATTTGCTGCTAAACATTAATTGTAAAAGAAAGTTGAGAGATAGGAAATAGTAAGCTAGAATATTAAGGAAGTTAAGGAGACTACGGTGATAAAACAAGGGGGGAGAGGAAAAGGGAGAGATGTATTCAACTGTAGATGGAGAGGGAATGTGAAATCAATGAAGGTGAGAAGGAAAAGCCTCCTACTGCCGCCTCACCTTTAAATTCCCTCTCCCTGCCTCTTTGAATGAGGCTGGAGAATCAGCATAAGAGACGCGACCCTCCTGCCTACGGTAATGCCCGGATGTTGTGTCCTGTACCATGTATATATCACTTCACCCAGTCTTTTTGAGGAACCTTTTGGACATGTAATTTTGAACTCTGTCCTGAATGTTTGCCCAATTTTTTACAAAGGTTAATTTAAAAAAAAATAATAATTTGTAAAAATCTAGACCCTTCGAGGTGTACTGTACTGTAGATGTGACAGTGTTAGTGTTGCTCCTAGTTCTCATGTTTGTAAACAATAAGTGTTACATATTCACAAAAGATAATAAGTGCTAAAACAATGAAAACGGCGGTTAATATATATATATATATATATATATATATATATATATATATATATATATATATATATATATATATATATATATATATATATATATATATATATATATATGGCAAGCTTATTTGAATATAGAGTGATCCCCTGCGGCCCAGCTTGGTCAACAAAGAAAAAATTCGTTACTCCTCCGAATTACTGTTCTGTCAGATCTGTTTCAGTTACGATAAAATATTTTTTTTGTGTTTTCAAGTAAACAATTTGCCTTAGTCTCAATATTTCGAGAAAGAATGAAACCAGTGAAGCGACGTTATTAAAGACCATTTTCGTTAAGCCCATGGGTAATGATACTTTTGATGACTGCACCACTCCCTTCTCCATGACATATCAGGCACCTCCACCTACATAACCTGCCTCTCCCCATAAACTCTCCTGTTGTTCCGCGTACTATTACTGTTTGTTATTGCTGCTGTTGTTGTTGCTACTGCAAGACCAGGCTCTTCCGGACGTGAACCCAATGAACAGCAGGAAACCGGCAACTTCAGCTAAGCGTTTTTAGTATCTTTTGTAGTAGTTACGTTGAGAGACCAGGTGCATGAGGTGAATCAGTGTACCGTGGTGTGGGGAATGGGGGGGATATATTGCTGTGGTGGCACAGTGAATCATGTACGAGTTATATTTTGCGCTGGTACTGAAGCTACGAACGGGTGGTGGCCACATCGTGTCTGTCTTTTTTTTTTTTCTTTTTTTTTATGCGAGGAAGAAGGAACCAAAGGCCATGAGCCCGCAGTAACAGTTCCCTCCAAGAGAAAAACAAAATACAATATAGAGCCAAATTCAAGATCCGATCATTTTGAGATGCCTGGACACAGTGCGTTTGAAAGACTGGAGATCATAGGCAGCAGGAAATACAGACAGAGGGAGACAGTTCCAGAGTTGACCTGTTGCATAAAATGAAAGACTGGGAGTAACGGTTAATTCTTGCATTAGAGAGTTGGACAGAAAAAGGATGAGAGTCTCCTGCCAGAGGGGTGCTACGCGCCCGTCGTAGAGGTGGAGGAATGCAAGCAGACAGTTCAGAGGAGCAGTGACCATTAAAGTAGCGATAGAAAAGAGATAAAGATGCAACAGTGCGGCGAAGAGACAGAGGTTGAAGGGAGTCAGTAAGAGGAGAGTTAATGAGACGAAAAGCCTTTGACTCCATCCTATTGAGAAGAGCTGTATGAGGGGAGCCTCCCCACACATGAGAGTTGTACTCCACACAGGGGCGGATAAAACCCCTGTATAGAGTCAACAATTGCGCAGGGGTAAAGAAAGAGCGGAGTCGGCTTAGCACACCCAATCTCTTGGAAGCAGATTTTACAAGAGATGTAATATGATCTTTCCAAGATAAGTCCTGAGTAAATGAAACCCCAAGCATGTTCAAGGATGATGTAGGATTAAGCTGAATATTATTAAACATTAGTGGGTATACCTGTGGAAGATTTTGTCGGGTTGAAAGGTGTAAGAACTGAGTCTTAGATGCATTAAAGACAACCATATTATTTTTACCCCAGTCAGAGATACGAGCCAAGTCAGACATTAGGTGTGCCATAGCCTCATCCCTTGTTTGTTGAAGTAACTGTTGAGATGGGCGTTGCGGGAACCAAATGGAAAGGTGAAGGGTGGAGTCATCAGCATATGAGTGGATAGGGTTAGATGTACAGCTTAGAAGATCATTGATGAATAAAAGGAAGAGAGTTGGTGATAGGACAGAGCCCTGAGGAACACCACTGTTGATAGATCTAGGAGAAGAACGATGGCCGTCTATAACAGCGGCTATAGAACGACCAGGAAGGAAGCTAGCGATGAAGGCACAGATAGAAGGATAGAAGCCGTAGGAGGGCAGTTTGGAAATTAAAGATTTATGCCATACTCGATCGAAAGCCTTTGAGATGTCAAATGCAATGGCAAAGCTTTCGCCAAAGTCCCGAAAGGAGGATGACCAGGAGTCTGAAAGGTAGGTGAGAAGATCGCCAGTGGAGCGTCCCTGACGGAACCCATACTGACGATCGGAAAGAAGGTTGTGATAGGAAAGATGCCTTAAAATTTTTCTATTAAGAATTGACTCGAAAACTTTTGAAATACAGGACGTTAAAGCAATTGGACGATAGTTGGAGGGTTGGGAGTGGTCACCCTTCTTTGGGACTGGCTGAATGAGAGCAAACTTCCAGCAAGAAGGAAAGGTACAAGTTGACAGACAAAGACGAAAGAGTTTGCCTAGGCAGGGTGTAAGCACAGAAGCACAGTTCTTGAGAACAACAGGAGGGACCCCATCAGGCCCATATGCCTTGTTAGTACTGAGGCCAGTGATGGCAGAAAATACATCAACTGAAGAAATTTTAATGTCAGCCATGAGGAAGTCAGAGGGGGAAGTGATGGAGGAACAGCACCGGAATCGTCTAAGGTAGAATTGGAGGAGAAAGTCTGTGCGAAGAGATCTGCTTTATCAGTAGAAGAAATAGCTACAGAACCATCAGAGTAGAAAAGAGGAGGGAAGGATGATGAGGTAAAGTTGTTAGAAAGATTTTTGGCAAGATGCCAGAAGGAGCGGGAAGAATTCGAGTTGGAGAGTTGAGAGCATTTAGTATGGATGAAATTATTTTTAGTAGAGCGAAGAACAGACTTAGCACGATTCCGGGCAGAAACGTAAAGATGATGTGATTCAGGGGTGGGTTGGCTCCGGTACCTTTTGTAGGCCCTCTCCTTGTTGCGGACAGCATTAGAACAAGCGTGATTAAACCAAGGCTTTCTTGCATTAGTCAAAGGATATGAGAAAGGAATGTATGCTTCCATGCCCGAGAGAATAACCTCCGTAATGCGCAAGGCACACTCAGATGGCTCACGGCCATGGAAGCAATAATCATTCCAGGGAAAATCAAAGAAGTACTGCCTGAGGGCCTCCCAGTCTGCGGCTCCAAAATGCCACAGACGACGTTTCTCTGGAGGGTCCACAGGCCGTACCAGAGTGATAGGACAGGTTAAGGTAATAAGGTTGTGATCGGAGGAGCCCAACGGAGAGAAAAGATTAACAGAGTAAGCAGAAGGATTAGTTGTGAGGAAGAGGTCAAGTATGTTGGAGCTCTCTCCAAGGCGGTCAGGGATACGGGTAGGGTGCTGTACAAGCTGCTCTAGGTCATTAAGGATAGAAAAGATGTAGGCTTGTTCACCAGGTGGATCCGTGAAAGGAGAGGAGAGCCAAAGGTGGTGGTGAACATTGAAATCTCCAAGAATGGAGATTTCAGAGAAAGGAGAAATGGATAGAATGTGTTCCATCGTAGAAGTAAGATAGTCGAAGAATTTTTGATAGTCAGTAGATTTAGGGGATAAGTAAACAGCACAGATATATTTAGTCAGAGAATGACAGGAAAGCCGAAGTCAGAGTGTGGAGAATTCAGAAGAAACAAGTTCAGGAACACGAGAGCAAGATAAGTCGTTGCGTATATATACACAACAGCCACCTTTGGCTTTGAAATGAGTATAGAGAAAGTAGGAGGATACAGAAAAGGGTTTGCTGTCAGTTGCCTCAGACAGCTGAGTCTCCGTTAGAAAAAGAAGGTGAGGTTTAGAGGAGGAGAGGTGGTGCTCAACAGAGCGAAAGTTAGAGGAAAGGCCGCGAATGTTGCAGAAATGAAGAAGAAGAGAGTCAGACTGTGGTTCCAGGCATTTTGAGTCGTCACCGGGAGAGGGGCAGATGGTGGGGGCATTTATGGTCCCCCCCCCTGGGGACTCCGAGGCTTGGTAAAACGACGCCATATTGGGTAAATTTTGAATAGGAAGTGTAGTGTGTACTGTGCATTAGTTTGGTGAAGATAGAGAAATTTGTACTGGAGAGCATGCTGGCCTACTCTCTGTGTAACTGAGACACTGAAAAAGTTCAGCAAAGGTGGATGGTCAGGAACTAGTCCTGAGGGCTGATGAAACGGGAGCTCCAGCACTCCCTGTCATCAGCTTTCCATCCACCTCGGGAGTACTGCCCTGCTCGACTGGTGCTACAGTCTACTCCTCTGGGTTCGTGTGGGGTGAATGTCTGGCGGTGTTTCATGATGGATGCATGGCTTGAGATTTGTATGACCTAGGTGGTTATGTGCACATGTATACTGTACGTTTGTGAAGTAAAGTGATGGGTAGAAAGAAGGGATGCTATTAAGGCTTCCTGTGCAATGTTGTGATGCTGTTTGTTTGTTTGTTTGTTTGTTTTGTCTGTGGTGATGGGCGATGCGTCATAAAATTACATACAGTAGGAAGTAGAGTTGGACCAATGACATATGATACTTAGAAATCCAAATGAACTTTGGAAGTATTATTGTCCCTAGATGCAACCGATTCGTATCTGTTGCCTTTTTTGCATCGCGTTGTTACTCTGTCTCTTTTTCTCACAAGACGCTATCTACAGTAAACCACTGCAGCTCAATCTCTACCCGCACACATGACTTGGCAACCCAACCTCTCGTGAAATTTCTCTGGTTTGTAGCACAATGGTGTATCAGACACCATTCTTTATAGTAATATACTTCACACTGGGTGGACGTAATTTTAACAATCTGACCTACCATACGGTAACCTAACCATAACCCACATAAAGAAGCTTAATCTAATCTAAGCTTATCATAAGTGACAAAGTAATCTAACATAACTGAATATAATGTTGACATAATTTCCCCGATTTAAGTGAAATGAACCAATCTATACCTAACCTTAAGTACGTCATCTTAACCTAGCCTCATCATCACTGATTCAGCGTAAGCAAGATCAAAGAAACCTTAGTCAATCTATTTATCAATGTCTCCATCGTTAATATCTATCTACCTACCTACCTACCTATCTATCTATCTATCTATCTATCTATATTCCAAATTCTCTTTGATAAGTGAGGTAGAATCTCGAAATACTAAGGAGAAAAGAGTGAATGAAAAGTTGTCAACAAAGTGCTCTGTGAAATGATCACACACACACACACACACACACACACACACACACACACACACACACACACACGTGCGCTTGCGCATGGTTATATTTTATGTTATATATTCAAAAGGATGTAACAAACTTTAAACAATGAGAGAGAGAGAGAGAGAGAGAGAGATTTAACATGTACGCAGTAACTGATGCCTTTATTGTTTAAGCAACGGCCAGCAACCAGGCCTCGCTGTCTTTGTTTATGGGAAACAGTGTTGAAATACGAAGTGATATATTTGCCTGTAAATCCTGTGCATTCTTTGCGGCTTCAGCAACATGACTATTTTTTATCCCACCCCACGCCGTGTGCGAGGAGACAAAGCGCACCCATTCTCTAGAATGATGAGGAGAATAGAGGAGGTTTATAAAGAAAGCACTGCCAAGTGGTCAGGAACGAGCCTCGACGTTTCACGGAGTGGAGTGCTGTAGAAGGAGGCTACATAGATTTTTTTTTTTTTTCTGCCGCATGATATAGCAGTCTCTGGTAGTGTGTGCGTGTGTGTTTAATAACCTCAACGAAGCTGCGACACACAACATTTTGCCGTAATAAACAGTAAAACTAATCAGTCCCAGTGCGTTCGTCGACCTTAGGTTGGAATCGAAGGTTGTTAAAAATAATGTGTCTGTTTTTTTATATGAATTTATATGTGAAACAGGAAGTGTCAGTTTACGCTTGGCTTTTACCACCATCTGTTTACTATAGTCTGGTTGGTCGTGCCTGGCATGTGCGTCCACTTATAGACGATTTACATATTTAATGGCAAATGAAGATAATACACGTTCCTATATATATATATATATATATATATATATTAGCAAGCTTCGAATTTCACTATCCATCAATTACACCTAAACATGAGATATGGAAAGTCTTCTGTTTGATAAGAGTAAATCAATATTAACAGCTGCACTCGTATAATATGCCAACAGCTCTTCCTTCTATCCCTGTTAGCAGCAGCAGCAGCAGCAGTGGAGGTAGTAGTAGTGGTAGTAGTAGTAGTAGTAGTTGTTGTTGTTGATGTTGTTGATGATGTAGACCAAGGTTCCTTTGAATGTGAACCCAGAGGTTTGCAGGTTGAAAATGTCCCCCTCCTGCAGTCCACCGTCCTCCTTTCAGGAGATGGGGAGGGAGTTGTGGGACGTTTGTATAACCGGGCAGCTCCACCACCCGGCTATATTGATGCCACTTGGTGATGGCGTCCCTGTCCACCACCATGCCCGTACCTACCACCTTATACTTCAACCCTTGCCTCCCTCAGTGCCACCACCTGCCCCATGTGCCACCATACTTACCATCAATTTCCACCATCTCCCCCAGTTGCCAGCATTTACTATTACCCATACCGCTCTCAGGTGCTGGAGAGGGACGCCTTCACGTGGTGGCACTGATATAAGTGAGCTGCTCCACTACCTGACTATACAAACGTCCCTCAGCTCCCTCTTTATCCCACTACAGAAGGATCTTGGGTTGTAGGAAGAGGGCAGCTTCATCCGGCAGTCCACTGAGTTCACACTGAGATGAACCTACGAAAACAACAACAACCTTTACCTTTACCACCACCACGAAAGATCCACCATTGACATACTCAATCTCCTAACTCATACCATCCATCAATCAATTGACCTACATGGAGAAACCCATGCAGTAGCCCTTGATATTTCTAATGCTTTCGACAGAGTATGGCACCATTCCCTGTTGTCTAAACTACCTTGCTATGGACCAAAGTCTTTTGTCCCTCTGATTTCCTCATATCTCAGCGACAGAAAAATAAGAGTAAAAGTAGATGATGTATATTCCAATTTCCATCAATTAACGCTGGCGTGCAGCAGGGATCAGTCCTTGTGCTAACCCTGTTCTTGGTTCATATTAATGATCTCTTATCTATCACCCACAATCCCATTCATTCATATGCAGATGACTCAACACTTTATAGTTCATTCACAATCAGACACTCAATTACAAAGTCAGATGTCTCTAACTCTCGACTTAGTACAGCCATCTCCATAAATCAGGACTTATCTACAATCAGTGAATGGGGACAAAACAAACTTGTCTCATATAATCCTAGTAAAACAAAAAATATACAATTTACTAATTGACAGGTATTGCCAGATTCGTGTATTAACGTCAATGATACAGATTCTCTATCTATCTATCTATCTATTGCCAGACGCCTCAATCCCGTTTGGGGTGGTCACAAACAAATCGCCTCCAAGTCGCCCTGCCCCCCCCCCCCCAATTTCACTGCCCTGCTCCCAACTCACACCCCCCTCTCTTATATACCTCTCCACCCCATCCCTCCATCTCATCCTCGGCCTCCCCCTCCCTCTTCCCCCCCTCCACCTCACTCACATACACTCTCTTCGTCAGTCTTTCACCCTCCATCCTCTCCACATGGCCAAACCACCTCAGTGTGTTCCTCATAACGTTTCCTATCACATCCACATCCACACCACAACCCTCCTTTACATCCTCATTCGTCAGCCTGTCTCTCCACTTGACTCCACAGGCTCCTCTTAAATAACTCATTTCCACTGCTCTCACTCTTGACTTGTGTCCTTCCAACAATGTCCAAGCTTCACTTCCGTACGTTAGAGTCGGTATCACAATACTGTCATGTAGTAACTTTTTCACTTCCATGCTCACTTCCCTGTTTTTTATCACTGCTTTCAAGGAACCAGCAACCCTTCTTCCCTGCTGCACCCTTTCAAGCACTTCACCCTCCAAACCTCCATCCTTACTCATCACACTACCCAAATACTTAAACGTACTCACATTTTCCAATTCCTCACCATCCAACCTCGCTGTACATTCACTAACTTCACCTCTCTCAAAGACCATCACTTTACTCTTCCCTACATTCACCTTTAGGTTCCGTTTCTTACACACTCTCTCAAACTCATCCACCAAGCCTTGCAGCTCCCCTTCGTCTTCACTCAACAACACAGTATCATCTGCAAACAACAGTACAGGGAGTTTCCAAACACTATCCTCTCTCACCAGGGCCACTCCAACATCCACTACCCTACCTTGTTCCTCTTTTATTACCCCATCCATGTACAGATTGAACAACCATGGAGACATGACACATCCCTGTTTCAAACCAACTTTCAAAGAGAAAAATTCACTTAGTTCACCATCCACACGCACTGCAGCCTTCGCACCATCGTACATACTCTTCACAGCATTCAACAACTTCCCATCTACTCCATATATTCTTAACACTTTCCACAATCCTTGTCTATCCACCCTGTCATATGCTTTCTCCAAATCCATGAAAGCCGCATACAACTTCTTTCCCTTCTCTAGAAACTTTTCCACTAAAGATCTAAGAATGAATATCTGATATACACAACCTCTTCCCTTCCTAAAGCCTCCCTGTTCTTCTCCAACTAATTTCTCTGTTCTTTCTCTAACTCTGTCTATAAGTATCCTACCATACACTTTTCCTATTATACTAAGAAGACAAATGCCCCTATGATTACCACACACTTCTTTTTCCCCTTTTCCTTTGTACAAGGGAATAATTATACCTGACTTCCAATCCTCCGGGACTCTACCTTCCTCCCAGGCCAATCTGCACATCTTCCACATCCATTCTACTACTATCTCTCCCCCATGCTTCAGCATTTCACCACACACTCCATCAATTCCTGGGGCTTTCCCTGATTTAACTTTCTTCATTGCTTCCACAACTTCTATCCTACTGATTTCTTCCTGTCTTCTCACCTCCCTCCTTCTCCCAGCCATTCCCCAGCCACTTATACTCGCATTACTTCCATCCTCTACGTTCAACAATTCTTTAAAGTGTTCTCTCCATCTGCTCACTTTTTCTCCCTTCTCCACTAGTAATCTACCATTTTTATCTTTCACTCCCCTGCTAACTTCACTTCCACCCAGTCTTACTCTTTTCACTTCTCTCCAGAACATTTTCTTACAGTCCCTCCACTTTACACTCAAATTCCTTCCAAATTCCACATCCACTCTCTTCTTACTCTCTCTTACTAATCTTTTCACCTCTCTCTTTCTTTCCACATATAACTCTCTCTTCCGCCTCTCAACTTCTTCCACGCCCCTATTTCTCATCCATTCATTGTATGCTTTCTTCTTTTGTGCCACAGCCTGTTTCACCTCTTCAGTCCACCACGCTGTTCCTTGCACCCCCCTCCGTCTTCTCTTCCTTCCACACACCACATCACATGCTGCACATATTTCTTCTGTAAATATCTTACACACACCTTCCACGTCTCCCATCTGCTCCAATTCATATTTGCCCAATCGTTCCTCCACTTCTCTCTTATACTCTGCCTTTTTCTCATCCTCTTGTAACCTCTCCACTCTCCTTGCAACTACTCCTTCCTCTCGTCTTTCCCTTCTTCTGTTCCTCCATCTTACTTGCATCCTAATTCTGGCCACCACCAAGTAGTGGTCAGAAAGTCCACTCCCCCAACCTCTATACACTCTTGCATCCTTTACACATCTTCGCATCCTTTCATCCACACACATCTCCAAAAGTACTGAAATTCTCGGTGTCTCACTTAACAATGCCCTCAGCTGGACCTCTCATGTCAGATCACTTGCTAGAAACGCCTCAAAGAAACTTGGATTATTATACAGTGTCCGTAACTTCTTCACTGAAGAGCAGTTAGCAATAATTTATAAGAGTCATGTGCGCTCTCAGCCTGAATACTGCTCATCCTTGTGGAATGGATGTGGAGAGGTTGCATTAAGACAATTAGACAAAATTCAGAACAAAGCTATTAGATATATTAATAATCCTGCTTTTACTAATAAACTACCTCCCCTACAAGTAAGAAGGAATGTTGCCCCCTTGCATTATTTTAGATATTTTTTATAGCAAATGCTCAGACGAAGTTGCCTCCATTGTGCCATCTCTCCATGCCTTCCTTCGTGCTACACGGGCATCTGGTAGCGCTCATGACTGGAATGTCACTCAGCCATATTGCAGAACTTCTGCCTATCAGAATTCTTTCATTCCCCGAACAGCATCTCTCTGGAACTCGCTTCCCCAAAGTTGTTTCCCTCAAAACTTCAACCTACAGCTGTTCAAGTCTAACTGTTAGATTCTTTATGAACAGAGGACATCAGTAACCTGGTATATGAAGTATTTTTTTTTATTCATTTGTATTTTCTTCCTCTGTTGTTATTAAACCAAAAAAAAAAAAAAAAAAGTCTACCACCGCCGTCAGTCCTTGCCGCAGTTGTCACACTGGTCACCCTAGCCATTACACCCCCACCCTGCCTCACCCTGCCACACTGCACAGTTTATGTATTCATATCTAGCACAATCAGTTTCTGCACCGCGGGTGTCACTGATATCCAAGGATGAGAAAGAAAAGAGAAGAGAGGCAGGGAAAAGAGAAAAGTGTGTTAACCAGAAGGCATAAGACTGATACACAGATCACATAATCCATATCAATCTTTCTAGGTTGTGCAGTCTTAACATTAAATGATATACCCGTATACCTCGTATTCAGAAATTTGAGAGAGAGAGAGAGAGAGAGAGAGAGAGAGAGAGAGAGAGAGAGAGAGAGAGCAGAGTAATAGTGGCACCAGAAACCATCTATCGATAGTTCTGACAGAAATCTTGCATAGAAGCGTGTGTATTGGGAGACACCTAACGACAGAGCCATTCCATCATTCCTCCTCCACCAGCATCTCCACTCTTTCTCCACAAGGTTTTCGACCTCTTTTCTTCTCCTTCACCACTACCTCAACTTCTCTAAGAATCCCTCCACCCCTCCTCTTTCACCAGTCCTTTCACCTCTCGTCGTCCTCCTCCTCCTGCATCCCTTCCTCATCAATCCCTCTGCTCCTCAATCCCTCCTCTTCCAATGTATTCCCCACCCCTCCTCTACCATCCCTCCACCCCTCCACCCCTCCTCTACCATCCCCCCACCCCTCCACCCCTCCTCTCCTCCTTCTTCTGCCTTCCACTCCCTGACCTTATTTTAGTCTCAGTCACCTCGTATTCACTCCTCGTTTTCTTGGCAGGCTGTTCTTTATTTTCCCTTTCCTCCAACGTTACCATTCCCTCTTCTAATGTCTCACAATGGAGGATATTCTTCTCATGTCAACCCCATACTACGACTGGGACATGTGAGTGTTATTCTGAATCATTAAAAGATCCCAATATACAATATGTTACATTTCACTGACTAAATCCAATGGGGTAAGCGCTGTGGAAGTGATATAATCAGCAAACCAAAACTGTACAACCTCACCCACAGCAGGAGAATATATACATCCTTAAAACTGTCACCAGTAGCAAACAATACCACAGTCTGCCGTAAAAAAGATATGTGTAACAATACCACAATTAGCGCTAAAATTGGTCTCTGCAACACTTTTCTCTAAAACCTCCTCCTCCAGCACCTCCTCCTCCTTCTCCTCCTCCTTGAGACAAGCCGTGCCTTGCCCATCCACAACAAGCTGTAGAGTGGGGAAAATCAGTCCTGCCCAAGATATTATACTCGTTTTGACATATAAGAGAATTTTTTATTCGAACCAGCAACTTAAGGTATTTTCTGTTCTGGGATAAATTTATGTTTACTGAGAATATACCTCTACACCGTTAATGCCCGTTACAGTGGTGAAACTATATCTTATTAATTTTATGAGATACTGACAAATTTATTCACACTTCTCTCTTCGTGAGCCTCGCGACAAAAGCTGTTAGTTCTCCCAACAATTTTTATCTATTTATATCTATTTATCTACCTGCCTGTGTATCAATCTGTCTACACTTACCTATCCAACTATACCTACCTTCCTACCTACCTACCTATATATTCAGCTAACTACCGGTATGTATCTATGTATCCATACCTACCCATCTACCTACCAACTACCTACCTATTTATCTGTATATCTGTCTAACTACTGACATGTTGCTGGGTATACATGTTATGCATATATTTCTTTTGAGAAGATGGATGTAACAACGTCCCAATAAGACTGCTGAGAACTGCATCCTGATAAAGGAAACATACATAATATTTTTCATTTTAAAGTATAAATGTGTATAAACAACCCACCAAATGGCTAACAAGTGTCATTACAGATCCTTACGATATAGAATGTACAGATACTATTGTAGTTCAAGACAAACACAAATGTATCAATTTCTTTAGTCCTCAGATTGAATACATGATAATTTTTAACACGATTTTGGACATTAACGATGGATATACATAAATAAACAGAAAAACTGAGGCCTCCAGCATTATGTCTTTCAAGTAATGAACACCATATCTAGACAAAAATAAAATGAAAGCCATAACCAGATACCGCATGCAAAACAAATGCTGTGGTCCAGATAATAAAATAAATATATGTATAAATAAACAAATAAATAAATAAACCGCGCTGCACCGCTACCCTGACTCCTGGGGCGGTATTCTGGTACAGTTAGGAAGCTTACTAACACCTCTGTCTTATCGATTTAATTCAGATTGTGCCATTGCTCCGTTTATGCTTATTTTCCATGGAATCTGTGCTGACATCATAAGGATATACGAGACACAAATGAGGACATTAATAGGTAATTTAGAACATAAATCGTTAAGAAAGAGGCGTTAGGGAGCCTTCTTACCCGACGAGAATACGGCCCCTGGTGATGACTTGCACTACGAGATGGAAAGTTACAGGCTGTCAAACGTGAGGCTGTTACGTTTTAATCTCTTCGTGTGATTATTTCTTTTCGTGGGTCAAATAATCTGGAGTAAATTATGTATCATGAAGGATTTGATGCGTCAGTGGCAATGCAATGGAACATTATGGTTCGTAGTCTCGGCGCTTAAGGAAGCTCCCTAAAACCTTTTCCTTAGCGACCTATTTTTCGATATGGCTGGCTATTGTCGTTTTGTACGTTATTTATGCTCAGTATGGTGACATTAGAATGATTTCTATTTATCTATCTATTGCCAGACGCCTCAATCCCGTTTGGGGTGGCCACAAACAAATCGCCTCCAAGTCGCCCTGTCCCCCGCCATTTCACTGCCCTGCTCCCAACTCACACCCCCTTCTCTCATATACCTCTCCACCCCATCCCTCCATCTCATCCTCGGCCTCCCCCTCCCTCTTCCCCCTCCACCTCACTCACATACACTCTCTTCGTCAGTCTTTCACCCTCCATCCTCTCCACATGGCCAAACCACCTCAGTGTGTTCCACATAACGCTTCCTATCACATCCATATCAACACCACAATACTCCTTTATATCCTCATTCGTCAGCCTGTCTCTCCACGTGACTCCACAGGCTCCTCTTAAATAACTCATTTCCACTGCTCTCACTCTTGACTTGTGTCCTTCCAACAATGTCCAAGCTTCACTTCCGTACGTTAGAGTTGGTATCACAATACTTTCATGTAGTAACTTTTTCACTTCCATGCTCACTTCCCTGTTTCTTATCACTGCTTTCAAAGAACCAGCAACCTTTCTTCCCTGTTGTACCCTTTCAAGCACTTCACCCTCCAAACCTCCATCCTTACTCATCACACTACCCAAGTACTTAAACGTACTCACATTTTCCAATTCCTCACTATCCAACCTCGCTGTACATTCACTAGCTTCACCTCTCTCAAAGACCATCACTTTACTCTTCCCTACATTCACCTTTAGGTTCCGTTTCTTACACACTCTCTCAAACTCATCCACCAAGCCTTGCAGCTCCCCTTCGTCTTCACTCAACAACACAGTATCATCTGCAAACAACAGTACAGGGAGTTTCCAAACACTATCCTCTCTCACCAGGGCCACTCCAACATCCACTACCCTACCTTGTACCTCTTTTATTACCCCATCCATGTACAGATTGAACAACCATGGAGAAATGACACATCCCTGTTTCAAACCAACTTTCAAAGAGAAAAATTCACTTAGTTCACCATCCACACGCACTGCAGCCTTCGGACCATCGTACATACTCTTCACAGCATTCAGCAACTTCCCATCTACTCCATATATTCTTAACACTTTCCACAATCCTTGTCTATCCACCCTGTCACATGCTTTCTCCAAATCCATGAAAGCCGCATACAACTTCTTTCCCTTCTCTAGAAACTTTTCCACTAAAGATCTAAGAATGAATATCTGATCTACACAACCTCTTCCCTTCCAAAAGCCTCCCTGTTCTTCTCCAACTAATTTCTCTGTTCTTTCTCTAACTCTGTCTATAAGTATCCTACCATACACTTTTCCTATTATACTAAGAAGACAAGTGCCCCTATGATTACCATACACTTCTTTTTCCCCTTTTCCTTTGTACAAGGGAATAATTATAACTGACTCCCAATCCTCCGGGACTCTACCTTCCTCCCAGGCCAATCTGCACATCTTCCACATCCATTCTACTACTATCTCTCCCCCATGCTTCAGCATTTCACCACACACTCC
This sequence comes from Coenobita brevimanus, assembly GCF_032717465.1. Classification (NCBI taxonomy): domain Eukaryota; kingdom Metazoa; phylum Arthropoda; class Malacostraca; order Decapoda; family Coenobitidae; genus Coenobita; species Coenobita brevimanus. The sequence continues at coordinate 12,490,680 of NC_137034.1, forward strand.
ATCAATTCCTGGGACTTTCCCCGATTAAACTTTCTTCATTGCTTCTACAACTTCTATCCTACTGATTTCTTCCTGTTTTCTCATCCCCCTCCTTCTCCCAGCCATTCCCCCACCGCTTATACTCGCATTACTTCCATCCTCTATGTTCAACAATTCCTTAAAGTGTTCTCTCCATCTGCTCACTTTTTCTCCCTTCTCCACTAGTAATCTACCATTTTTATCTTTCACTCCCCTGCTAACTTCACTTCCACCCTGTCTTACTCTTTTCACCTCTCTCCAGAACATTTTCTTACAGTCCCTCTACTTTAAAATCAAATTCCTTCCAAATTCCTCATCCACTCTCTTCTTATTCTCTCTTACTAACCTTTTCACCTCTCTCTTTTTTTCCACTTATAACTCTCTCTTCCGCCTCTCAACTTCTTCCACGCTCCTATTTCTCATCCATTCATTGTATGCTTTCTTCTTTTGTGCCACAGCCTGTTTCACCTTTTCAGTCCACCACGCTGTTCCTTGCACCCCCCTCCGTCTTCTCTTTCTTCCACACACCACATCACATGCTGCACATATTTCTTCTGTAAATATCTTACACACACCTTCCACTTCTCCAATCTGCTCCAATTCATATTTGCTCAATCGTTCCTCCACTTCTCTCTTATACTCTGCCTTTTTCTCATCCTCTTGTAACCTTTCTACTCTCCTTGCAACTACTCCTTCCTCTCGTCTTTCCTTTCTTCCATTCCTCCATCTTACTTGCATTCTAATTCTGGCCACCACCAAGTAGTGGTCAGAAAGTCCACTCCCCCAACCTCTATACACTCTTGCATCCTTTACACATCTTCGCATCCTTTCATCCACACACACATCATCAATCATTGCCTTCCTTTCATTCAGTTCACCATCCACCCTTCTCATCACTCGCCATGTATATCTGTGGATCATTTTATGCCTGAAGAGGGTATTGGTTATCACCAACCCCCTCCCAGCACAAATGTCCACTAACGCACTCCCATTCTCATCTATCTCAGCAGGCACACCCCACTCACCAACTATTCCATCCACCTTCACATTCCCAACTTTACCATTCATATCACCAATCAAAAACACTCTCTCATTCCTTCCAAACTTCTCCATGCACACTTCTACATTTGTCCAGAACTCTTCTCTCACTCTTCTAGCACGATCTTTCGTTGGTGCATACACACACACAATCGCCCACATTTGTATTCCAACTTTCAACATTACCCACACAATCCTTGACCCAACTGATCCATACTGTCTTATGCTCCTCTTCCATCCTTTACTCACAACTATACATACTCCTTCCTTTGCCCTCTCATTCTCACCTACTCCTGCACATATACCCCATCCATACTCCCATTCTCTCACACTTTCTCCTCACCATTTTGTTTCAGTTATTCCACATACATCCACTTTTGCACCCTCAAGCACCTGGACAATCTCTCTCTCACCTCATCATTCGCTCCCCTTACATTCCAAGTTCCAATTACCATGTCCTTTGTCCGGTCCTTGGTCGTCATCGTTTGGTCACTCCTTGTCCGAGGATTATTGTTTGTTTTTTTAGTTAGTTGTTTTCCGGGGAGGGGCACTAACCCTCCGCCAACCCTTTTAGTCGCCTTTTACGACAAGCAGGGATACTTGGGGAGTATTCTTGAAAACCCCCCCTACCCCCAGGGGGTAGGATTTATGTAACATAAAAGAGGACGGCAAGATGTACAAAGCAAAATAAATCACTTAGAAGGCGTTAGGGAGCTTCCTTATCCGACGAGAATAAGGACCTCAGCCATTCACCGTCATCTACTTTAACTGCTGGAAGTGAAAACGGAGACGGCAGAGTTGCTGATGATCAGTGTCTACATAACACGTGAAGTCTTGCTCTGTGTGTGTGTGTGTGTGTGTGTGTGTGTGTGTGTGTGTGTGTGTGTGTGTGCTAATCCAATAACTTACATAATCCCCTGCCTTTCCAATCACCTCTTCTACCGGATGTCATGTCCCTGTTCTCCCACATCCTTCTTTGATCTTCACTCTCCATTTTGCTACTTTTCCTCCTACTCCCACAAACAGACAGGCAGACAAACACTGTACAACCACACACACACACACACACACACACACACACACACACACACACACACACACACACACACACATGGGCACAATCAATTCTCAGTGCTGATTCAGATGTTACTCTTTGAGTACAAGCAATTCTACCCAACTATATAAACTATAGCAGTAGCATGGATCATCATCATCATCTACATCATCATCATCATCATCATCATCAAGGAATGTGCTTCTAGTCCCTTCACTACGAGAAGTTTGTCCAAGGTGCAGAACATAACCCCGAGGAAAGAATATAGAATTGCAGACGCCATTGTAATGAGTGATTTAGCTCACTCTTTGCGAATTAATTGTCCTTCACCTTTGTCAAATTCAAATTCTGAGTGCCAAAACTTTCACACGAACCACTTGGCTCCTGAAGGGATTAAAGAGATGTAAAAATATGCCTGCAATAAAATTATTCCTAGGAATTTTACGGAATATTACAACTATGTCTATTGAGCCACCGTAAATGTGGAGAGGAACGTACGTATTATAAGTGTGGTTTTGACTTGATATATTGCCTGGTGACCATGTGGTCTGAAGCGATAATCGGGATGATGGTTTTGAACTATTAAGAGGTTAGAATACACACACACACACACACACACACACACACACACACACACACACACACAAACTCTGAACGCTTAGGCGAAGGATAGTTAACCACAAATATTCTGGCTTAACAGTCTAGCCTCAGGTTCCTGCACCTAGAATGTTTGTCTACCACATACCCCATTGTCCACCTGTCTTCCTGCCACCTACCCTCCTTCTCTCTCCCTGTCTGCTTAACTTTCTGCCTAATCCTTCTCCCCCTGTCTGCTTCATATACCTACTAGTCTCACTATTTTCCTGATTCTGCTCACAATCCGTCTACCTCTTCTCCTGCCCACAACACCCACATTTAACTGTCTTGTCTCCCCGTCTGCTGCCCCTCTTACCCTGCCTGCCTCCTGCTTTCCTCCCTTCCTCCCTCCTTCCCTGTCTCACATCCTCCCTCCTTCGTGCTTTACTCTCCTTACCTTCAACTTATAGAATTAAATATCGTATTGATAGTCTTCTCTGTAACAAGCAGCCTCGAAAGGACCATTAGGTATGTTGTTGTTTGCCTTCTTTTGTACTCCATTGTACTCCACTTACTCCCTCTCCTACTCCCACCCTCCCTCCTTTGACCCACTCCCTCCTCTTTCCTTGCCTGTCCCACTCCCTCCGTCCCTTCCTCTCAGTCACACTCTCTCCCTTCATTCCTCCCTCCCTGTACCTTCCTCCCTCCTTGCCTTCCTTCATGTCCCACATCCTCCCTACTTTCCTTCCTCCCTGTCCCACATCCTCCCTCGTCTCCTTCCCTGTCCCACATCCTCCCTCGCCTCCTTCCCTGTCCCACATCCTCCCTCCCTTTCCTCCTTGTCCCACTGCCTCCTTCCCCGTTCCACTCCTTTTCTCCCTCCCTCTCTGTCCCACATCCTCCCTCCCTTCCTCCCTGCATCATCGTCCCTCCTTCCCTTCCTCCTGCTTGACCCCTGCATGCTTAATGAGGCAGTAACTCAGTCCACACCAGATGTCCAACTCTCGCTAATGACTACCTCTCCCCACCACCCTCTCTCTCCGTCCCTTCCTCCCTCCACCTATATTCTTCCTCCTCTCCTTCCTTCCATCCTTCTTCCTCCCTTCCTTCACTTTTCCTTGCCCTATATTCCTGCCCTCCTTCATCCTGTGTCCTTTCTTACCATCACCTTTCTTCCTCCACATCTCATTCACTCCATCATCTCTCTCTCTCTCTCTCTCTCTCTCTCTCTCTCTCTCTCTCTCTCTCTCTCTCTCTCTCTCTCTCTCTCTCTCTCTCTCTCTGTCCGTGTACTGCTCTTTTTCCTACCATTTCTTCCGCCCCTTTCTTTCTTTCTCCCTCTCTCTTTCCTCTAATCTCAGTCTCTTTTCGTCTTTCCCACCTGCCCTTCATCTCTTCTTTCTCTTATACCTCCCTTCCTCCCTCACCCGCCTTACTCCAGGTTTAAACATCTTCTCCTATCCCTTCTTCCCCTTCAGTCCTCTTCTCTCTCTCATCTTAGTCACTCATCCCCTCCTGTTTACTCCTATCTCCCTCCCCTCGATTTTTTCCATCTTGCCCTCTGTCCAAGTACTCTTTCCTCCTCCTCCTTCTCCTTCCACCTCTCCTCCCTAACTTTCAAGTCCTCACCACATTATTTTCACCAAACTTTTAATCACTTTTTGCCTCCTTTTGAATATGCAGCAGCACAGAGTGGCTAATGGCGAGAGTGGTGGTGCTGGTGGGGGTGGATATGAGAACTGTGACATGAAAATTGCTCCTGGGAACGCCTTAGCATCAGAGGAAGGTTTCCGTTTATCTTATGTACATGTGTGTGTGTGTGTGTGTGTGTGTGTGTGTATGTGTCTGTGTGTGTGTGTGTGTGTGTAGAAGGGTGGGGGGGGGGAAATATTGAGTCGCTATTCTATTGCCGAGTGAGTGGGTGGGTATGTGGGTTGGTTGGTCGGTGGGTAAATTGGTAATGAAGAAAGCGGCTCACTGGGGAGTAAATAGGTCCATGGCATAAATAGGTCCATGGTGTAAATAGGTCCATGGTGTAAATAAGTCCATGGTGTAAATAGGTCCATGGTGTAAATAGGTCCATGGTGTAAATAGGTCCATGGTGTAAATAGGTCCATGGTGTAAATAGGTCCATGGCATAAATAGGTCCATTATGTAAATAGGTCAATTATGTAAATAGGTCCATGGCATAAAATAGGTCCATTATGTAATTAGGTCCATGGCATAAATAGGTCCATGATGTAAATAGGTCCATGGCATAAATAGGTCCATGGGCTAAATAGGTCCATGGCGTTAATAGGTCCATAATGTAAATAGGTCCATGTTGAAAACAGGTCGAAGTGGGGAAACAGGTACAGTTACCTCTACTAACGAGTACAGCGGGTGGTGCGTTTGGTGAAATGTGGCACCACTGTGTTTGTTTACATTGTAGTAATAGTAAGTGAATGGGCAGGCCCGGCAGAGCTTCCCCTCCGCTACAGTATCTAGTACCCACAGAAAAAATGTTCTATCCAGTCTTACTCTGTCTGCAAATCCAAGTGTTTGGCACGTATGTATAGTGGAAGGTGTAGAGAAAAACACATAGTAATGCCATTGGATCCCATTGCATCTATGACAGGAGATGAATGTGAGGAGAGGTGGAACGGAGGAGAGAGGGGACAGGTGGCGGGGGTGCATGTATCGAAATTTTGTCGTGTTTCGTTTCGAAAGCTGAAGGGTGTGATTATATACTGTAGATGTTCTGTATTGTAACTCCGTATGCAGTAACGTGTATTGGATGAATGTTGGAGTCTTAATGTTCGTCATACGACGTGGTGAACATGTGTAGTTGAACATAAATGTTAGAAGGTGTGATGTCTGGTGTCTCGAAACGTGGATCACCTGAGTCTATTGTGTATGTGACTCAACTGCTGTAACAATTTTGTGGCTGAACCAGGGTGACCATAAATGGTTCATGATTACGCATGTGACACAACGGTCATGCCATGTTGTGCATCATTCAGTCTGTTTTATTGTGAGGAAAAACAATCATTATAATCCCAAACCACGGTATAAGTAGGTGTCCTGTTGCACAGTATTATAGCTACTTTGAGTGTAGGACAGCTGTTGGCTTGTGCGACAATGTTGTGCAGTCATCATCCTGGTGGATCACGCGGAGGTAATTGAGATACTGTAGTTGCATACTGAATGCATGTCTTGTATTATAATAATTGAAATAACGGTGCTCCGGATGTTCAGTCCACAAATGCTGTCGCTTTATTCGAGGTGCTATTTCAGTAGTCGGGATACTTCTGACATCCACAAACACTGATCATCGTTTATTATATTATCTTTAAAACATTCATACATTATTTTTCATACAAGTGTTACACATTCAGGCCCTCCTTAGCTCCATTCGGATTATAATTTAATTGTGTGTCTACACTCACACACTGTTCATCTAGAGGGAGCAATATATCCCATACCAACACCAAACATCACATATTTTGATGATGACCCCACTCCAACATGCCCACCTCCTCACTCGCTCCTACTCCACAACAGTTCACTTCCACACACACCTTGCCACCAAGAAGGGTGGTCAAGCCAACCCACCCCCTCTATTCCTGCAACATTTCTTTTCTAATACCTCATCCCACTGACCAACCTCTCCTCAAGTCCCCCCAGACCTACTAAATATTCTATTCTATTTCTGGCTTGGGAATGTTTTCAGTCTTCAGCGTCATTGGTCACGACATCACAGATGTCCGTAACATCAAAATCTATTGCCGAACTTGAGATTATTATGAATCTCGTATGATGGCTCTTAACAACAATACCATATAGAAGATCCGTTTCCCTTCTACACCCACCACCATCCCAGTGCCCGGTATCCATTACACATCATGATATTTTAGACTTCCCTTTGTCCCATGATCGATATACTGTGCGTGTCCATTGTCTCTATCTATCTATCTATCTATCTATTGCCAGACTCCTTAATCCCGTACGGGGTGGCCACAAACTAATCGCCTCCATGTCGCCCTTGTCCCCCGCCATTTCACTGCCCTGCTCCCAGTTCACACACACCCTCTGTCATATACCTCTCCACTCAATCCCTCCATGTCATCCTTGGCCTCCCCTTCCCTCTACCCCTCCTCCACCTCACATACACTCCTCGTCAGTCTCTCACTCTCCATCCTCTCCACATGGCCAAACCACCTCAGTGTGTTTCTCCTAATGCTTCCTATCACATCCACATCCACACCACAAAGCACCTTCACATCATCATTTGTCAGTCTGTCTCTCCATGTGACTCCACATGCACCTCTCAAATAACTCATTTCCATTGCTCTCACGCTTGACTTCTGCCCCTCCAACAAGGTCCGAGCTTCACTTCCATGCGTTAAAGTTGGAATCACAATCCTGTCATGTAGTAACTTTTTCACTTCCATGCTCATGAAATTGCAAGGATAGTTCTGTATCGGGTCAGCATTCACTGTTACAGAGGCACTTCGGTGGTGTGGTTTTGCTAGGAAAATTGCGTAGTCTAGCCTTGTTTGTCCATGGGTCCAGTAATGCAACTGGCCAATCCAGATCCATGTTAACACAGTAGATGAGGTCTGCAACGTTTGTGTGTGATAAACGGACATATAACGAACTGCAACACTGGCAACATTATGTATGTTAGTGGTCTGCCATTATAACACAATGTTTTAGTATGTGGCCATGGCTGCACAAAATATATCGGTGGCGTGGTGCTGCTGAGAGAGTGTAAAACTGCGTATAGTCTACGTGTGCAGGGAGTCTGGTAATACACTTAACCGATTTATTGGCACTCATGCCAAAAATTTTTGCAGCCAAAGTCCCGGTTTTGGTGACTATACTGAGCGACCATTGAACACTTTCACCTCCCACCAGTCTGGCCCTGTTTTCAGCTAACAGAAACATTAAGTAGTGCAGTGAACAGTGCAGTTATATATGTAAAGTAAGGAGTGTTTTATGCACGGTGTCATCATACAGGCTTATACAGTATAACACAGCCAAGGATAAGCTGGACCTACGGTAGGATGAAGGTTGAGTGCTGCTGGAGCGTCCAAGTAAACGCAAGCAACATTGGTGCACCAGCACCTGGATGGTAAAACCCAACCACCGCACTTTATGCAAAATACCCCCGGGTTCTGAAGCTACTCCACGTCATCCATTAGATTTACACAAGGTCATTGTTGAGGCTCCAATCTGGTCGTAGTGATGCGATATGATAAGGATGTCAATATCAGGTCTCGTTATCCATTATACGAGGAAGGGCCGAATTTTGTGTGTGTGTGTGTGTGTGTGTGTGTGTGTGTGTGTGTGTGTGTGTGTGTGTGTGTGTGTGTGTGTGTGTGTCTGTGTCTGTGTCTGTGTGTGTGTGTGGTGTGTGTGTCTGTGTGTGTGTGTGTGTGTGTGTGTGTGTGTGTGTGTGTGTGTGTGTGTGTGTGTGAGAGAGAGAGAGAGAGAGAGAGAGAGAGAGAGAGAAACACACAGACCGACAGATTGGTGTAATCATGGTGTCATTACAAGTCGCTACAATACGACATAACAGACCCAGGGAAGGATAGGGTGGTCCTTGTCTCCTTGGGTGTCTTTCTACAGTGACTGTAGCCTCACAGAACCCACCTGTGACAGTGTAAGCATAACAAGCCTCCTTGTTTACAGGCTATTTGAGAGAGAGAGAGAGAGAGAGGGTCTCTCTCTCTCTCTCTCTCTCTCTCTCTCACACACACACACACACACACACACACACACACACACACACACAATTCCGGCCCTTCCTCGTATAACGGATAACGAGACCTGATATTGACTTCCTTATCATATCGCATCACTACGACCAGATTGGAGCCTCAACAATGACCTTGTGTAAATCTACTGGATGACGTGGAGTAGCTTCAGAACCTGGGGGTATTTTGCATAAAGTGCGGTGGTTGGGTTTTACCAGCCAGGTGCTGGTGCACCAATGTTGCTTGCGTTTACTTGGACGCTCCAGCAGCACTCAACCTTCATCCTACCGTAGGTCCAGCTTATCCTTGGCTGTGTTATACTGTATAAGCCTGTATGATGACACGGTGCATAAAACACTCCCTACATTTTATACAATATTGCATTGGTCACTGTACTACTTAATGTTTCTGCCGCTTGAAAACAGGATCTCATTAAGACTGCTGGGAGGTGAGTGTTCAGTGCTCAGTCAGCAGAGTCACCAACCCCGCGACTTTGGCTGCTCTCTTGGCAGGAATGTGAATAAATCGGTGAAGTGTATTACCAGACTCCCTACACAAACACACGTAGATTGTACGCAATTTTACACTCTCCAGCAGCACCACTCCACCAATATATTTTGTGTAGCCGTGGCCACATACTAAACCCCCGTGTTATTATGGCAGGCAAGGGACAGACATGCATGGTAAAGAAAATGTTGCTCCCTCTGGATGAACTGTGTGTGAGTGTAGACACACGATTAAATAGTAAAATTCGTCTGGAGCTAAGGAGGGCCTGAATGTGTAATACTTGTATGAAAACTAATGTATGAATGTTTTAAAGAGAATATAGTATACGATGATCAATGTTTGTGGATGTTTTGTCACAGCTATCCAGGCTATTGAAATAGCACCTCGAATAAAGCGACAGCATTTGTGGACTGAACATCCGGAGCACCGTTATTTCAATTATTATAATACAAGACATGCATTCAGTATGCAACTACAGTATCTCAATTACCTCCGCGTGATCCACCAGGATGATGACTGCACAACATTGTCGCACAAGCCAATAGCTGTCCTACACTCAAAGTAGCTATAATACTGTGCAACAGGACACCTACTTATACCGTGGTTTGGGATTATAATGATTGTTTTTCCTCACAATAAAACAGACTGAATGATGCACAACATGGCTTGACCGTTGTGTCACATGCTTGATCATGAACCATTTATGGTCACCCTGGTTCAGCCACAAAATTGTTACAGCAGTTGAGTCACATACACAATAGACTCAGGTGATCCACGTTTCGATACACCGGACATCACACCTTCTAACATTCATGCTGAACTACACTTGTTCACCACGTCGTATGACGAACATTAAGACTCCAACATTCATCCAATACACGTTATTGCATACGGAGTTACAGTACAGATCACCTCAGAACAACTACAGTATATAATCACACCCTTCAGCTTTCGAAACGAAACACGACAAAGTTTCGATACATGCACCCCGGCCACCTGTCCCCCCTCCCCTCCGTTCCACCTCTCCTCACAGTCATCTCCTGTCATAGATGCAATGGGATCCAATGGCATTACTATGTGTTTTTCTCTACACCTTCCACTATACATACGTGCCAAATACTAGGATTTGCAGACAGAGTAAGACTTGATAGAACATTTTTTCTGTTGGTACTAGATACTGTAGCGGAGGGGAAGCTCTGCCGGGCCTGCCCATTCACTTACTATTACTACGATGTAAACAAACACAGTGGTGCCACATTTCACCAAACACATTACCCGCTGTACTCGTTAGAAGTGGAGGTAACTGTACATGGGGGTCAGGGCAGGTAAAGATGGTGGAGGACAGGGCAGGACAGGAAAGGGCAGGGCAGGTCAAGGTGGTGAAGGATAGGGCAGGGCAGGTAAAGGCGGTACAGGACAGGGCAGGACAGGTAAATATTAATGATGAGACTGCCTAGGATAAAAATAATAGTTATTATACGTAAAAGGCAATAATAGCCTCGTCAATACAATGACAGTTTTTTCTTCTTTGTCCCTCTACACAGTATCACCCAGGATTTGAGAATGATATGCCTTTGAAGAGGAAAGAAATATACTTCTTTAACCCCTACAAGATTTTACCACTTTTCTTATATATTCTTGCAACCTCTAAGCAAAATATTTGAGGTGAGCAAAATATTCAGTTGAGGTAAGCAAAATATTCAGTTGAGGTAAGCAAAATATTCAGTTGAGGTAAGCAAAATATTCAGTTGAGGTAAGCAAAATATTCAGTTGAGGCAAGAACCTTTGAAGAAAAATGTTTTATTAAAGCCTTCGTAGAGAAAGCTTTTCTTGCAGTCACCAGTCATGCCTCCAGAATGATGACATAACCTTTACTTCATTTTCGTTAATATCAAATGATTTTTGTGTAATTTAAAGAGAGCCTCCTAGTAGCAAAGAGGTAAAAGAGAGAGAGTAGGTGTTTACCTTGTGTACACAAGTTTGGTTAATAGTCTATTTACACTGCCAAGAAATCGAGTCCAGACTAATGCAATCATTCTTTTAAAATAAATAAATATATAAGTAAATTATATACACACTGAGGTGGTTTGGCCATGTGGAGAGAATGGAGGGTGAAAGACTGACGAAGAGAGTGTATGTGAGTGAGGTGGAGGGGGGAAGAGGGAGGGGGAGGCCGAGGATGAGATGGAAGGATGGGGTGGAGAGGTATATGAGAGAGGGGTGTGTGAGCTGGGAGCAGGGCAGTGAAATGGCGGGGGACAGGGCGACTTGGAGGCGATTTGTTTGTGGCCACCCCAAACGGGATTGAGGCGTCTGGCAATAGATAGATAGATAGATAGAATAAAATGGACTGGGATATCTTTATTACCTAGAGACTCAGACGTGTAAAAGGATTATTGACAGGGACTTTACATGTGAGTGGAATGTTAGAATAATATTTAGGAAAGTAAAGCGATGACTCAGAGTACTGCAGCATTTTGTTGCACGGGGATTTACTAAGTACATCACGTGTACGCCTGGGAAAGGACTGCAGTTATTAGCACTGCACTGTGACAGGTTTTGTCGACACTGTATTCTCCCGTGTACGGTATGCTGAATGGTGGCAGGAATTACCATCATCCTCATTATTATCATTACTATTATTTTTTTCATTATTATTATCGTTACTGTTATTATTATTATTATTATTATTATTATTATCTTTTTCATTATTATTATTATTTCTATTACTATTATTTTTTTAATTATTATCGTTATTATTATTATTATTATTATTATTATTATTATTGTTATTATTATTATTATTATTATTATTATTATTATTATTATTATTATTATATTATTATCATTATGTATTGTTATATATATTGCTGTAGGTGGGGGCGCTCACCATTCTCTCACTCGATGTAGTGCTCCTTTGGGTGTCTGCCATTTCCTCTCATCCTTCCTTCCTCTTCAGTCTTTCTTTCCTTCATTCTTTCTTCTTCCCTCTGTCTACGGGTGACTTTACACTCCCTCCTCTGTCTTTCTTTCCCTGGTTCTTTCCTCTTCCTTCTGCTTATGGGTGAGTCTACACTGAGTGACAAGCCAAATGGTTTCCTGTACACCATGAAATCATTTACTACGCTGGGTGGTAACCATAAAACCAAATTATGACATCTAGTGGTTTAGTGGTTAATTAAGGCGCTCCAATCGGATTGAGCCTGTGTAGGTTTATATCCAACTGGTGGTTGGAGTTTACTGATCACTTAATGCCACTCAGGGATGAGTGAGGCTGGTCACTTTCGACTTAAATGTCAGGACCAACTTGTTTCTCATGAGGCAGCATAGGACTGGATGATGGATGGATGGATGGTTATTATTAGCGTCATTTTCATTATCATCGTTATTGTTATTAGTATTAGTATTAGTATTTTATTATTATTATTATTATTATTATTATTATTATTATTATTATTATTATTATTATTATCATCATTATAATTATCATTATTACTATCGTTTATATTATGATAATAATAATAATAATAATAATAATAATAATAATTATTATTATTATTATTATTATTATTATTATCATCATCATCATCATCATTATTCCCTAGAACAAAGGAAAAGGGGAAAATGGAGCGTGTGCTAATCATAGGGGCATTTGTGCTCTTAGTGTAAAAGGAAAAGTATATGATAGGATACTTATTGACAGAGTTAGGGAAACAACAAAGGAATTAGCTGGAGAAGAACAAGGAGGTTTTAGGAAGGGATGATGTTATGTACATTAGATATTCATCCTTAAGCCTTTAGTGGAAAAGTTTCTAGAGAAGGGAAAGAAGTTGTATGCAGCCTTCATGGATTTCGAGAAAGCATATGACAGGTTGAATAGACAGGGATATGTCGAAAATATTAAGAATATATGGAGTAAATAAAGTTGCTAAATACCGTGATGAGTATGTATGACGTTGCTACGGCTGCAGTGTGTGTGTGGATAGTGAACTGACTTAGTTTTTCTATCCGAATGTCGGACTGAAACAGAGATGTGTCAAGTCTCCATGACTGATGAGTCTGTATGTGGGTGGAGTTATAAAAAAGATACAAGGTTGGGCAGTGGATGTTGGAGCTAGCGTTTGGAAACTTCCTGTGCTGTTGTTTACAGATGATACTGTATTGCTAAGTGAAGACGAAAGGGAACTACAAGGCTTGGTGAATAAGTTTGGAGAAACGGATTTTAATGTGAATGTAGGAAGGACTAAAATTGTGGTCTTCGAGAGAAATGAAGTCACTGAATGTAGAGTGAGGTTGGATGATGAGAAAATTGAAAATGTGAGTGCCTTTAAGTACTTGGGTAGTGTGATGAGTAAGGAAGAAAGTTTAGAGGGTGAAATGCTTGAAATGGTACAACAAGGAGGAAAGGTTGCTGGTTCTTTGAAATCAGTGATAAGAAATAGGGAAGTGACCATGGAATTAAAAAAGGCGCTGCATGATAGTACGGTACTGTGATATCAACTCTAACATATGGATGTGAAGCTTGGACCTTGTTGGAAGGACACAAGTCAAGAGTGAGACCAGTGGAAATGAGTTATTTGAAAGGAGCATCCGGAAATTCATGGAGAGACAGACTGACAAATGAGAAAGTGGAGGAGTGTGGTGATGTGGCTGTGGATGTGATGGATGCGTTAGGAGCAATATACTAGGTGGTTTGACCATGTGGAGAGGATGGAGAGCGAGAGTTTAACAAGAAGAGTATATGTGAGTGAGGTGGAGTGGGGGAGAGGGATGGGGAGGCCAAGGATAAGATGGAAGGATGGAGTGTAGCGGTACATAAGAGAAGAATGTGTGAGCTGGAGGTAGGGTAGTGAAATGGCGGAGGAAAGGACGACATGAAGGCGATTTGTTTGTGTCCACCTCTTACGGGATTAAGACATCTCGTAATGGATAGACAGATAGACAGATGACAATGATGATGCTGAATATTATTATTGTTATTATTATTATCATTATTATTATTATTATTATTATTATTATTATTATTATTATTATTATTATTATTATTATTATTACTAGTAGTAGTAGTAGTAGTATCGTTGTTGTTGTTGTTGTTGTTGTTTATTGTTTATTATTTTTATTATTATTATTATTATTATTATTACCACCACCATCATCATCAAAATCACCATCACTACCATCATCACTGCCACCACCACCACCACCACCACCACCATCACTGAAATTATCTCCGATAGGTCATAGAAATTTTTTGGCATATTTATTAATTAAGACTATTTTCTTTTATTTATTATCCCATGCAAGGTGTAAGGGCGCGAGGCTAACACAGAACATGTAAGGGGTAGGCAACCGGCCAAAGGATCTAAAGTCGCGGCGCACAACTCTGAGGTTGTTATTATCGTGCCCTGGCAACCTACCCCTCAAGGGTGCGTCCGATTTCGTGTATGAGACGCATATAATTCGTGTGCGATATATTCTTGTACAATAATATTCGTGTATAATATATTATTGCATAATATTATTCGTGTATACACTGATACGAAATCGAACGCTCTTTTGAGTGGTAGGTTGCCAGGGTACGATAATGACAACCTCAGAATCGTGCGCCGCGACTATAGTGGCATTATCGAACCATATATCCACCAGCTGCCCCTTGGGTTGCGACCCCACTCGCTCAAAACATATGATCGACCGCATGAAACGAAGCACAGGGTCAAAGCTGCAACGAAGCACAGGGTCAAAGCTGCAACGAAGCACAGGGTCAAAGCTGCAACGAAGCACAGGGTCAAAGCTGCAACGAAGCACAGGGTCAAAGCTGCAACGAAGCACAGGGTCAAAGCTTCTGCAATGTCAGTCTGAACGTTGGTCGGACCCCTGAGCCACGTTTCTTCCTGTCGATCGCTTGTTTGGGGCGGGTGTGGCCGTGCCCTCAGAGATGTGAACTGATGCGCTTAAGTCTCCTGACACTCCAACTTGCGCCTGCCACCATTTTGACAACGGAATACATAATAGCCAGTATTCTTCATAAGTTTAGCTTTGCTTAGGCGATGCCAGGTCTCTTTAAGGCAGACTGTAACTGTATGGCAAAGGCAACAGGACAACAGTGAGGAGGAGGCAAGGAAGTGATTTTGCTTCTGTTGTTGTCAGGGGGTTAGGGAAAACTTAAATATTGATTACAAACGAGAGGCCATCCTTAAGATTCTTAAAATGGTAGTTAAGACTCTAACGCCATCTTTGGGTTACAGAACACTGCGGAGTTATACTTCATTTGAGTCCCCCGTTGCTCAAGCCAACCACGTACTTTGGCCATAAAACATCTGCAAAATACGATATTGCGCAGTGGGCTATAGCGTAGGTGGTGGATGTGGATGTTATGGTGTCGTGATATGGTGGGGAGAGGGAGAGCAGAGGGGGTTAGAGGTGAGAGTGAAGATACGTGGAGTTGGGAGGAATGGTGTGGGGATGATGAGAAGAAGGATGCACAGAGTGTAATAAGAGCCTTCACGTACTTGTCCTGCCAATGGCTTGGCCGCTTCTCCATCCCAATAGCAAAAACGTGGACAAAACACCCCCCTCGAAGGACACCAGTGTTCTCATCCCCCCCCACCTCTCTCTCTCTCTCTCTCCCTCTCTCTCTCACACACACACACACACACACACACACACACACACACACACACACACACACACACACACACACACACACACACACACACACACACACGTCCTGGGAGCACAAAACTAGCAAAAATACACCCACAGAGGACGTGACTCTAAACCAAATTAGCAAGTCAGTTGTTGGACCCCAGTGGTTATTTATGTTAAGTTTGGATACAAACGTTTGTCATGGTTTGGAATATTGTTGTCTACGTCCACACAAACTGCACGTCAATAGTGTAAGTAATGAGCCAGGACAGGGTGGAGGGGGACGGGGGAACAGACTGGGAAACAGGAAGCGGGCTGGAGGGTTTTTTATTTTTTATTTTCATTTTAAAAGCCTCATGAAGCATAAATAAGTGTTATAATATCCGTCAGTAAGCACAGTGATAAAACAAGAAGCGGTGCCGAGGCACAGCAAACCCGTCCCCGGCAGTCATTTTAGTGCTGATGTATAAACATAACAGAATATCTAGTCAATGATGGCACATATCAAACTGCGGTAAATCGGATAAAAATTGACGATTATATGTCCATTTGAAATTTTAGGTCTGGCCCACCTGACACTGACCCCCCCTACCTCTAACCGTGGGGTGATCCCCCCTGATATAATGAGGCATGTTATAGGATGCAGATTTGAAAGATGCACCTTTAGTTTTTCGTTTCATGTCAATATGACGAATTTGAAAGGAGTAATGGCGAGATAGTGATTTTTGCATTTTACAAATTTTGGGTTAACTTGAGTATTGGCCCAGTTTAGCCCAAAATTTAATCAGGTGATCAGGTCATAGCCCATCATCCCTGTAATTTTAGTCAAAATTGCACCAGTAGTTTTCGCGAAACGTTGTTAACAGATAGACAGACAGACAACCAGGAAGACACTCTATCTATCTATCTATCTATCTATATACCTAGGCTGCTTCCCCCAAGGAAAGGGAGGTAGCCGAGACAGGACGACTCACTCTCCATTTACTCATCCATTCAAACACATTCATTCGCATCTTAGCCCCAAAGGGGAGAACGGACAGATCCTCACTGCACCACACCGCGCAAGGGTCAACTGCCCAATGCAATCAGTGACATTCGCAGCAGGACCCGACAGCAGAACTGGTTTACCCCTGCCACATCATAATAGACCCATCCCCTTCCCCGCACCTGACCTGACTAGCTGATCAGACCAAATGCGGGAGAATATCCCCTCAGGGCTGCGTCATCACTTGTTCATTCACAATTTCTCTCCATTTATTTCTGTCACGCACAGCCACTCTTCCTTGCTCAACAGACATCCCTCTCGCATCCAGCGCTCTCTTCACACTGTCAATCCATCCTATTCGTGGTCTTCCTCTCAGCCTTACACCTCTCACATCAGATCTAGTTATCTTTTTCACCAATCGCTCATTATCCATTCTCTCCATATGCCCAAACCATCGCAACGCCCTCTGCTCAACTTTACCAGCCATCTCCCGAACAACTCCAGTTCTCCTTCGCACTTCATCATTTCGCACTCGATCCATACGCGTCACTCCACACATACTCTTCAGACATCTCATCTCCATTACATTCAAACTTTTCCTCTCTGCTACACCCATATTCCATGTTTCAGCCCCATATAATGCAGTCGGTACCACAACACCCTCGTACAAGAAGACAAACCGAGTGAAAACAATACCCGTCCCCAAGCTCCTCCGGGGCGGAGACTGGTAATTAGATCCTATATTCCTTTGGCTGCAGCGAGTTTCTCTAATCATATATAGTCTTGCGTTAGGGGGTATACAATACAGACGTCTCATATGTTGGCCCAATGGTTAGTCTCGAATAAATATTAACTTTTATTATTTTTTTCACGTCATGGGTTTCTGTGAGCTAATTAAGATCATCTGACATTACCTGCAGTAACATACAAAATTCACACATCGTAACCAAAAGGTGGAAATTGAACTAAGATGCAATGAAATGCGTTGAAAAGATGAAAAAACTTTCCCAGACTAAACATAGGAATGTGTGTGTGTGTGTGTGTGTGTGTGTGTGTGTGTGTGTGTGTGTGTGTGAGAGAGAGAGAGAGAGAGAGAGAGCGAGAGAGAGAGAGAGGGGTGACTGGTAAATGCCAAACAGACGGACGTGAAGAAAACAGAAGAAATCAAGGATGGTCGGGAAAATGAAAAAAAGGGAGTGAGAGGCGAGGAGAGTGGAAAGCCAGGGAGAGACAAGTCAGTAAAGCAAGACGTGACTGAGGGTAGGATAAACGAGAAGGAATGGAGGCAGCGAGATTAAATAAGGAAAGGGTTAAAGAAAGACCAAAAGACCTGAATGAGAGTTTGAGAAATTAAGATTTTAAAAATAAGTACCCTTGTTATATGACCTAGATTTAAATTTACAAGTGGATTAATATAACTGAAGGAATTATTTGCTACATAAAGTAAATAGAGTAACTACAGTCCTATACTTTAACTCCTTCGTCATGGTTTCATCTATAAAGGACTAGAGGAGCAATCACAAACGCATATCTCCGCCAATGAAAGATCCAGATCCGCTCCCAAAAGTTAAAGAATCCTTTCTTGGGCAATGGCCCACCCTTCCACAAAATTTCATTGAAATTCAATGAGAACTCTTGGAGATAATGTGCGGTAGGGTCCGGATCCGGATCCTCTGCAAAATGTTTTTTTTTGTTGCTGTCGCTGGGGGGGCCCATGGCCCACCCTTCCACATTCATTGAAAACTTTTGGAATATGATGTGAACAAACAGACAAATAATAGCATATCACAAGCAATATTTAACTGATTGCTCTTTGGACCATTCCCTACCCGTCCAAAAAATTTCATCAAAATCCTTTCATAACTTTTTGAGTAATCCTGTTAACAGACAGACAGGCAGGAATTCAAACCAACCAACCAACGCAGGGTAAAATATATACCTGCTTGCCTAGGTAAATAAAATGTTTTGGCTGGCGGTAGAAAAATAAAATAAAATGGCGCTGTCATACTAAAGAGCCTAAAGGAGACTATATTCATTATATTTAAACCCGGCCTAAAACTGTCCTCAGTGTATCTTCAACGCCAAGTTGTAACAACAGAGTAACACTAGAAAATTATGCCAGTCATGAAGAAGTGCTATGAAAACATGTAGGGCCATGGTATTGCTTTATTCTGCCACCAAGCTTCGTGAAATAGGCTGGCAAAGAACAGAAATCTGGATCAAGTTAAGGTGAAATGAGCATAGTTCTGACCTCTTCACAATGAAAGACCTCCCTTAATTCAAGTAAAATCGGTTGGCTGTAATCACAAAGTGGAATGGAAGGGTCATTGTATTTAGGAATGATTTCTGAAGAAAGTGAGTCAGATGGAGCATGTATAGTCTTCCTATATTGTTGTTGACTGCATTCTGTTAAGTGGGATGCTGGCTGACGACACCTAATAACCACAGACGTTACCTAAACGTCAGTAAAAAAATAGGGATCCGCATTCCACTTTGTGATTAAATATTTAAGCATACGATCACAAGATATAAAGCTGGCCATCGCACTGAAGGGGTTAATAGAAAAATAAAGTCAAAGACACATGAAGATGAATCATTTTTTGGAAGAAGTCAGAACTAAAGGTGCAAAGATAGAGAAGCTACTAGGTAAAGATGAAAGGAAGATGGAGAAAGGCGTCTTTAAAGTGAAACGGTGGGTGTAACAAAGGAATGGGAAGTGTGAGAAAGTTATAACAAGTTTGTGGATAGCGAGTGTGGTGGTGCAGGTTGGGGTGCTGTCAAATTTGGTGTTATTTTGATCCTTGGGCCGACACCAGCATATATTGAGAGAGAGAGAGAGAGAGAGAGAGAGAGAGAGAAAGAGAGAGAGAGAGAGTTTTCTGGTGAGGGAACAGAATTATATATATATATATATATATATATATATATATATATATATATATATATATATATATATATATATATATATATATATATATATATATATATATATATATATATATATATATATATATATGTATGAAGACACTCACTGCAGCAAATCAAGAGCTATTATCCCTCGTATATGTTTTCAGAATTATTTTGTATTCAAAGGAACACTAGATATTATTTTACCTTTCAAATTTGTGGACTAGTGTAACCTAGCACTGGCTTTCCACACCTTGCCTGGAGTAATGCTGATGTGGATGTATTGCAGATCTCCCACCCCCCAATCCACTGTCTCTTTAGGCCTGTCTGTCTGTCTATCTATCTGTCAATGTATCTATCCATCCATCTACTTATTTCTATCTATCCGTCCAATATGTATGAACTATGTCCTAACTCATACATACAGACAGACAGGTCGATAAACAAAACGAAGTTCATTGCATCGGCCTCTCCATGCCGAACTATCAGCAAAGAAAGAAAGAGGAAAGACAAAAGGAAAAGGGTGGTAGGAAGCTGGGAGAAAGTTAGAAGGAAAGATTTGGGTGAATGACAGAGACGAAAAACAAAGAAAAGAAGTTATTTCACCTACGGAACCAAGAAATATTTCTTCCAGTATATTCTTGTAACGGCAGACGATTATGCTTGGCTCCGGATAGACTTTTAGGCATTGATGACATTAGAAACAATCTCCATTAACCTTTACCATGTTTTCATTCCTTCGTACACCAAACAATCGCCTGTGGAATAACAGCATATGGATCATGTATGACTGATAAACTGACTAGCAGAGCCCCTAAGCAGGATTTATGTTACGATATTACCTGATGATTAACTACTCTGTCGAACCGCCCGTCCCACGAGTAAATGAGGTGGGTGTGTGGACGTATGGATGAAGAGACAACACAACACTTGTCAAACTCCCCCACCCATCACTGTCCACGTCCCCAACAACTACGTACTGTACAGTGTATGGGGAAATATACAGCAGGTGTAGACTTATTATATATACTAAATAGTCAAATGTATGTATTTCAGACGGCGGGACCTGGTAAAGACTATCATGAATTCATGTGCATAAACGTTTTTTGTAATTATAATTCTTTAGGACGTGGAAATATCAGTGCCCAGGATCTGCTTTCCCCTTAAATGCTCTCCTTTGCTCATCTTACATAAGTTCCTTTCCTCATCATAAGAAAGTTTCTTCGCTCAGCCTGACCGTAAATGGTAACGCACTTAATGCAGTACATGGGTAAAATATAAGAGACAAAGATAAATGTCTTAATACAGAATTAGATTTATGCATCAACTCAAAAATTTATAAAACAGCAACCTATTTTTTGGAAGTAATTACAAGAAGACAATCCATATACAACCTAATTTTCTGGCCTTGATCAACTTCCTACCTAGTTTGATATAATGATATAAAATTTTTCTCCACGGTAAAAGACGATCGATAAACCATGGACGCCTGCAGCCTAATTTGAAGATAATGATGCTGGTCCTGTGACCGACGTGAATAATACATTACCAACAGTCGCTGGTGAGGCACTATTGGCTGAGGGAGGAACGTGCTGGAACAAGGGACTGAAGGGAGAGAAGGAAGGAAGGAGGAAGGAAAAGAGGGACATGGATGGCTGAACAGGGGGATTGAAAAAGGAGTAGAGAGGAAGAACTGATTTAAAGAATGTGACACAAGTGTTGTAGCAGAGGAACAAGTCAACGAAAGATTAGTATGGGTGAACTATTCGTCCATCCATCTGCTATCCAATCCCTTATTGTCCCATAAGTAACGTATGGACCCTGGATTAAAAGCTACCCAGTCCCCACAAGGTGAGAGTAACCTGCCGCTTGAGACGTAGGGATACCCCTCGTGAGTCAAGCATGCATTTTTTTTTTTTTTACACACTTACCTTATCATCATCTAGGCTTACCACGTTGCCACTCTGGTTAACATCCGTCTCTTAACTTGTCCACAACATATGAATACACTCACATCATCCAGTCTTTGTTTAACATCGGTGACGTGTATTGTTCCATCTAACTGTTAAATGTTCTGTTCAGTACATACATATACATTCTATAATACAACCACATCCACTGCTCACACTGATTATTTTTCAGTCATGCTACATCAGTATGCCCCACAGGTAAGTGTAAGTGGAATATTAAAATTCCCACACGTTATGCTCGTGGACAAGAGGGACGGTGTAAGTGATAAATGTGAATGTAGGTTGACAACACAATGGATCATGGTGGGTAAGATGGCAATCGCTAGTGGAGGGTGGGAGGGAAGGAATGGCCACCTAATAATTACAGCCATGTCTTTTACTGTTATTATGAGGTAGGATTTAACTGACACTATGGCAGATGATGCAGGGTTAGTAATAACTGTTGGCTTTAGTACAACCTAATTATGCTGGACTAACAATTACAGTGATGAACTAACACGGCAAACACCACGTTCGATCTTTGTAACAGGGCCAACAAGTGAAAGATGTGTTCCTGTTTTACATTTAATTTTATATATTTCCTTTCAACTCGCACTCTGGTTTACTTTACTTGTTCAGTACATCGCAGTTCAAAATATGTATCTAATTTTAGGAAAATTGTATCCCAGTTTAACCAATTTGTTTCTTGGATTATCAACCGTTTTCTTTATCACACGTCTATCATTTATGCAAGTGTGTGTGCTAGTTTAACACATCTACCTGTCAGCTTAAGCTGACTCAGATTAGCACAAATATTCCTCGGTTTAACATCAGTTTCTCTGCTACTTGTCTCAAATTGGCACAATCACCTGGTAAATCAGCACATCCTCTCACTTGTCTAACGCAATTTATCACCCCACACGTGTCTTACCCATCCCAACACGGCCCACACCTGCCTTACCCACCCAGACACACCCCCATATCTGCTTTACCCACCTCAGTGGACCCCCCAAACCTGCTCACCAACCTCTACACATACCCACACCTGCCTCACTCACCTCAAAACCCCCACACCTGTCTTACTCACCTCAGCTCACCCCCACACCCACCTCACTCACCTCAACACACGCCAAACCTGCCTCAGTCACCTCAACATACACCCACCCTTGCCTCACCCACCACAAAACACCCCACACCTGCCTTACTCACGTCAACACACCCCCACACCTGCCTCACCCACATCAACACAGTCCCACACCTGTCTCACTCACCTCAACGCACCCCACACCTGCCTCACTCACCTCAACACACCCCCACACCTGCCTCACCCACATCAACACAGTCCCACACCTGTCTCACTCACCTCAACACACCCCACACCTGCCTCACTCACCTCAACACACCCCCACACCTGCCTCACCCACATCAACACCCCCCACACCTGTCTCACTCACCTCTACACACCCATTTACCTATTTCACCCACCTTAACACCCCCCACACCTGCTGCACCCACCTCAACACCCCCCACACTCAGTCCATTCAGGCAGGACAGTAAAGAAGCAGCACAGTGGAGGAAGGAGGAAATAAGAGAAGCAATAAAGGAAGGCTCAGTAACGGAGTATAGAATGTGAACAGTGTCTTCATGAGGAGGAAGGAGGAAATAAGAGAAGCAATAAAGGAAGGCTCAGTAACAGAGTATAGAATGTGAACAGTGTCCTCATGAATGTAAAGAAAAGTGTAAAAGGTAAGCGAAAAATAAAAGTTTACGCAGAATAATCCTCCTACAATGTTGAACAGAACCCGGGGGAAGGATTAAGTATAACATTTCACGATCATTCCAGGCTGACCCAAGTCCGTATTCTCATTGGTTGAGGAAGCTCCCTAACACCTTTACCTATGCAATTTATTTTCTACTACACATTACTGTCCTCTTCTGCCATATAAACCCTTCTAATAACGAAATACTCTTCCTAAATAACGTGCGAAATGACATTAACCAACCATATCCAGCAATAAATCGCCAAGGAAGAGGTGTTAGGGAGCTTCCTTACCTGATGGGAATAAGAGGCTTAGAGTACTCACTAATCAAGGCAATACTAAGGACAGGGATAGATGAAACAAACGAAAAACGACGATATTTTCTGAAAAGGAAGACATTTAACCTACACATCTATCCCATTATGATATATGAATTAACTTGGGAAAACGAGAAAATTTGGCACCAGCGATGAGTAAGTACAAAGCTACAAGTAAGAGAGAGAGAGAGAGAGAGAGAGAGAGAGACTGTAATGTTGTGCAGGCTGTAAAAGAAACAAATACATAGGTTATAATCTGAAACCACAGTTGGTGTTCAACAAAACAGAAAGCATACAGAGGAAAGAGTGTGAGTTAAAAGACCGTTTACGGGTGGAAGTAGGTGGAAGGGTTAAAGTTTAGGTAACAATCATTCAGTCGTCATTATCACAGGCCAAGGTCAAAGTTCAACCAGTGTGTCTGTGTGTAAATTAAAAGTTTGGTATGATTTAATCATACCTGTCTGATAAGTTGAGGATCACCCAACAGGTTGACCTTTTGTGTTTGTAATTATTGTTAAGAAGCGAGATTTGGCAGTTAGATAGCCGAGATGTCTCTCGACGTTTCTCGTACATTAGGTTTTGGTACGAGTGAGAGTTGCCAGTTTGCCTGCTGTTTGTGAGTTTAGTTGTTTCATAAGTTATGCATTGATTTTTATGCTATTTTTCTCAATAATGTGTTATTTATGTGACTATTAAATTATGTAATTGAAAATAAGTTTGTATGGTAAATAATTTATAGTGTTATGTACTGTAGAAAACTGGCATGTGTTGGTTGTCTCCGAATTGGTAACTGCTCTCTTCCTAGAATACACTAGAACTGTGGAGAAGTAGATCATTCTCGAACAATGCAAGCTTATATAAGAATGGATAAGAGACTAGAACAAGTTCAGTCGGTTTCCAGTTTAGTTTGAGTGTAATGTAGTGAAGTTTGTATATTTTCAGTACTTGTGAGAACAGTGAAGGTTACTGAAGTTTGTATATCATCGGTACTTGTGAAAATAGTCAAGTGCTGTCAAGGATTAAGTGCAATTGCGGTTATTAAAGTTTGCATAGTTCCAGTGCTTGTGAGAACAGTAAAGTGAAGTTGGAAAACATAAGTGTAATTACTTGGAAAATACAGACAGTGAACTTTAGAAGAAAGTGTTAATTTACAACGCCTCAGTTGATCACGCGTACTGTACACCTAAAGGCTGACCATAGGAAGAACGACTCACTGGGCAACGTCCTTCCTACAGTATACTGGACTACTGCTGTTGGAGCCTGTGGCAGTGTGGGGTGGGGACGTAACACTGGGTCAGGAGTGTGGATAATTTCAGTGCTGCAGTGAGTCTAACTTTCGACATGGAAGCAGGAGGTGTGCACACAAAGTTCGAGCCGGGCAGGAGGAGATAATATCCCTGGAGACAATTGTGAAGTTATTATATTGTAAGATGTGTATGTACAACAGTCATATGTATACATGCAAAAAAAAATAGTTCAAAGTTAAGATTATGGTAAGGGCTATTAGTATTTCATATAGAGATAATGATACTGGTATACTTCTATATCATATGTCATTCATTTTTTTTTTTTTTTTGTAAAATTAATACTATACACAAAATATGTACACTTCATTCAGGGGGATTTACTTGAATTCGCACTTTACCCCCACTAAATACTGACTCCAAGTTTGCAATTCTTGCATGCATTCTGTGCACTGCAAACAGCACTACTACAAATACAATACAGAAAATTATAAAGACAGTAGGTGCTGGGCTATACACATAATATGGGTTGAACATACTCAAACTCAAATCTTCCCAGGGCTTCACTGTTTCATTGATCAGTTGCAAAGTTCCAGACTTAGGTGAACTTAGCTTACTACCTGTGCTCATGTCTAAGTCCATATTAGGTAGTGGGTGGAAATGTTTGTGTGTATGATTGAGGATGGCTTAGTGATTGATGGTGGATAAAGTGGACATGGATGGTGTAAACACCGCACAGTAGTCTGGTGTTATGCATAATCCTGATGCTGAAGTATGAGATGGTGGTATATCCGGACAGACTATGTAAACTGCTGTGTTATGAGTGAAAAAAAAAAAAAATGTGAATGGTGTTCAAGCTTATCTGGAGCAAAAGTGAGGTTGCAGTGATAATGAATGTCGTGATTTCTTATGATAGCCATTTCACAAGGGTCTGTTTCAGTAGGCTGAAACGTGAAAATGTACGCAGGACAAAGGCGAACAGCATCTAAGGATGTACGGCACTTTGTTCAATCGTTGATTCACCTGTGGAATTGACAGTGTTCCGTCTCTTGGAGACCATGATGAGTTCGGTGTCTGTGTTGATGTTGATGATGACCAAAGTGTTATTAGTCTCAGAAGGGAAGGGGTGTATTGGGTATACTGTGAACGGGTCGTCAGTTATGAATGGTAGCCTACATGAACTACTACTGATGCTGGTGTTAGTGTTGCTTCTAAATATGGATAATATTGCATGAAATCCCTACTTCGGAACAAAGGCTTCAATTTATGTTTATGTATGCCTTGACTAATTATCTGACGTAGCTCATGAACTGGAAGTAGGTCAATTGTGGTCCTGCCATTAACGGCATTCGAAATTCCTTGCATAAATGCCCTGTAACGAACTCTAGTGTTGTCTAATTGGAGTAGAATTGTGTCAATGTGTTCCGTGATGATGGAGAAGTGTTGGAAAAGTGTTATGTTCCTTACCATGGCATTTATTTTGGCTACATTTTGGAGTGCTATGTTTTCCGCCTTTTTCAGATTTTTAACGATTGTCTTCATTGCTGAGTCATGTCCGGCGATGAATTTATCTTGGTATGTTAGTATCTGAGGTATTTTATTAAATTTGTTGTTTATTTCTTGAAGGTCTTCTTCTGTAGCCAGTCCAAAGATGTTCCCAAGAATTGCACCACCCAGGTCGAACAAACCGCGCTTTCAGCGAGTACATGACAATATTGTTCATGGCGCTCAGTACCTCCATTCCATGAGATGGGAGATCTTGGATCATGATGAGCATAGTTGACTTCGCCTGTTCTATCCTACAATTCGTTAACTTCACTATTTCATCCACTTCCTTTGTGTTATGTGCTTGTGAAACATAGCCTCCTATCATGAAGTCCTGGGTCCTCATGGGTCTGGCGATGATCTCTAGATAAGAAGGTGATTCGTATAAGTAATCCAAACTAATTTCAGTACTCATGGCATCTATTACGATTGATGTCGTGGCCGTTGGAGCTATAAGGCATCCTTGCCATACTGTGTTGGGGGTCTAAGTGAGCATATTCCCTTACTATGTAGAGGAGAATCCATAGCATAAATCCCTTCGTCGTTAACTGCCGACAAAAAAAAAAAAAAAAATCTATTAATTTTCTAATATGGTCATGGTGTGGTCGATGATAGTGATGATGTGAGTTACGGTTGACTAACGGAGAACAATAACTTACTTATTCCATTTATAGAAGGAGTTTAAATCGATATTTAAAACATGTAAATGCTGTACTGTAGATTTTTTTGGAACAGTTGCACCTATGTTTTATTGTTTGGTATATGACCTTAATTTATTTTTGTAATTATTGTTGTTTTCTTGATTAGTTTCATGAGTTGTGTTCGGTTGTTCGGTGATATCCGAGGCTGTATAATTACTAGATAGTTCCCTTGAAACTCTTTTTTAATGGTCAATATGAACTGGTTGCTCTTCGCCACTTGACAGGGACCTAATTGAAACCTGGTTTGTTTTTATGTTAATTACTCTATATAGGCCCTCAAATTTCGGGGATAATTTATTGTCTCTCGTATAAATGATACCATAGACAATGTCTCCTAAGTTGATAGGCGAGTCTCTTGCCTTTTTATTAAATGCCTCCGTCATTTCTTCCTTGGACAACATTAATTGTTTTTTTACTCTTTTATGTATGTCCTGGAATTCACGTAAACGGAGTTTAGAGTAATCGTCGTAGTTATATATGGGCAGAGTTTCACCTTCTAGAATTTCATATGGTAGTTTTTTATCTGTCCCATATATAATGAAATGTGGTGTGTCTCCTATAGATTTATTCATAGATCCATTATTTGAGGCTTCTACTCTGGGAAACCAATCATCCCAGCTTGCATAATTTTCATTGACAATGTGTCGTACAGTAGTACACCTAATACTTTTTTTGTTTTGTCTCTCTACTAACCCATTGGACGTTGGATGATAGGCTAAAACGTTAACCTTTTTGATATTGTATTTTGTTTACATATTTCTTGTAAGATATCAGAATTAAATTCTCCTTCATTATCACTTATTAGTACCTTTGGGGTAGTAAAGCGACATATTACATTATCTATTATTGCCTTTGCTTCTGTCTCTGCTGTTTTATCTTTAATTGGGGCTAAAATTACACAACGGGAAAAATGATCCGTTGCTACGAATAGGTATTGGTTATTACTGTATGATAATGGCATCTTGAGTAAATCGACCGCGACAACGTCCCATGGTTGATGTGGTACAGGGTAATTACCCATAGGTGCAGGTGTCATTGGGCATCCTTTGTGTTTTGTGCATGATTCGCATTGATCTATATGATTGTTTATATCTTTTCGTAATGATGGCCAGTAATATAACAACTGGGCTTGTTTGAATGTTCTACCCTTTCCAGGATGTCCTGCATGTGGGCTATCGTGTATCGTTCGTAGTACTTGGGGTATCATGTCATTAGGTACTACCAATTGGTTATTTTTTTTTTGGCGTTTTGGTTGTCCTGGGTTGATCCTGTATAAGGCATTATTGATTATTGTGAATTGTTCTAGTGATACATATAGTTTGGGTAATTGTATGTCATCTCCACTTTCTAACTTGTATATAACTTTAGACCATGTTGGATCAAGTCTTTGTGCTTTCGCGATTTCATCGTGGTTTGGGATGTTTCCTTTGAGATCTAATGCCGCGACATGAATTGTCTTTGGGTTCCTAGATAATTCATCAGCTACTAGATGAGTAAATGAGTTGTAATGAATGATAGATAGTGAGTGTATAAGTGTATAAATAAAAATAAGTAAAGGAGGTGACTGTCCTAATTTAAATCACTGAGAAGAAATGAGCAATATAGTTACATCCACTTGATACAGATGATGTCACTTGGAGAGGCGTGTTGACAGCAGATGTCGATCTAAGATAAATTCAGAGTTGATGGAAAATCTCTCGATAATTCTAGGGCTGTGTTGATGGACGATATTACTCCGGAAATTCCATGGCCTGATGATTTGAGTGTTGATTGTAGTGGTTAACAGCTGTAGTCATAGGCGAACCTCACCATAGAATATCAAATTCCCACTCAATATTGTTGGAAATAAATGAGTATGAGTAGGAGCTATGTGAATAATGAGTAACGAGCAGTGGGTGAGAAGTGCCTGGTGTCAGTCACATGTTGATTGGCGTGGTGTCGTCTCAGTAAACACGCATGGTGACGTTGTCTCAGCAGATACACATGGTGACGTCGGCTTCCCACACTGGTAGCTGTGGTGAGTAAATGAGTAGCGATGAGTAACCTGAGTGAGGAAAGGTGAGTAAGATGCGCAATAAATGTGGCTCTGGTATTTGCCGCGTCGTATTGACCTCTGCGAACCTGCATCAGCGGTGGAGGTGGGGGGATAGTAGGAGATAGTGTTGGGGATCTAGTGCTTGTTGTTTTGTTCTTGCTTTTCGCTTACTTGTTCTGTTTTGTATTCTTCTTCTGATACTTGAAGTTGCGTGTAGATTATAGAGTTGTCTTGTAGACTTGTTATTTGTAGTTAATCGTAGAGCTTGTTGATCCTCACCCGTAACTTGTCGTTGCTACTATATGCTCGATTGTGTTTCATTGATTGTAGAAATGATGGTTCGTAGGCGTAGACCGATCGTTATTGCTACCGATTATTATAATTATGTGACTCTTTGGTCTTATTATATGTAAGTCTTGAGTTTTGGTTAAAGTTATTGTCCTAATCGAAGAGCAGGAGAAGTTAAAGATGAATACAGGGAGTTGATCTTGATTTATTATCTTCAAAGAAAGTCTAAGTTGAGCAGAGTATGTAGTACACAGGGACGTAATTTGCTAAGTGTCGTCAGACCTATCTTCTTATTCCTATCTCCACTTCCTGTCTGTTCTATGGCTAGCCCCATTCTGATCTCTGATTCCTACATTCTCACTTAGCAGGGGTCGTGTCACGTGGACTATACTGTCGTGGAAGCTTCTAGAGCTTTGTATGTCTGTGTGTATGTACTGCTTCCGGTGCATTTCTAACATTCCTTCACTCAAGAGTTGCAAACTCATTTCCTTTTGGTTGATTCTCGCTGAGACACTTCCTATCTCACACCCTGGCTTGTTGCTTCTATTTATTTATCTATCTATCTATGAGTTGTATTATTATAATATGGAGTCCTGACAATTACATGCAGAGAAAAAAGAACTCAAAGAACAATTACAGGCACAGAAGAAAGAAATCAAAGAACAATTACAGGCCCAAAGTGAAGAACAGAAAGAGCTCAGGAACGAAATCAAAGAACAATTGCAGGCACAGAAAGAAGAACAGAAAGAATGATATGAACAGCTTCAGGAGCATTGCAGGAGCAACAGATGGAAGTACAACTGAGGGTGCAAGGAAATGCATTCATGGGGGAAATGAACGAAGAACAGCAACATCTTAAGGAGGAAGTACATGCCAAGCTAGAGCAGCAGAAGTATGAGGTAAGCAATGTGATGGAGTGTAAACAACATGTAGACATCCAGTTAAAGATTAGTGAGGAAATAGTGATGGAGTGCAGACAGCATGTAGATAACCAGTTGAACCATGTACAGTAATTGACCATGTGAAGGTAATTAGTGAGAAAATTGAGGCTGTAGAGAAATATTGCACTGCTGAACCTCAGGTTAGTGTACAGGGGGCATATGAAAGGAATGGACAGTGTATGGTGAATCTTGACGGATCCCAGGCATCTAAAGGCAGCATTACGGAGTTGATTAATCAGACTGTAGGAGGTTTAAGGCCTGGCCTTAATTATGATGCCCCAGTTTTTAGGCTTCAAACCAGTGAAGTGCATAACTATGATGGGGGTCCAATTAAAAAGAAACCTCAGGATTTTGATGGTAGAGTATCTTGGGAAGCTTACTGTGCACGGTTTGAGTTACTTGCGGATCAGAATGGTTGGGATGATAGGCAGAAGACAGTGCAGCTTGCTACTAGTCTTAAGGGTGCTGCAATAGAAATTCTGGGCCAAATGACAGTGATGGAGAGGAACAGTTATCAGTCCCTAGTAGAAGTGCTGGAGCTCAGATATGGAACCATGTACCAGACTGAGGTTTACAGAGCATGATTATGGAGCCATGTACGGGCTCAAAAAGTATCCCTACAGCAGCTTGCTCATGACCTGGAGAGTATGGCATATAAGGTGTATCCTGGAGCTGCACCTAACCTGTTGGCTATTCTTGACGGACCAGTTCATCGATGCTCTTGACAGTGCAAAGTTGAAAGTTCAAAAGAAACAGGCACAACCAAGAAGCATTAGCCAGGGCTCTAGAATTTGAGTCCTATGTCAAGTCCAGTACATCTACCTTTCAGGCAGGTCGTAGTGCAGGATTCAAGGCAAGAAAGGGGCAGGGATGTGAAACAGAAAAATTTGAGGGAAGTTGCCAGGGCACAGAAAAGAGGACAGCTACAAGTGGAAGAAGGAACAGGAGAAGCCTGGAGGAGGCTGCTGGTTCTGTGGGAAGCCGGGACACAAAAAGGAGGATTGTCACAAATGGAAGAAGGAACAAAAACGGAACAGTGCAGGGAAACCAACGATTCCAACAAACAGATGTTGGACATGTGCTGAGGTGGGACACTTCAGTTTTGAATGTCTGAAGAAGAAAAAGGATTATAAGAAGACGGTTGCAGAAGACCATAAAGAAGCAGAAAACTAGTGGTGGCTGGTGTGAAGGGGCAACCGCCAGCCAGCTTTTCCCAAGTAGCTCCGCCACCAAGAAAATGGAAGAGAATGACAATCGACAGTGTGCGTGAAGACAGAAGAACAGACAGCAAGGAGTACGGTAGGAATGGGAATAATAGTAAGAAATGCAGCTGTACTGCAGTGACAAGGCCAGCATTAGATGAAGACCTGAAGAGGATGCAGATGGAGGATGCCGATTTACAACCAGAGCTAGAGTGACTGCAGCGGAGTACAGTGCGACCATCTTGGGAAGAAGTTTCTAGGTTAAGCCCTGCAACCAAGAGCTACTGGAGTCAGTGGGACCTTCCTCATTTGAACAACAGACTACCGGAGCGTCAGTGGGAGAGCTCAGCAAGCATTGGCCACTGGTGGTTCCGAAGAAAATGAGGTCTAAAATCTTGGATGAGTCTCATAACCAGACCACTAGTGGGTGCCTGGGAGTGCAGAAAACCCTAAGCCAGCTGCAACAGAGGTTCTATTGTATTGGCATGCACCAGGATGTTGTAGAATGGTGTCGGGCCTGTGATGTATGCTGTGCCAAGAAGAGACCCATGAAACGTGGTTGTGCCCCACTTCAGCTGTACCAAGTGGGTGGAGCGATGGAAGGAGTCACGTTGGACATTGCTGGACCTTTGCCACTCACTGAAAGAGGAAACCGTTATATATGTGTCACCATGGACTACTTCACAAAGTGGCCCGAAGCCTATGCTATCCCTGATCAAGAGGCTGTGACGGTTGCTCAGGTGTTGGTTGATCAGTTTTTCTATCGTTTTGGGATGCCGCAAGAGCTACATTCAGACCAGGGTAGAATCTTCGAGTCTGTTGTGTTCCGTGAATGCTGCAGACTACTGGGGATCAAGAAGACCAAGACGACCCCTCTAAGGCCACAGCCAGATGGGATGGTGGAGAAATTCAACTGGACACTGGGACAACAACTGGTCAAGTACTGCATCGAGGGACAAACAGAATGGGACCAGAAATTACCTGCGATGCTGATGGCATATCGGTCTGCAGTCCATGGGTCTAATGGCTACACCCCTGCAAAACTGCTGTTGGGCCATGAGTTACGTTTATCTGTTGACTTGTTAATGGGAAGACCACCTGGTGAAGAGCTGCCTACAGACACTTCCAGCTATCCGAAGCACCTTTAGAAAAGGCTGGCTGAGTTACGTCACCAAGTGTGAGGAGCCCTCAAGTTTTCAGGAGAGATGATGAAATGCAGGTATGATGCCAAGGCAAGTGAGTTGAGCATCAAGGATGGTGACTAAGTTTGGTTACACAATCCTCAGCGAATGAATGAACAGTCACCAAAACTGCAAAGCCCATGGGACAGTCCTTACACTATGTTGGACCGCCTATCAGACATAACATATTGGTTTCAGGGAGGTAGGAAGTCTCGCCCAAAGGTGGTACATGTGAATCGTCTGTGGCAGTACCATGGGCCAGGACAGTACAACTCGGACATCTCCAAGAAACCGTGTTCTCCTGCACCCAAGGATATTGAGAAGGACCAAGGAGCTGAAGTGCAAGAAGATGGTGACAGTTTCCCAAGAGAAAAAGTGAATCAAGAAGAGGACCAAGACATTCCTGGAGAAGTGGACTGTACAGAGGAGCAAGGACGCCATCGGAACCAGGATAGAAGAAGACCTGATAAGTTGAAGGGTTATTTTGTGTATAGTTAGATGTTTCATTAGGGTTAAGGTTTATGTTTGTATATATTGTGTAATTTTGTTGGAACGACAAAGAACTAGGGAGGGGGTAGTGTTAAGAAGCGAGATTTGCCTGTTAGATAGCCGAGACGTTTTTTGTTGTTTCTCGTACATTAGGTTTTTGGTACGAGTCAGAGTTGCCAGTTTGCCTGCTGTTTGTGAGTGTAGTTGTTTCGTAAGTTATGCATTGCTTTTTATGCTCTTTTTCTCAATAATGTCTTATTTAAGTGATTGTTAAATTATGTAATTGAAATTATGTTTGTATTGTAAATAATTTTTAGTCATATGTACAGTACTGTAAGAAAATTGGGATGTTTTGGTTGTCTCCGAGTTGGTAACTGTGCTCTCTTTCTAGAATACACCAGAACTGTGGAGAAGTACCGTAGATCATTCTCGAACAATGCAAGCTTATATAAGGATGGATAAATGACTAGAACAAGTTCAGTCAGCTTCCAGTTCAGTTTGAGTGTAGCTCAGTGAAGTTTGCATATTTTCGGTACTTGTGAGAACAGTGAAGGGTCACTTAAGTGTGTATATCATCGGTACTTGTGAAAATAGTAGAGTGTTGTCAAGCATTAAGTGTAATTGAAGTTAGTATAGTTTGTATAACTCCAGTGTTGTGAGAACAGTGAAGTGAAGCTGGAAAACATAAATGTAATTACTTGGAAAATAAAGACGATGAACTTTAGAAGCCATTGTATATTTACAACGTCTCAGCTGATCATGTGTACTGTATGCCTAAAGACTGACCACAGGAAGAATGACTCACTTGGCAACATC
Organism: Coenobita brevimanus; assembly: GCF_032717465.1. NCBI lineage: Eukaryota > Metazoa > Arthropoda > Malacostraca > Decapoda > Coenobitidae > Coenobita > Coenobita brevimanus. Next base: position 12,524,619 of record NC_137034.1, read on the forward strand.
CTTCCTCTACTGGACTATTGCTGCTGGAGTCTGTGGCAGTGTGGGGTGGGGACGCAACAATACTGAATACATACGGAGCAGCCACGTGCGAGGTGTGAGTGGCAGAGGAATGGGTGATGCCGAGGTGTTGGAAGGGAGAGCTGGGACTGGTGTGTGGCATATATGAGGACTGCTGGACCTAAAGGAAAGAACTTTTAAGTGTACTGCCAGAGTTGGACATATTAAAAGGAAGGGGGTGTAACTTGAAAATAACTATAAATAATGAAAGAGAAGCATTCGGGAGCCGAATGCTAATCGGCCGCCAGAATATGCTTTTGGCCAAGTCCAAGATATTGGCCATATCGTGATACCCTGAAGATTTCATGTTGAGAGCTCAAATCTTTCATGAGATATAATGGTGTTAAAGGCATGCGATAAAAACTAGTTGATCTTTTCTCAGCCATTATGGTGACCTTGACCTTGACCCCGAGTACCCATTTTCTATCTCCGCCAAGATTTTGGTCATATATTGATACCCTGAAGGCTTTTTGTTGATAGCTCAAGCCGTTCACGAGATATAATGGGTACACACACACACACACACACACACACACACACACACACACACACAGATGGGCAAAAACATTATCGCTCCACCTTGTAAAGGTGGGCAATAAGAATAACACAGTCCCATATAACCATGGTCAAGGTGTAGGGATCCGAGGCTAGCTTTTTGAGTGGATTGGGTGGTTGCCTCACTTCACTGAAAATACTGCAGCTTCCAATGGGGGATTTGGACTTCCACGAAAGCAATGACCAAATGGCGTCATTGAGAATGGCTGAACACTTGAGTGCGAATTCTTAGGTGACATCGGCCAGACTGCAAGTTCCATCATCCTTAAACAACTCCATCTTCTTAGAAATAACCTCATTTGTGTGCAGCGATTCAAAACGGGATAAAATTACAGGAAGGCTAGTTGAAAGTCGCTTTTTGTGGGACTTTTTAAGACCTAGAATATCAGGTGACTGTAATTGTCTGGCAGTTATCACAGTATAGTACAAACCTTGTGATTCTCGTCAAAACAAATGAAGTTTTGAAACAAGTCAAAAGACAAATCAGCTGGTGGGAGTCACAATAATAAAGCTTAGAGTGTAGGCCAGCATGCTCTCCAGTACAAATTTCTCTATCTACACCAAACTACATGCACAGTACACACTACACTTCCTATTCAAAATTCACCAAAATGGCGTCGATTTATCAAGCCTCGGAGTCCCCAGGGGGGGGGACCATAAATGCCCCCGCCATCTGCCCCACTCCCGGTGACGACTCGAGGTGCCTGGAACCACTGTCTGACTCTCTTCTTCTTCATTTCTGCAACATTCGCGGCCTTTCATCTAACTTTCGCTCTGTTGAGCACCACCTCTCCTCCTCTAAACCTCACCTTCTTTTTCTAACGGAGACTCAGCTGTCTGAGGCAACTGACAGCAAACCCTTTTCTGTATCCTCCTACTTTCTCTATACTCATTTCAAAGCCAAAGGTGGCTGTTGTGCATACATACGCAACGACTTATCTTGCTCTCGTGTTCCTGAACTTGATTCTTCTGAATTCTCCACACTCTGACTTCGGCTTTCCTGTCATTCTCTGACTAAATATATCTGTGCTGTTTACTTATCCCCTAATTCTACTGACTATCAAAAATTCTTTGACTATCTTACTTCTACGATGGAACACATTCTGTCCATTTCTCCTTTCTCTCAAATCTCCATTCTTGGAGATTTCAATGTTCACCACCACCTTTGGCTCTCCTCTCCTTTCACGGATCCACCTGGTGAACAAGCCTACATCTTTTCTATCCTTAATGACCTAGAGCAGCTTGTACAGCACCCTACCCATATCCCTGACCACCTTGGAGAGAGCTCCAACATACTTGACCTCTTCCTCACAACTAATCCTTCTGCTTACTCTGTTAATCTTTTCTCTCCGTTGGGCTCCTCCGATCACAACCTTATTACCTTAACCTGTCCTATCACTCCGGTACGGCCTGTGGACCCTCCAGGGAAACGTCGTCTGTGGCATTTTGGAGCCGCGGACTGGGAGGCCCTCAGGCAGTACTTCTTTGATTTTCCCTGGAATGTTATTGCTTCCATGGCCGTGAGCCATCTGAGTGTGCCTTGCGCATTACGGAGGTTATTCTCTCGGGCATGGAAGCATACATTCCTTTCTCATATCCTTTGACTAACGCAAGAAAGCCTTGGTTTAATCACGCTTGTTCTAATGCTGTCCGCAACAAGGAGAAGGCCTACAAAAGGTACCGGAGCCAACCCACCCCTGAATCACATCATCTTTACGTTTCTGCCCGGAATCGTACTAAGTCTGTTCTTCGCTCTACTAAAAATAATTTCATCCATTCTAAATGCTCTCAACTCCCCAACTCGAATTCTTCCCGCTCCTTCTGGCACCTTGCTAAAAATCTTTCTAACAACTTTACCTCATCATCCTTCCCTCCTCTTTTCTACTCTGATGGTTCTGTAGCTATTTCTTCTACTGATAAAGCAGATCTCTTCGCACAGACTTTCTCCTCCAATTCCACCTTAGACGATTCCGGTGCTGTTCCTCCATCACTTCCCCCCTCTGACTTCCTCATGGCTGACATTAAAATTTCTTCAGTTGATGTATTTTCTGCCATCACTGGCCTCAGTACTAGCAAGGCACATGGGCCTGATGGGGTCCCTCCTGTTGTTCTCAAGAACTGTGCTTCTGTGCTTACACCCTGCCTAGGCAAACTCTTTTGCCTTTGTCTGTCAACTTATACCTTTCCTTCTTGCTGGAAGTTTGCTCTCATTCAGCCAGTCCCTAAGAAGGGTGACCACTCCCAACCCTCCAACTATCGTCCAATTGCTTTAACATCCTGTATCTCAAAGGTTTTCGAGTCAATTCTTAATAGAAAAATTTTAAGGCA